>NC_057863.1:157527042-157838195 GCF_019393635.1 Dromiciops gliroides
CTCCATGATGTCCAGAACTTCAGGATTGTAGATGCTACCATTGTCAAATACCTGCTGAATGATCAGCCCAAAGAAGAATGGGGAGATATTCAGCATGTTCAACAAGGTGGCCTCGCTGGCGCCCATTTTGTCTCCAGTCTTAATCAGCTGCACATCACTCAAAATTTCAATGGTGCCCCTGGAAATCTTGGTGGTGATACCCAGCTCCTGGAAGAAGGAAGTCTTCTCGGGCCCCAGACCAGTATTCTGGGCTGGCATGGTGACATCACATGGGGCAATGGCACCAGCACGGACAGCAGCTGGCACCTTATTGGCCAGAAGCATATCCCTGACCTCTGTCAAGTTTTCCTTGGTGAACACAAAGCCCACATTCCCCCAGATATGAGCCAGCAGTTTCTCCAGGACAGGGTTGTTCTCCAGATGCCCACGAATGGCTTTGCGCATCATGGTGTTTTTTCCCATCAACACTACAGCCTTCCCAGGAAAGGACATTCGGATCTGCTGCATCTGCTTGGAGCCCACATTGTCTGCTCCCACAATGAAGCATTTTGGATAATCATCCAAAAGTTGAATGATCTTGAGAAAGTAATTTGACTTCCAGGTAGCCCTGTCTTCCCTGGGCATCTCGAAGGTACTTCAGGGATTGCCACGTGGGGTTTAAAGACAATGTCACTCGCACGAAGACACCGAGAAAGAGTGCACTCCCTTTTTTCACCCTTCCTTCCTTATCCTCCTCCCCTCCTACTTTCCTGCAGGGTTAAATAGATTACTCCTCCCAAGTGGGTATTGTGGTAAAAAAATGAAAGTTTTTAACTAAAATTTAAGAGTTGGCTAACAATAACTGAAGGACTGCCAGTTTTTGAAGGACCACCCTTTCGGGGAGGAGACTGTGACTAACAGCCGTGCGCCTGCTGATGCTTGGGAGAGCATGACCAAGCACTCCACTTCCGGGGTGCGAGCTTAAAAACGAGGAGAGAATGGAAGTGGTCTCTCTCGCTCTCGAGACACACACACACACACACACACACTGGCACACTGGCTCAGGTTTGACGGTGTGTTTAGATGATCAGCCCTGGTCCTCGGTGGCAGCATGTGCTTGATGCTAGTTCTCAGCCTGAGAGGTAGCTTTGGGATTCGGTGAGTTTTATAAAAGAATATAGACCAAGCTTAGATCTAAGACTATTTATTTGTATTTCTACTTTCCTATTTCCCTAATCAGCATCACCTGTTTGTTGGCTAATTAATTCCCAAACAATAAAAGCTAAGTAATCCATCTCTAATTTAAAGCTCAGAGGTTTCTTTCTCTTACTGGTCTGGGAGATATATATAAGGGAAAGGTTAAAGGGGAGTTTAATGCTCTTATATCCAATTTTAAATCTCACAGTTTGGCGACTATGAAGGGACAGCATCTTTCTGGCCCGGGCACACAGGACCTGATGGGGAAGAGCAGTCTCCTGGGGCACCATGAGCCAGGAGCCCCTGCAACTTGCTGCATGAGACTTTCTCTCCTGTTTTAGGATCTGTCACAGGTTGCATCTGAATCTTAACAGGACTATTATGAAGATCTATTGGCACACACGGGCCACAGGGCATTTTGTACACCATCTGTAAAGGACCCTTAGTACTGGTCTGGCAGGTCAATGCTTGCTTTATTGGGCTGAAATCAGCACAGATGATGCAAGATGCCCTGTTTTCACAGTTGAAATAGCCGCAGTATTTCCAATATTTGATGTACACAGTCTGTTTGTTAAAATTGGCATAATTCTTGAAGAAGTTTCATAACCGGGATCTGTAAAGCTGATGTTAAACACTGAGGAGACACTGTTAGTTGAGTAGTTTTACATCTTTTATTTGAGATACAGTAGGTGATGAATTTATTTTTATTGGGGCTCCCACTGAAGATGGAATTAGCACTATTTGAGGTTGTTCTGTGGTCTTGTTGTTTGTTTGTTTTTGTGGGGCAATGGGGAGTTAAGTGACTTGCCCAGGGTCACACAGCCAGTAAGTGTCAAGTGTCTGAGACCGGATTTGAACTCAGGAACTCCTGAATCCAGGGCCGGTGCTTTATCCACTGCGCCACCTAGCCGCCCCATTCTGTGGTCTTAACATAGGTTTTGCTCATGGAGGGATGTCTGGCTTGCTTTAATGATTCTGCAATTATAGTTGGAGTTGAAGTGCCACTGGACATTGGAGCATTAATGAAAACTAATTTCTGGGTAGAAACACCAGTGGATGTTGGTGTAGGCACCATGTTAACTACAGCACTGCCACAAGGGGAAAGAATAGATGGAGTTGTAACCAACATGAGTTTCTGAACTGGAGGACCACTGATCATGTCTCCACTTGTTGCTGTAGTTGACTCAGGTGGTGTAACAGGGTAATTCTTTGTTTTATAATCTACCTGTTGCTGTGTAGTTGGAGCATGGATAATATTTGTGTTGGTTTGTCCAAAATTTCCTGTTGAAATGCTTATTACATTAACTGAATTGCTTGTTGTTGATTGCAATAGAGGGCCAGAAGAAGCAGAGGACATGCAGGGGGAAGAAGAGGACACTGGTGCCGTTTTATCTACCATTTGACCCAAATTATTACTGCAAGAAGGTTGGCCTAAGGTAAGCTTGAGGTTCTTCCCTGTTGTCTGATTAAAACCAGAAGGGAGGGCTGGAATGGAAACAGAAGATGGTGGGGGCACGAACCCAGAGACAGGAGATTGGGCAAAAGGAGGGAGACAAGATGTAGCTGTTGCTGCTGCTACTGGTGAAAAGGTGGAGGATGACAAAGCGGTAGATAGACTTGGGCACCAGAAATGCCTGAAGCTGAGGGGTAAATGCGAAAACTGAATTTGGAGATAAATTATTAGGTGAATTCTGATCTGGATTGGTCTGCACTTTTACAATCCCAGTGTTTCCACCACATGTCCTGACAAGGATTGATTGTGAATCTCTTATACACACAGTTTTAAGTTCTTGCTTTGCATCAGAAGAGTCAGTAGTTGGCTGTGATGCTAAACTGTGAAGGGAACTATTAGGATATGTAGATCCACTTAGTGTTGCTGCTGATATTAGAGGCTGAATTGTTGAGGAAATAGTGGGTGAGGCAACAGGTCGGGGGAATGTGGTTGTGAAAACTATGTTCCTAACTTTTCCAGTTTCACTTTGGCTTATTTTAACTGGTAGTGCTAAATTACTTGCTGAAGTTACGGAGGGGAAAGTCTGTGGTCGTGAACTATTCACATTTGGTAAAGATGTAATACCCTTGTTGAAAGTTATATTAGACAGTTGGGCTGAAATACTTCCATTTGGGTTTACAAGAACTGGTGCTAAAGAAGAGTTTACATTTGTAGTCTGTGGGAAAGATGAACAATTCTGTTCTGAACACTTTTGTTGAAATGACTGGATTTCTTTTGCAACAACATGCCTTTCCTTCTTTGTGCTGAATCAGAAAATTTTTAGCCAGAGGGAGTTTAATGCTCTTATATCCAATTTTAAATCACACAGTATGAATGCTATTCCCTCCATGAGCCCACTCTGATGAGATCAAGGTCCCTGAACTAATTCTGTGTTCTAAGTTTTTCTTCCTCCCTCCCTCCTCAACCCTCCCTATGAGATCAAGCAATTCAATATGTCATACTTGTGCAGTAAAGCAGAACATCATCTTCCTTGAAAGTGTTTTGCTTTTTATTACTCTCTCTCCCAATCTGCCCTTCCCTTCTTCCCCCCTCCCCTTATCTTCCTTCCCTCCCTCAGGGCAAAAATATATTACTATACCTACTTGAGTATGTATGTTAGTCCTTCTTTGAGTCAATTCTGATGATATTAAGGTTCACTCACTCCCCAACTCCTTCCCCCTCTTCTCCTTCCCTCCATAAGCTTTTTTTTCTTGTTTCCTTCATGTGAACTACCTCTCCCCAGACCATCTCTCCCCTTCTCCTTCCCCCAGTCTATTCCTCCTATACCTCAACCCTATTTTAATGATGTCATCATGGGTTAGTTAGGTGGCACAGTGGACAAAGCACCATCCCTGGACACGGGAGGCCCCAAGCCCAAATCCAGCCCCAGACATAAGACACCCCACCCTGTCTGCCCCACAAAGGACAAAACATAAATGCTTTACAGATATCATCCCTTCATATTCAGTTCAGACCTGTGTCTTCTGTGAATTCCTTACTGAGATAGTTCTAATGAGTTTGAAGTATTATCTTCCCATGTAGGAATGTAAACAGTTTGATCTTTTAATATCCCTCATGAAATCTTTTTCCTGCTGAGCTTTTTATGCTTCTCCAGGGTCTTGTATTTGAAAGTCAAATTTTCTATTCGGTTCAGGTCTTTTCATCACAAATGCCTGAAAGACATCTTTCTCATTGAAATCCTATTTTTTCCTCTGAAAGATTATACTCAGTTTTGCTGGGTATATGATTTTTGGCTGTAGTCCCAGTTTCTTTGCCCTCTGGAATATCATATTCCATGCCCTCTGGTCCTTTAATGTAGAAGCTGCTAGATCTTGCTTTATCCTTATTGGAGCTCCACAGTATTTGAATTCCTTTTTTCTAGCTGCTTGCAATATTTTCTCCTTGACCTGGGAGTTCTGGAATTTGGCTATAATATTCCTGGAGGTTTTCCTTTTGGGATCTCTTTCAGGAGATGGATTCTTTCAATTTCTATTTTAGCTTCTGCTTCTAGAATATCAGGGCAATTTTCCCTCACAATCTCTTGGAGGATGGTGTCTAAGCTTTTGTTTTGGTCATGGTTTTCAGGTAGTCCAATAATTTTTAAATTATCTCTCCTAGATTTATTTTCTGTCAGCTGTTTTACCAAGGAGATATTTCACATTGCCCTCTATTTTTTCATTCAATTGAATTTGCTTTGCTGTGTCTTGGTTTCTCATAAGGTCACTAGCTTCCATTTGTTCAATCCTAATTCTTAGGCAGTTATTTTCATCAGACAGTTTTTTTGTTTGTTTTGTTTTTTTGGTGAGGCAATTGGGGTTAAGTGACTTGCCTAGGGTCACAGGGCTAGTAAGTGTAAAGTGTCTGAGGCCGGATTTGAACTCAGGTCCTTCTGAATCCAGGGCCAGTGCTCTATCCACTGCACCACCTAGCTGCTCCATCAGACAGTTTTTTAATCTCCTTTTCCATTTGGCTTTTCAAACTGTTGACTTTTTTCTCAAGACTTTCCTGCATCGTGGTCATTTATCTTTCTATTCTTTCTTCCCTTTCTCTACATCTTCTTTATATTTCTCCTACTTTCTCTTCAAAGTCCCTTTTGAGAGCTTCCATGGCCTGAGACCAGTTCAGATTTTTCTTGGAAGCTTTGGATGTTGGATCTTTGACCCTGTTATTATCTTCTTCTTCTTCTGAGGTTGTAGCGTGGTCTACCTTACCTCAAAGAAGTTTTTGATGGTCTTCTGCTTTCTCTGCCTACTCATCCTGACTTACTATTTCTTGGCTTTTAACTCCTTAAAGTGTGGCGCTGCTTCCAGGACACACTGTTCAAGCTACAGTGTGGCCCAGTGGGTGATTGGGCTTCTTCTCAGCCTGCCTGGCCTTGCTTTTATTTGATTTTAAACTCTCCACTGTGGGGTGGGGTGGGGTGGGGCGACTGCTTCTCGGCTCCCCTCCTGTTCCCAGCTTCAGAGGGTTCCAGGTGCTTTGGTTTGAAGGGGGGGGGGCAGGTTTTAATCTCACCTGGCCTGTTCTCTGGTCCAGAGATAACCTCAAGTCTACTTATTAAGCAAGCAAGGAAGAAAGCTTTCTGTGGTGTGGTTTTTTAGCTTCGATGAACCAGGATTTCTTCCTGGTACCCCTGCACTTACCCCCCTGGGCCAGCCATTCAACCCGACTGTGCTTGGTTCCAGAAGACGCTGGTGCTGCAGCTGATTCAGAGGCACTGGGGCAAATTCCTCGGGTGGGTGTCTGGTGTGTTGACCCGACTGCAGGGTTAGGCTTTATTCATGGCCAAGCATGGCCCCCTGAAATCTATCTATAGCTGGAGAAAACTCTCAGTCCATATTTTTGTGTGTTTTTCTGCTCCAAGGGTTCTTTATTGCTATTTTTGGGGTGATTGTATCAGGAGCTCTGTGCATTTAATGTCTTTCCTCCACCATCTTGGTTCTGCCCACAACCCAAATATTTTCTAATTTAGGGTTTACAACAACCCTATGAGGTAGACACTGTAAGTTTTCTTATCCCTGTTTAATAAATGGAGAAACCAAGACTCGGGTTGAGTCACTTTCCTAGTTTTACATAACCAGTATTTGTTAAAGGCAGAATTTGAACCCAGGTCTTCCTAGAGATCTCTTTGGAATATAAGAAAGTATGACAACATAGAGAATATAAATGTTTTGGCAAGATGGCTTCAGGAGAAACTCAGGCTTTTCAATACATGTCTCTACTCCTTCCAAAAAGAAGGTTAAGGGCTGACATTATTCTATTATGAAGTGTGCCCCACCTAAGCTACTCATAGCTAATATCCTATAGTTATAGAAACCAATTTTTTTAGAGATAAATATATACAAACACATTCATACACAGATGTCCCACATATTGTTTCCAGAATCCTCTAACAATGACAAACTCAAAGCCTCCTTAACAAAGAGGTGAGTTTGATTTATTTGGCTAGGATGATGAATTTGAGAGAAATTGGAATAGTTTAGGAAAGAGTAATGATCTTGGGGCCAAGAGACATGGGCTTGAGTCCCATCTCCACCATTTAAATAATCACCTGCAAGCTAATGGAACCTCACTTTCCTCATCTGTAACTCACAGGAATGTGTCTTGTAAACCAGGAAACACTATCTAGCTATTATTATAACTACAAATGATAAAGAAAAACATTCAACCCACCAACTTTAAATTAAATGAATGGTTCCAAAACTTTATTCTTATGTAATGGAAGGAATGGATAATAGGCTGAGGCAGGACTGAGTTCAAACACAAAAGGAAAGACAATGATTTCTCATCCTCTTTTCCTTCCTGGTCACCAAGTGTGTCAAGGATTGACATAGAGTATGCCAAGAATGAGAGAGGGCAGCTACCCTATCTTTCATACACTCACCATGTGTCCTCAGGCATAGCGTCTTTTTTCTTTTGTGTTTGTTCTTACCTGATCTTAAATGAATGAAGATTCTGAAAGGGTATCATGTACAGATTACTGGGAGATCCATCAAAGCCATAAGTTGTCCCACCAGCAACGATAATTAATAGCAGAGTCCACCACAGTAGTATGTGGAAATTTATTTTGATTTGGGGACCCTACCTTTAAACTGAGATTAGAAAGCCTTAGGCCCTCAGGGTCTCTCCCCCTCCTCCTCAGCTTCAGCTGAGCGGAAAAAGCCCCATGGGCCATAGAAGACGCCAGGTCAGACAGCTGGGGGGGGTGCGGGAAAGCCCCAGCTCCCTCCGACCTGAGCGGAGCTATCTGGAGGATCTCAGAAAGCCTGTGCTGAGGCATGAGGCTCGAGAGCACACCCCCTCCCCTCCCAGCTGCAGCTCTGGCTGGTGGATTAGCTTGGTCTGTGGGGGTGAAGGAAGCCCCGAGATTTGAGTGGAGAGAAGAAAAGAGGGGTGTGTGTGTATGTGTGTGTGTGTGTGTGTGTGTGTGTGTGTGTGTGTGTGTGTGTGTGTGTGTGTGTGTGTGTGTGTAGATAGAGAGAGAGAGAGAGAGACAGAGAGAGAGACAGAGAGACAGAGAGACAGAGAGACAGAGAGACAGAGAGAGAGACTTGGGAGTAAAAGAAGTAGGGGGGGGGGACGGACTGGGAGAGGGGCTGACTAGAGGAGGACGGATGAGATAGACAAGAAAGAGGGTGTGACTAGAGGGGAGCCCGGACAAGGACGGAGGAGAGTTCCCATTTGGAAAAGGAGAGATGGGGCTGACAAAGTTACAGGCCTTAATACAAACCAGGGAAAGTATAACGTGCCCTGAGGCCGGAGACTTACATATCTGCATTTTGTCCTGACATTAGTCCAGTTCTTTTTAGGCACAGTCTAATATAGTTTGCCCACATTGTCATTTTTGCTAAAAGCAATTACCAATTATATTACATTTCTCTTAATACAACAATGGCTAAGGCCATTATTGTATTCAAGAAGTCCTCGCAGCAGGGGTGAAAGAGACGCAGTGGAAAGAGACCGCAGGAAAGCAGTCAGATTGTACATTTTATTTTCCTGTATTCTTAATTTTAAATAGTATCTCATAAATAAACTCTGCTTGGATTATTTAGTTAAGAGGCTTCTTAATCCTGTGTTTATCAATTTGGGAGTGGAGCAGTGTGGTGGAACTTTATAAACGACCCATATTAAATTAAACGCAGTCAGATAGCTAAACAGTCAAAAGTCCCCAGATTAGTCCTCCAGTCAGAATAGCCCCCCAAATTAGGCTAGTCAAATCAAAAATATTTCACAAGTAGAAGCTGACAGAGGAGAACATGACTTAAGATGGAAATGAAAAGAAAATCCCCTGAGCATGGTGACTTCAGTGATTATGACCCTCTGTGAAAAAAAGTTGTTGGCCATGGATCAGGAAGGCACCAATCCTCAGAGCCCAACAGAGAATGATACCTAAAGGGATATTCGTGAGGACTCCATAAAGGGGACTAGGAATTGAGTCTCTATAGTAGTATTTGTGTATTTCTTAACCATTTAACATGCATAACATTGTGTTGCCATTTTTTAACTAGGTCCCTACATATTTTTATGTGTTACAAAGTTTTTTGTTCATTGTGCCACAACCCCATTTTCCACATAAATTCTGGTTTTTATTGAACAATTTTGCAAATCAAGATGCTTTGGGGGAATTCGTATGTCATGTTATAGCAGACAGAACTGCTTGTATAGAATTGGTTTCAAGTAGTGGTCAGTAGCAAAAAATCATTTTTTATGTGTATAAGTATGCATATGTGTATGTGGAGAGATACACACATACACATTCCATGTGTATATATACACAGAGGACACACATCTTTACTTGTGTATGCATACATATACATGTATATGAATGACATTACTTCCACATTAACCAAGATAAGGAGGCAGAAGAGAATTAAGTGCTCAGTAGTATAGAAAAAAGTTGCATAAAACCTTGACTAAAATTTGGCAAGGTCCCAAATCTATATTATCTTAATGGCTTGAAGGAGTTAAAGGTGAATTCCAAAGGTGTTTAACATAGCCCAAGCAAGCATGGTTGGAAGAAGTTGGATCGTTATCCTAGTGAATTTCTTCTTCTTGAACTATTTTGGGAGTATATGGTTGTAAATAATCGCAGATGATCACTGTAAGATAAGCTGTCATGTTCTTACATGTGTTCTTTTGGCTTTGTTCTGGTTCATCAGATGTCTACACAATTTCTATATTTCTTTTGTAATCCTCCTTCCTGCTCCATCTGACCTAGCAAGCCCCCAACAAATTAGCCCTTTATTCTCTTTTCCTGAAACTTTCTGTATGGCATGGGCTTACTTGGACAACACTTCCACAACTGAACTTATCTATCTATCTATCTATTCATTCATTTGCTTATTTATTTATTTGCTTATTCATTCATTCATTTTTTAAAATTTTTATTCATTATATGGTTAACTGATTTATTTATTTGGTCCTCATCTATGATTCCATCTATCTAGGGAACTCTTATTATAGAAATATCCTTCTTTCCCCCTCCCCATTCCCACCCTCCTTGTACCAGGTCAGAAACTCAGTTTTAACTTGAGTTGCCTGTGGTACTAAGAGGCTAAGTTATTTGGCCAAGGTGATACATCTTATATGGATCACAAGAAGGACCTCTACCTATGTTTTTCTCAATCTGAAGTCAGCCCTTAATCTGCCTTGCCTTGCTACCCTTCTAGATGATATATATTTATTCCACCAAAAGATGATGAGGATTATTTTAATCATGACCCTTGCTGATACATATACAGCTCTAATTTACTTTAGTACTTGTTTTATGGCCTAATGAATGGCTTTAATTTAGAGGAATGAAAATTAGAAATTGATCTCTCCATTCCTCTACCTTCCCAGGAGGCAAAATATCCACATCAGTCAATCAGCATTTATTGATTGTTTGTTATACACCATGCTAGACGCTAGGGATACAAAGACAAAAATGAAATGGCCCCTGCCCTCGAGGAGCTTACATTCTATTAGGTACAATATATTCTATTTTGTTGTTGTTGTTTATTCATTTCAGCCATGTCCAACTCTTCATGACCCCATTTGGGGTTTTCTTGGCAAAGATACTGGTATGGTTTTCCATTTCCTTCTCCAGCTCATTTTACAAATGAAGAAACTGAGGCAAACAGGGTTAAATGACGTGACCCGAGTCACACTGCTTTGATCAATATTCCCTGAATATGGCCTGCATTTTCTTACTTTTATGCCTTTTCTTATACTATTCCCCCTTACTGGAATGCCTTTTCCTCTTGGTCCCTCTCCCAGCCCTGCTATTTCCCACTTTTGAACTCTTATCCAACTGTACAAAGCTTAGATCAGATGTTACTTTTTCCATGAAGCTTTGTCCAATTCCTCCAACAAGAAGTCACCTCCCCTTCCTCTGCATTTACAGGTAGGACTTTGTAACTCTGTTAAAGCACTTACCATATTCAAGATGAGATTAAATTATTTTTCTATTTGGCTTATCTCCTTTTGCTAGGCTATAACTCCTTCATGACAGAAATTTTGTGTTATCATTTTGGTATGCTGGTAAATATTTCTTGAATGAATGATGAGTGATACAAATCGTCCTCTGGAATTTGATTGTGATGTTCTCCACACAGGACTTCCTCGAGAACTTTGCTTTCTCAGTTATTTTTAACACATGAAGGAGGCAACACCCTGAAATCTTTATTACTCTTATATTTCTTTTCTTTTCTCTTCTTTCTTTCTTTCTTTTTTTTTTTTTGCAGGGCAGTTGGAGTTAAGTGACTTGCCCAGGGTCACACAGCTAGTAAGTGTCAAATGTCTGAGGCCGGATTTGAATTCACGTCCTCCTGAATCCAGGGCTGGTGCTCTATCCACTGCACAACCTAGCTGCCCCTATTCTTATAATTTGTTCAAGAAAAGACCTATTTGTACAAAAAGAATTTAGCGGTTCTTTTTCTGGTGGCTAAGAATTGGAAATCAAAGGAATGCCCACTAATTGGGGAATGGCTTAACAAGCTGTGGTATATGATTATAATGGAGTATTTTTGTTCTATAAGAAATGACAAATGGTATGATTTTAGAAAGGCCTAGAAAGACTTACATGAACTGATGCATAGTGAAGTGAACAGAACCAGTAGAACTTGGTACACAGTAACAGCAATATGGTTGGATAAGGAACTGTGAATGACTGAGCTATTCTCAGCAATACAATAATCCAAGACAATCCCAAAGGACTAATGATAAAGCATACTATCCACCTCCAAAGAAAGAACTGATATTGATTGAACACAGACTGAAGCATGCTATTTTCACTTTCTTTAATTTTTTCTTTTATTGAAATTTGATTATACAAAGTGACTAATATGGTAGTTTTACAAAATTGTACATGTATAACCTATATCTGATTGCTTACTGCCTCAGGGAGTGAGGGAGGATTGGTAGGGAAGGACAGATAGAATTTGGAACTCAAAACTTTAAATTAAAATGTTTGTTATTATTTTAAAAAATAATGTTCAAGAAGGGGTAGGGTTTTCTGTTTATAAATCCTTCCCTGATTGCTTCCAAGTATTTACATTTTTGGCACGGTTCTATAATAGCACCAAATTTATGTTTTCTAAATAGTTGATTATTAGGGGCAGCTAGGTGGCGCAGTGGATAAAGCAGTGGCCCTGGATTCAGGAGGACCTGAGTTCAAATCCGATCTCAGACACTTAACACTTACTAGCTGTGTGACCCTGAGCAAGTCACTTAACCCCAATTGCCTCACTAAAAGAAAAAAAAAAGAAAAGAAAAAAAAAAGAAATAGTTGATTATTCAGGGATGCCCATCAATTGGGAAAAGGATAAACAAGTTGTTGTATATGATTGTAATGTTATAATATTATGGTATAAGAAATGAACAGCAGGATGATTTCAGAAAAACCTGGAAAGACTTACATGAACTGATACAGAGCGAAGTGAACAGAACCGGGAGAACATTATACACAATATCAGTGGTGTTATATGATGAACAACTATGAATGACTTAGCTATCCTCAGCAATGCAATGATCCAAGATAATTTCAAAGAACTCATAATGAAACATGTTATTTACCTCTAGAAAAACAACTGATGGAGTCTGAATGCAGCCTGAAGCATACTATTTTTCACTTTTTAAAAAAATTTGAGTTTTACTTCCATTTTTCTTCCATTTGGAAATATATGTTTTATATTATTGCACATATATAACATATCAAATTGCTTCCCATCTCAGTGAGGGAGGAGGGAGGGAGGGAAGAAGGAAAAGAGAATTTGGAACTCAAAATTTAAAAAAGTGAATGTTGAAAATTATTTTGACATATAACTGGGGAAAAATAAAACTTAAAATAGTTGACTATTCATTCTTTATCATTCATTATTTATGTTTGAATAATGTTACAATTCCTGTTTGAATAAGCTTACAAAATACATTTGTGCTTTTTTAAAGCTCAGCAAGTTGAAATTTTTAGATTTGTTTTTGGTTCCTAATAGTTGGGGGTGGGGACAGACATCATTGGAGACAGGCAGTTCTTTTCTAAGTAGACCTATTTATGTGTCATGGCTCAAGGGAACCTTGGACAGGAATCAGGAGACAATCTAAATTGCAGGTCCATCATGACAAATTGGCCTGGCTAAGTTGCTTCAGTCCTTCTGTGCCTCATTTTTACTATCCACAGCTAACCACAATTTTCTCTTCCAAGTATCTCATAGACAATTTTAGGAGGTATATTTGGGTGGGTAGGTAGGGGAGTGGGAACTCTAAGTTCGTTCAGGCATTCCATTTGGATCCACTCAGAAGCTTTGACATGCTCCTTTTCTAACCTGAGCCAGTTATTGCCTTTGGCAGCCTGCTGGTCCTCTTCTCCTGGGGACTTCCCACATTGGTGTTGGACTTTGAATGGATGCACCTGATTGATTTTAGCCTTGCTGCTGTTCAGAACTTCTAAGTTCAAGTGATCCACCAGACTCCCCAGTAGCAGAAATTACAGATGTCCCATACCATAACCAGCTGAGGTAAACCTTTTTTACTCCAGCATTTTCAGAGGTCTTCTGCAAGAGTAGACTTCAATGTGGCTCCATTCACTAGTTATCTTGGTACAGACAAGACTGAAGAAATGGATATGCCCACTACTAGCAATGGAATTGGTAATGAAGGAATGAAAAGACATTTATTAAGAATGGGTTAACAATGTGCTTAATGGGGGCAGCTAGGTGGTGCAGTGGATAGAGCACTGGCCCTGGAGTCAGGAGTACCTGAGTTCAAATCTGGCCTCAGACACTTAACATTTGCTAGCTGTGTGACCCTGGGCAAGTCACTTAACCCCAATTGCCTCACTAAAAAAAACAAAAAAAACCTAAAAAACAACAACAATGTGCTTAATGCCAATGGAAACAAATAGAAAAGCAAGACTGACCTTGCTTCCAAAGAGATCAGATTCCTTATATCTTCCCCTTCCCACCAACCACTAAGCCCTCCCCAGTTCCAAACTTCCCTCTTACTGTCTAGGGTACCATCGTCTTTCCAGCTGCACAGGCTTGCAACCTAGGCGTCATGCTCAACTCCTTCCCCTCTGTGTTCTCCCCATTTTTTGTACTTTTAACTCCAGTCCCTATCACAGTGCTTGGTATATAGTAGGGGCTTAATAAATGCTTGTTAATCGACTTTTAGAGCATTCAGAATAAGAATAAAACTTCCCCTTTCCCCCCAGGAGAGACCCAGCATACTCCATGAAATACCTAACTCAGATTTGGGAACAAGTAAAACTATTATAAAGTGCTTTATAAATATATGTTATTATATTAGTAAATAAGAAACAGGCAAAATCCTATTTTCAAATTTGTTACATTTAAAAGGAAATATTTGTTAATGCTAGACTGTTGAAGGTAGAAGTATAATTTAAGTGATGCAGTGGATAGAAAGCTAAGCCTGGAGTCAGAAAGACTCTTCTTGGGTTCAGCTTACTTGTTGTGTGACCTTGGGTAAGTCACTTAACTCTCTCACTTTCTTCATCCATAAAATGAGCTGGAGAAGGAAATGGCAAACTACTCCAGTATCTTTGTCAAGAAAATCAAATATGGTCATGAAGAGTTGGACATGACTGAACAACTGAACAATATTTTTTTTTTCCTTAAAGAAAAACTGTTGTTTCTTTTCATTCTTTGTTCCTTCCTTTTTTCCTTTCCCTTTTTTTTTTGTTGTTCATTGATATGAAGAATGGGGATGTCAGGGAAACAAGATGTTATTAACTTGGACTTTGTGATCTCCAAGGTAGCTTCTAGGATTTATATTCTCTGACTCTTTGAAGAAGTTTGAATTTGATGGGGGAGGAGAGTCAGAGAAGGAGAGACAATATATAGCTATTGATTGTCTTATAATTGATTAATAGTAATCAAGATTTTCGAATAACTAAGTAAGCTCTAAAAGATACTCAACCAGAGAAATCTAAGGACTTTAGTCTTTACCATTCCTGCTTGTTCTTTCTTTTATTTGTTTGGGTGTGGTTTTTAAGAATAGAATTTTACTTGTAGGGGAGCTCAATATTTCCAGCAGTCATGTGATGTCCTAGCCTTAGGTCTAGAGACGTTATCTCTAGTCTAAGGAGATTAAACGATCTGCAAAGGGAGAAAAATGGCCTCAAGGAAACACAGCATTCTGAGAGTCTGTTGTTTTTTGATACTTTGCCTACAAATTTGTAGGATAAATGAGCCATGGATTTCCAGCATCTGAGTTAGAAAGAGAACCTAAGTCATCTAGTCTAACCAATATTTGACTGATGGTTCCATGACATTCCTAACAAGGAGCTATCCAGCTTCCAGTGATGAAACCACTCCCTCCCTAGCCAACCCACCATTTAAAAATAGCTCTAAAGGTTAGGAAGTCTTTATATTGAGCTAGGTTTTACCCTGTGGGGTTAAGCAAAGCAACAGAACTTTAAATACTTAAAAACAGTGATGGACCATCACTACCCCTCGCCACACCAAGTAGCTGCAGTTCTGTCAGACCACGTATGGTGTGATGTCTAGTTCCATCACCATGCTGGACATACTGCAGGAAATCTATTTAATCAATGTGTCCCATTGTTTACAGAGTGCAAACAGAATGGAGAGAGAGTCCACAATGCTCAAGAACATGACACCAAGAAGCTACTGCCTTTGTTCAACTTCTGAGAGAGACAGACAGATTTTGAAGCTTAACAACAGAATGCAGAATGCTTTGTCCCAAACTCCCTAGTTCATATTTTATGCTAGTCAATGTTAATCTCTAATAATAACCTTTCAGAAAGCATTTGATTTTTTAAAAATTAAAGGTTTTCCATGAAAGCATAGGCCCCACCAAAGTCCATATTGCATTAATAGGTAACCTTCAAGGATTAGTTCATTGTCTCTCCCTTAAGTTTCAGTCTAGCAGCTAGATGGCACATGCTTGGAGTTCTCTCCCTCTTCATCACAGCCTCCTAACTTCCCTGGCTTCCTTCAAGTCCCACCCTCCACAAGAGGTCTTTCACTGTCTTCTTCAATCTTGGTGTCTTCTTTATTAGACTACACCCAATTTATCCTGGTTATATCTTATTTGTACATAATTATTTGCATGTTATTTTTCCTCACAGATTGTGAGCTCCTTGAGAACAGATACTGTTTTATGGTTGGGTTTTTAAATTTTATTTGACTTCCTTTGTATCCCTAGCATTTAGCTTAGAGTCAGTCTAGTACATAATAGGTGTTTAATAAATGCTAACTGACTGACTGACTGGGGGGGACAGTATACTTAGATGAAATGTGGTAATATAAAACATTTCCCTCTAAACTGAGGTGGGAGGGTGAGTGGAACAGAGTGTTCTACCTGGCTCTCGTTAGTCATCTTCTCCCTTGGAGGCATGTCCACCAAGTTCACTTCCAGGTAAGAGGTAGCAAAGGACAATTGGCTCCCTTCCTTGAAGGGTTAGTAGTCTTGACTGCCAGTCTGAGATAAGGTTCTGAAGTCCCTCTGAGAATACTCTTCCCAGCCTTACAGAAAATTATTTTTAAAATAATTTATAATGTAGCACCAAATAATAAGAATACTGTAATATTTTCTTCTGCAAAAACAAAAGCAAAGAACAAATCATAAAAACGATAGACAATTTCATTAAAGAGAAGATAATAATGAGAATATACCAAAATTTGGGGGATTCAGTCCTTAGGGAGAAATTTATATCTATAAACATTTTCATCAACAAAAGAGAGTAAGGGGCAGCTAGGTGGCACAGTGGATAAAGCACCGGCCCTGGATTCAGGAGGACCTGAGTTCAAATCCAGCTTCAAACACTTAACACTTACTAGCTGTGTGACCCTGAGCAAGTCAATTAACCCCAATTGCCTCACTAAAATTTTAAGAAAAAAAAAGAGAGTAAGAATATATCTATAAATTGGGAATGCAACTAAAATGAACTAGAAAATGCACAATTAAAAAAAAATTTAAACAGGGGCAGCTAGGTGGTGCAGTGGATAGAGCACTGGCCCTGGAGTCAGGAGGACCTGAGTTCAAATCCGACCTCAGGCACTTAACACTTACTAGCTGTGTGACCCTGGGCAAGTCACTTAACCCCAATTGCCTCACCAATAAATAAATAAATAAAAATATTAAACACCCAAAATAGAAATACAAAGAATTTTAAAAGAAATTAACTAAACTGATAGAAAAAGAAACAAACATCAAATTAACAAATAAAGCTAGGAGTTATTTTTTAAACAATAAAATAGATAAACCATTAGGTAATTTTAATTTTTTTTGTAGAATATAACTAAGTTGCTGTTAGCAAAAGAAAAAATTCACAACAAAAGAATAAAGAAAATTATTTTAGAAATTATTTTACCAACTATATGCTGATAAAAACAAAAACTTAAATGAAACAATTATATATGAAAATATAAAATCTCCAGATTAACAGAACAAAAAATAGAGAATTTTAATAGGACCATTTTAGGGGGAAAAAAAGACATTAAAAAAAAGTGAGCTTCCAAAGAATCACAGGATCAAATGGATTTACAAGTGAAGCAAATTGTCGAAGAACACTTAATTTCAATATAACAGAAAGTGTTTGTAAAAACAGGAAAAGAAATGATGCAACCAAATTCATCCTGTGGCACAAATATAGCCTTAAATCCTGAGCCAGAAAAAGTCGATACAGAAAAAACAAACAAACCTATAGACCAATATCCCTAATAAATATTGACACATTTTAAATAAAATATTAACAAAGAGGCCAATGTATCAAAAATTTCATACGCTATGACCAGATTGGCTTTATGTTAGGAATGTAGGGCTGGTTTAATATTAAGATAACTATCCTAGAAATACATGAAAAGACTTGCATGAAATAATGAAGAGCAAAATGAACAGAACCAACAGAACATTGTATACAGTAACAGTAATATTATTTTAAGAACAACGTTGAGCAAATAACTCATTTTTGCTATTATAAATATCAAGTTAACTATAAAGGACATCCGAAGAAAGATGT
The DNA here is from genome assembly GCF_019393635.1 of Dromiciops gliroides. NCBI lineage: Eukaryota > Metazoa > Chordata > Mammalia > Microbiotheria > Microbiotheriidae > Dromiciops > Dromiciops gliroides. Next base: position 157,544,691 of record NC_057863.1, read on the forward strand.
TATCTGCATCCAGAGAAAGAATTGATAAACAGAAGTATGTATAGAATAATTTTACATGCATTTACCTATTTCTGTCTTATAGTAGCCATCTCTAGGGTGGGGGAGGGGAAGAGAGGGAAAAAAGAAATGTACATGATAACTTGATTATATATTTAAAAGGAATAGCAAGCTTTACGTAATAGATTTGCAGTTTCATGTGCAATCATCTGTTTTTTTATTATACTGTATTATGGAAATGTTTATTTTATTCCACAAATTTTTTAAAAAGGTAACTATGGACAAAATAGACCATGTTAATAACAAGAACAACAAAACATCATATTGTATTAATAGATACAGAAAAGGCTTTTTGAAAATATCCAATATCCTTCCCTGATAAAAACATTAGAAAAAATAGAAACAAATAGACTTTTCTTTAATATGGCAAGCAGTATCTATGTAAACCAAGAATCAACATTATATATTATAGGAATAAACTTTCCAGTAGGGGCGGCTAGGTGGCGCAGTGGATAGAGGACCGGCCCTGGAGTCAGGAGTACCTGAGTTCAAATCCGGCCTCAGACACTTAATGCTTACTAGCTGTGTGACCCTGGGCAAGTCACTTAACCCCAATTGCCTCACTAAAAACAAACAAACAAACAAAAAAGAACTTTCCAGTAAAATTAGAGGATAAACAAGAATGTCCTTTTTCACCACTACTATTTAACTGTTCTAGAAATACTAGTTATAGCAATGGCAAGGAAAAGAAATGCAGGCAAAAAGGAAACAGATTTATGACTTTTTGCAGATGATATTATTTACTTAGAGAATCCTAGAGAGCCAACTACAGTTAAATTAATTAATTTTAAAGTTCAGCAAAATAGTGGAATATGAAATTAATACTTAAATCATCACCTTTTCCTATATATCTCTGACACATTGATGTGTCCCGGGAGAAGTCTTGGGTGACTAGCCATGCCATGCCACTAGTTCCCCAAGGTCTTTGGCACAAGTTGTACACCCAAGTGCTGACTTCTTATCATGAAACCATGAACAAGGTTTACCTTAGACAATATCTGAGTAATTCCTTCTTCTTAGGTCAGAGGTATAAGACCCTGACACCCTACCCTAAAGGAATTTATAATCTAGGAGTCATGTCCTGTTGTGGCCCTAAGATAGCCTGTAAATAAGATTCACAGAGATTTGAGGACTTTAGTCTCAACTTTGGAACTGACTCACTTTATTCCTTTTTGTCTCCTCTTTCTATTACACCCAATACCTGTCAATGAATTGGTGACAAATGACAAGATAAGCATTTTAAAGTACAAGATAAGGTATTTTTTTCCAGCATTGTACCAGGCAATTACAGATGGGATGCCAGCTCTTGAGTTTCATTCTAAAAGTCTTGAGAAAGCCCTATTTAGAGACTGATGGAAGCACTGTCACCCTGGGGCCAGGACATTGGTTCAAATTCCATTCTAGCACTTGGGGCACTTTGAAGAGTATAGCAAACTCTAGGGTAGGATAGAGTGACAGTGCTTACAGGTAAAAAGGGAAAACTTGCACTACAAGTCATTCAGATGAAAAATGTAACTGGATTTTGTTAAGAGTTGTTATCTACCATCAGGTATCTCCTTGGGGGAACCCTCTGCTTTTTTCTGACTGTTCCCACAGAGGGGACAGGACATAATTACTGGTTGTGGCAATTCATATCATGGAGTGTTCTGATCCCACCTTTTTTTTTGGGGGGGGGAGGGGTGAGGCAATTGGGGTTAAGTGAATTGCCCAGGGTCACACAGCTAGTAAGTATCAAGCATCTGAGGCTGGATTTGAACTCAGGTCCTCCTGACTTCAGGGCAGGTGCTTTATCCACTGCGGCACTGTGTCAAGATAATGGAATGTGATAGATAAGGGGATTTAGCAGATACTCAAAGGCCCACTTAGAGATTAATCTAAACTGATTGAATTAAGTGAGAGTGATTGACTGCTGATTAGCCTACTTCAGTTAACTAGATTGCAAGCACAACTGGCTAGCCCTTAAGAAGGTATTGCTGTGGGGGCAGCTAGGTGGCACAGTGGATAGAGCACCGGCCCTGAATTCAGGAGGACCTGAGTTCAAATCCAGCCTCACACTCTTGACACTTACTAGCTGTGTGACCCTGGGCAAGTCACTTAACCCCAATTGCCTCACCAAAAAAAAAAAAAAAAAGGTATTGTTGTAGGGGCAGCTAGGTGGCACAGTGGTTAAAGCACCACCTCTGGAGTCAGGAGGACCTGAGTTCAAATTCGACCCCAGACACTTGACACTTAACTAGCTGTGTGACCCTGGGCAAGTCAATTAACCCTCATTGCCCGGAAAAGAAAAAAGAAGGAAAAAAAAGTTATTGTTTTCAGAAACTAAAAACTTTGAACTTAACTCTAGACCACCTTCAAGTCCAGTGAACCAATGGATTTGAATGACGCTAGCCAATCAGCTTGAAGAACCTCCCATTTCTGAACATGAAGTAAGAAGTGGACCCTGGCTGAGGGTTGATTGATCTCTTTTGGTTCGAGACATCAGTATTTGATCTCTTTTGGTTCGAGACATCGGTTTGGTGGCAGGACTTCAAGTGGGAGGTTTAGGAAGGCTAGGATTTCCATGCTATAAGAAATCTGTTCTTAATCTTTCTCTCTCTTTATTGTCTTATCTTTTAACAAACTCTTAAAAAGCCTAAACTCATTTATCAGTGATTTTAGCCAATTTCCCTCCAAAATTGGGGGGACAGATTAGAACCCATATTTAGAATTTTTAAATACACACCACCTAGCTGCCCTCTAATCCCAACTTGAACCTCATAAATTGAATCTTTTTCAGTGCAAGGGAGAATGAGAAAGGTTTTGGTTCTGTTTTTCTCGTTCTGGATATATTGAAAAGCATTCAACAGAACTATCCAATCTCTCTATCAACAAGCAGACATTGAGGATACAAATACAAAAGTGAGGGGCAGCTAGGTGGCACAGTGGATAGAGCACAGACCCTGGAGTCAGGAGGACCTGAGTTCAAATATGGTCTCAGTCACTTAATACTTACTGGCTTGTGTGACCATGGGCAAGTCACTTAACCCCAATTGCCTCACCAAAAAAACCCAAACATTCACAAATACAAAAGTGAGACATGAATATATATATATGTGTGTGTATGCATTTATGTGCATGTGGATATATGCATGTGTATAGATATAGATCTATATATAGTCTGTATACACAGACATAGAATGTCTATATACGTACACACATATGTGTATATCCATATTACATATATATATACACACATGATTAGACATGTGTTTTTTGTGACAAAGACTTGAGAGGTGGGGGGGGCGGGGGGGGGGCAGCCAGTGCAAAAACACAGAGATGCAGTGTATGAGGAATAGTAAAAAGACCAATATGAGTAGACCATAGCATGTGTGCCAGGGAGTACTATATAATGAAGCCAGAAAGGTAGGTCAGGGACAGCTGTAAAAGGCTTTAAATATGATTCAAAAGGTAGCAGAGGGGCAGCTAGGTGGTCCAGTGGATAAAGCACCGGCCCTGAATTCAGGAGTACCTGAGTTCAAATCCGGCCTTAGACACTTAACACTTACTAGCTGTGTGACCCTGGGCAAGTCACTTAACCCCAATTGCCTCACTAAAAAAAAAAAAAAAAAGGTAGCAGAGTGGGGCAGCTAGGTGACGCAGTGGATAAAGTACTGGCCCTGGATTCAGAGGACCTGAGTTCAAATCTGGTTCAGATACTTGACACGTACTAGCTGTGTGACCTTGGGCAAGTCACTTAACCTTCATTGCCCTGCCCCCCCCCCCCAAAAAAAAAGTATCAGAGAGGCACTAGAGCAAGGATCCCAAGGGAATGAAACAACCTTAAAATCTCCCTCTTTCCTTATATTTCCCTCCAAATGTAGGGTCTGCAAACCAAAGCAGAATTTCTCATGGGTGTGTAAATATACTAAGATATTATTCATTGTACTTCAATGTAATCTCATTGAGTTTGCTTGCTCCAACAATGAATATGATAGTCCATCTATGCATGCCCATCTTGTGATGTTCTTGTCCATGATCTCCCATGAATTTACCATAAGGGGTGCTCCCAATGTGCTGTGTTGTGTAAGGGGCTAAAATTCTAGCTATACTCTCTAAAATCTAATGAGTGGTTGCCAATAAATTATAAGCTTTAGCAAGAGTATTTAAGTATTTATTAAAGAGCATTAGGATCAGAGAGAAAGGTAAAAATCTAACTATTTCTAAGAGACCCCATCATCCGACCCACCATGGCGAGGTCAGGAACCAAAAAAGACAGAACCCCTCCACCAGCATCTGCTTCCTACTTCGCGTCCTCCTCCCAGAAGTGGGAGGCTCCTCAAGTTGATTGACTGGTAGCCTTAATAGATAGTACCCACGAGCAAACATCACTTCCTGACACCAAGGACCTTGACTGCATGGCTTGCCCTCAGAGGCCTTCTCCTCATGGTGGAGCTTTTCTACAGTAAGTCTCTAGCAGGTGACATCATTCCAATCATTACAGTCGGATAGAAGCTCTTAAGTTATCTTGATGTTCTATGAGTGCCAGTGGGACACATGTTATCATCAGTTATCCCTCATTGTTACTATTTGACCAATGTATCCTATTTTCTAGTCATATATTTCTCTGATGACATCTATTAACGCTGCTTCTTCCATGTAGTTCCTTATTTGCAATGTGTTGTAGCCTATTCTTTCCTTCATACATCTTTCCATTGTTCATTGGGTGATCTTGAATATCACTTTTTCATAGACAGCAGTGTTTCATGACTTACTGGCGTATAACATCACCTGAAGACAAATTGTTGTTAAAGATAAATCTTTGTGGGGGCAGCTAGGTGGCGCAGCCAGGGGATAGAGTACCGGCCCTGGAGTCAGGAGTACCTGAGTTCAGGTCTGGCCTCAGACACTTAATACTTACTAGCTGTGTGACCCTGGGCAAGTCACTTAACCCCAATTGCCTCACTTAAAAAAAAAAGATAAATCTTTGTGGGGGCAGCTTGATGGCTCAGTGGATAAAGCACCGGCCCTGGATTCAGGAGTACCTGAGTTCAAATCTGGCCTCAGACACTTGACACTTACTAGCTGTGTGACCCTGGGCAAGTCACTTAACCCTCACTGCCCCACCCAAAAAAAAAAAAGATAAATCTTGGTTTGAGGGAGAAGCTTGAGTAAGAAATAAGTTGTTTCTCAAAGGAAATCCAGCCCATCCTCTTCCTGTTCAACTCCAAGCCCTAATGGTGAAATCCATAGGGTGTTCATCCATCTGAATATCCTAGTATTAACATTCGGCATTCTTCATCTACTTCATTTTTCCTGTATAGACAGGTAAGCCCTACCCTTTGAATGATTACAATCTTTCCCAGGAGGTTTTTCAATGTTTAGGCACTAATGCAATTGGTAAAATGTGCTCTGCAAGAAGTATCTAGAGGATCTCACTACTGAGAATCTTCAATGTCTTGGACTCTATGCTGGACATCCTCTATGATGGTGGCAGTCACCTTTGGTGAACACCTGTCTTCCTGTTTTATATTTTAATTGAAATGAATAGCAAAGTGAAAGAAAGTGATCTCTGTTCTTTGCTTTTTCAAGATTTTGACATATGCATGGGAAATACCTTGCTGGAGCAGAGCCTTAAGGTATCATTGTGCTCTACAGAATCAAGCGCTTTCTGATAGTTGACAAATAGAAGTGAGATAGTGTATTCTCAATTCTTTTGACTCAATTTATGGTTGTAAAGATGTGATATGCTATAGACCATGATTTCTAAAACCCACCTATTCTCATATTATACCTCCTTTGAGAATCCTCACAATGTATGAACAGATTATTCTCATAAATTTTTTTAAAGATGGGAAAACATGCACATGAATTGGAAGTCACTAATATTCTCTCATTTGCTTTTGTTCTTTTTTTTTGTAATAAGATCTGCCATTTTCTCCAAACCTTTGGTATTTTCTTTTATATACCTTGATACTCAACACCAGAACACCCTCCAAATTATGTCATCTCCAACATGAACTTCCTCCATGTAAATTTTATATACTCCGATTCTATTTTCTTCAGAGACACTTCAATTTCTCATGCAGCACATACAGTAGTATTACATTAGAGTTTAGACATGATGGTTCCAACTATCCTTAATGATGAAAAGAGTTTATTATACTTATTTTTGCATATTTTTTCCATTTTCATTTTTTTCTTGTCTTCTTTCCAGCTTCCTTATTATTACACACTTCCAGTGTGATTTTGCTTAGTTGTGTCTTTTGCCAAACTTTCATTAAAACTTGTTTCTCTACACTGTGCTTCTCACTATCATAGGAAACAGTACTGTTCAAAATCTTCCTTCTTTCTCCACAAAATCTGAAAAACAAATTTATATTTCAAAGTAGTGTTGGTCTTGACTACCTCATCTCTCTGTTAGGCAAAGAGATCAAGTGTTTGCTGGCTGAGGTGATTATTAAGCACTTTTATTCTCCTTATGCCAAATGATTTATATCACCTTAACTTCTTTGGTAAATGTTTATAATCTAAGATCAATGCCCGATCTTCCATATATCTCTCATTTTCTTTTTTTTTTTGGTGAAGCAATTGGGGTTAAGTGACTTGCCCAGGATCACACAGCTAGTAAGTGTCAAGGGTCTGAGGTTGGATTTGAACTCAGGTCCTCCTGAATCCAGGGCCGGTGCTCTATCCACTGTGCCACCTAGCTGCCCCTATCTCTCATTTTCTAGTGAGAACTACAAGATTTACTGAGAACTGATTCCCCACCCAGTCCCCTCTTTCCCAGAAAAATGAATAAAATGGAGTCAAGAAGGGTCAGATATATCTAAATTGACAAAACAACAACATTCTACACTTGTTGTCCACCCCCACCTAGTCAGTAAAAGGCAGAGGGCCCATTTTCTTATCTCTTATAGAACAAGATTGGTCACTGTAGTTGCACAACATTCATTTTTATTTTATTGTTTTTGCCACTTAAATAGTTATCATTGGGTAAATTATTTTCCGGAACCTGCTTACTTCATTCTATATAAGTCTTCCTAAGTTTTTATGAATTCCTAATTTCTTATGTTGGTCATATATTTTTCTTCTGTTCATTATTTTAGTCCTTCTTGTTTTGTATTAATTTTGATCTTTGTTATCAGTGCCCTGAGTGTACATAGATAAGTAGATGATTAAGGAATGGACTAATATGCTCCAAAGGTGATCACTATGGAAGGAAAGAGATTATTCTGCAGTCCTGCTAGGAAATAGGATCATAGAATAAGGATCCAACCTTCAAATTTTTGCATAACAAGACACTGAAGGTTGGAGAAATAAATTGAACTGCCCAAGATGGAACAGATAATAACTGACTATTCAAAACAATGTTCATGCAGGCCAAGATGTCCCAGGTACCCAAGTGCTCTGAGGTCCTATATGCTATAGAAGGCCCTGAATAACCAGTACTCTGAATCTCAAAGATACATGGGGCCTAATCCTGGCCAGTGGAAATCAGCACCATAACCTAGGGGACACAGAGGCTCCAGGCCTGCCTGAAAATACATCAAGAAGTAGAGCCTAAATTCTAAGAAAAAGTCCCAATTCAGGAAATAAATATGGAGACATGAGTAAAACAAAGCAGATAAAATGGTATAAAAATGTTACTGTGGATTTACAGAACAACAACAACAAAAACAAACCCTAGTTTAGAAGGAAAAAATAACTAACAAATCTAAGAAGAAACAAAAGAAAAAAATGGATTTTTCACAAGAACTACATGAATACCTAGAAGAAACAAAGCAAGAATTTAAAACGAAATAAAAGGTCTTTAGGCAAAGACACTTGGAATAGTTTGCCATTTCTTTCTCAGGTGGATTAAGACAAATAGAGATTAAGTGACTTGCCCAAGGTCACACAGCTAGTAAGTGTCAAGCGTCTGAGGCTGGATTTGAACTTGGGTCCTCCTGAATCTAGGGCCAGTGCTTTATCTGCTGCGCCACCTAGCTACCCCTTGAGGTTAAATTTGAACTCAGGTCTTCCTGACCTATCAATTAGGCAATAGCTAAGTATATTGTGGTATATGAATGTAATTGAATATTATAGTGCTGCTAGAAATGAGAATTTCAGAGAATTATGAGAATTATAAACAGATGCACTATGAAGTAAACAGAACCAGGAAAATAATTTATATATGATAACAACATTGTAAAGACAAACAACTTTGAAAGACTTAACTTTGAACAATGCAATAACCAACCACAATGTCAGGGAACCAAATACTGATTCATACTACCCACACAATGTCATTTTTTGACATGGTAAACGTGGGAATTTGTTTTGTTTGATTGTGAATATCTGTTACAAGAGTTTTGTTTTCCTTTTTTTCCTAATAAGTGGAAGGGTAGAAAGAAAAGAAGTTAAACACTTGCTAATCGCAATTTTTCAAAAGTTATAAGATAATAATAATTAAATAAATCATGAGACCATTTTAGAGAATCCTGGGGATTATGAATTGATGCAGAGTGAAATGAGCAGGGGCAGCTAGATGACACAGTGGATAGAGCAACGGCCCTAGAATCAGGAGTACCTGAGTTCAAATCCGTCCTTAGACACTTAATACTTACTAGCTGTGTGACCTTGGGCAAGTCACTTAACCCCAATTGCCTTACTAAAAAAAGAAGAGGGGCAGCTAGGTGGCGCAGTGGATAGAGCACCAGCCCTGGATTCAGGAGGAGCTGAGTTCAAATCTGGCCTCAGACCCTTGACACTTACTAGCTGTGTGACCCTGGGCAAGTCACTTAACCCCATTTGCCTCACCAAAACAAAACAAAACAAAACCACACACAAAAAAAAAAAAAAAGAAGAAGAAAGGAAAACAAACAAACAGAGTGAAATGAGCAGAACCAGGACAGTTTATACATGGACAACAACACTGTAAAGAAAAGCAACTTCAAAAGTCTTAATTGATCACTGCAGTGGCATGCCTCCTGAGAGCAATAATGCATGGAATTTATTATATACTTTTTTCCATAAAAGTATTTTATTATTTTCCAGTTACACGTAGAGGTAGTTTGCAACTATACTTTATTTTTTAAAAGCAAGTAGTATAAAAGTTCAATAACAGTTCCTAAGCAAGAAGGCAATTTGCTTCTAAAGTACAAATATTAGTCTTTCTTGCCAACAGGACTTCAATTTTTAGTACCTAAAAGATGTGATAGGTGTTCTGCTGTTAAAGGGTATAGGAAAAAATGAAAAAAAAAAAAAGCTCAGATTAGCGTCTGTATGGATGTTGCTGTTCAGTCATTTCAGACTTTTTGTGACCCCATTTGGGGTTTTCTTGGCAAAGATACGAGAGTGGTTTGCCATTTCCTTCTCTAGCTCATTTTTACAGAAGAGGAAACTGAGGCAAAGAGGCTTAAGTGATTTGCCCAAAGTCACATAGCTAGTAAGTGTGTGAGGTTACATTTGAATTCAAGTCTTCCTGACTCTAAGCTGAGCACTACTAGCTACCCTGGCTGTATGGATGGAATATATTTCAACGCCCTGATTGAAGACATGACATAAATTTTTGTCCCTGACACTTGGTAAAATGAATCATTTTGAAGCTTAAAGACAGAAAAGGAAAGCAAAGGGATGTATTTGTTCAAGGTCAGAATAAAAAAAAATCCTAGATGCAAAGGGAGAAACAGAATTGATGCCCATTCGATTTTTTAAAAAGTGATTTATTATTTGCTTTTATTGTTGTGAAAAGAAAGAGAGAGAAAATGATTGCAGCCAGACAACTACTGTGCTGCCAGGATTTACAAAGAAAAGCTTCAGATTCAAACAGTTTTGTACATCTAATCACATGTGCAGGAAAACCATAGGCACCAAAATGATGAAATACCTTTTCCTTCATCTTGACTGGGTATCCTCCCCACAATCCACTCTTTGTGCTTGTGCTGCATTTTTAACCTGCTCCCACTGTCCAGTGAAATAATCTTGTTTTGTGCAGATCCTACTGGGTTGTTGATTGAGGCCAGAAATAGATCCTTAATATTTCCAAACAGCAATGAGAGAAAGCTTATAAATACCAACATACGTGCACAGGCCAAGAGTCTTAGTGCATTTTTGTTTTAACATAAAGCGCTTTTTTAATGAAATAAATTTTAGAGAGATGTACAGTCAGGCTCAAGTTGTGCAGTTCACAAGCATGAAGGGGAGGGGAAAAAAAAGTCATATTTAACCAAGGACTAAGCTGGACTTGCCACCAGGTGGATTTCTTCTGGATGGTGCTGGTGCTGATGCAACTGGGCTGGGAACAGGTGCAACAGGCACAGATTTCTCTTCATCCTGTCCCAGGTCAACTTGTAAGTCTGCCTCCACATTTTCATGCACATCACCTTCTCCCTTTGGACCTAAAAAATCTCCAGAACCTGCTTCAGAAGAGTTTCTTCTTTGGAGTCCAGATGGTTCAGGATAATCCCTACTAGACTGAGCCCCTACTGACTTGGCCCAAAGAGGTCGATTTTCTTCAGGTGTTCCAAAAATATTAGATGCCATTTTGTTCTTTCTCACTGGTTGTTCTGTAGGCTCATCAAAGCCCAGAGTAAAATTTGACCCACCACCTGGAGGATGCAACACCCCAGAGCTATTCCTGCCATTGGGATCGACACCCTTGAAGGTAGTGGTGGTGGTCATGGCGAAGCCGGAGTCAGACTAGGGCTGGGAAGGTTGGACAGGTGAAGACAGAGAGCAGCACCGCTCTCAGACAAGGTCTGACTGAACCATGACTTTGTCATGTCTTCAATCAGGTCGTTGAAATATATTCCATCCATCCACTCACAGACACACACACACACACACACACACACACACACACACACACACACACACACACCCTCTTAGTGCATGGGTTTTTTTTGTTGTTTTTTTGTTTGTTTGTTTTTAGTGAGGCAATTGGGGTTAAGTGACTTGCCCAGGGTCACACAGCTTACTAACTTACTAGTGTTAAATGTCTGTGGCCGTATTTGAACTCAGGTCCTCCTGACTCCAGGGCCAGTGCTCTATCCACTGTGCAACTTAGCTGCCCCTAGTGCAAGTTTTAAACATGCCTTAAAGCAAGCATAAAAGTGACTTTTAGGAGCACCGGTATGTTAAACAGAAGGAAAGATATGTAAAAGGAATTGCATTTGTCTTTCTTGGCCCTAGACCACTACTAAGAACAATGAATGGAAGTGGTAGAGGTGGGTTTCTGTTTGCTATAAGGAAATAATTTCTTGTATTTTAAAAATTTTTTAAATTTTAATTTATGGAATAAAATAAGAATTTTCATAACATAGTATAATAAAAAGATAATTGCACATTAAACTGTAAATCTATTATGTACAACTTGCTATTTCTTTTAAATATATAATAAAATTATCACATAAATTTCTTTTTTTCCTCCCCTTCCCCCTCTCCTACCCTAGAGATATCTGGCTACCATTAGATATAAATAGGTACATGTATATAAAATTATTCTATACATACTTCTATTTATCAGTTCTTTTTCTGGATGCAGATAATATCTTTCTTCATATGTCCTTTATAGTTAAGTTGGGTATTTATAGTAGTCAAAATGACTTAGTCACTCAAAGTCATTCTTAAAACAACATTGATGGTTTTGTATACACTGTTCTGTAGGTTCTGCTCATTTTACTCTTTATTATTTTGTGCAAGTCTTTCCATGTTTTTCTAATTATTAGACTTATCCACCGACTGCCTCAGGAGGTATTGGGTTCCACACAAATGGATTAATTTAAGGAAGAGTGACTACTTACTGGAGATGTTTTAGAGAGGATTGTTGTCCAAATATAGGTTTGACTAGATGTAAAAGGGGCACATAGATCATGGGCTGTAGGCCTCCATCAGTCTTGGACAACCATGGATCAGCGCCTTGAAGAGCCACAGGCCACCGTGTGGCTGTGCAGTCCGATACAGGAGCCGCAGCTCCTGAGTGACTTATAACCGGTAACTGCTGCATCCCATGTTGTATCTACCCCATGAGGAGTAGCTGGAGTGTCCTCTCCAGAGTGCTGGCCTGGGCAGATCAATTGGAAAACAAGCTGTTGCCCATGCAGCAGGTTTTCCTTCTCCTCGACATTGGTGGATCAAGAGGCAGAGCCAATACAGTTTGGCACCAGTGCCGCCGCAGGAGTTGTCAGAGGGATGTGATGTCCAACATCCAACTGTCTAAGGGACTGCGACTCCTCATTTTTCCTTGGGGTTAACTCCCGAAGCCTTTCCCATTTATGGGTACAGCTGCAAGGCAGCAGGGGTTTAAAATCAGGGTTTCTTTCCCCTACGCCGGTTGCCTGCCAAGGTTAACGAGCCCCACCTGCCCGAAGGATCATGGGCTATAACAGCTGATTTCTGCCCTACCTCATGGCCTGTGTTGGCTAAAGTGAGTGAGTCAGTATACAATGAGAGGAGCCACAAGATGCCTTTGTGATTCCTTCCTTCCTTCCCCAAATAGGAAATACAATGGTTACTTATTGGCTTAATTCCTCTACTGTTATGGGCCTAGCCCCCCAGCAGTTTTCTGGGGTATATCAGAGAACCTTCTCCTTGAGAAACTAAACCAAAGGATAGATGTACCTAAAGAGATAAGTGGAACCAGAATAGGACTGAGATAGCTCCCTAGCTTCGGGGCCATCACTCTTCATTCCAGTCTCCCCCACCCCTGCTAAAATAAGATTATGTGTGGCTGCTGCCTTTTGTGGCAGAGGAGGAGAGAGATGGCTTGAGAGATCTGAAGCCACCCTTCACCCAACTCCCACAGCCACCACCAGTGGGAGATGGTCCTCCCTCAATAAGGGAACTTTCCACAGTCAGATGATCACCCCCACCAGTCCTCTATAAAAGTACCTGCCTGTCTCCTGATCAAGGAGATTGGTATCTCAGAGCCATGTTCTGTGCCATACCTTCTCCCCACGAGTCCAAGGATTTCTCTCTTGATTTCCCTTCCCCAGCCCTTAAATAAACTATTATCTTATTCTATTGGATTTGTGTGCAAGAGGGTGTAATTCTTTTTTTTTTTTTTTTGGTTTTTTGGTTTTTTTGCAGGGCAATGGGGGTTAAGTGACTTGCCCAGGGTCACACACTAGTAAGTGTCAAGTGTCTGAGGCCGGATTTGAACTCAGGTACTCCTGAATCCAGGGCCGGTGCTTTATCCACTGAGCCACCTAGCTGCCCCCGAGGGTGTAATTCTTTAAAGAGGAATTCCTAAGAACCCCAACCCCTATCCCAAACCCCCTACCCTATTTCCCCATAACACTACTAATCCGCACAGATGTTTTAATCTGTTCCATTTTCCTACCTTGGAAGTTCACTCTTCCTTAGGCAGATTGGTGATCCCCTACTCTTGGGTAGGGGCTGATGGGCTCAGCATATTAGTGTTAGACAACTAATCAGAATCCTGTCTGGGATTCCCCAGCAGCAGGGATTATGGGTATGTGCTCAATTTTAGGATTCTGTGACTTGGTCCAATTTTAGGATTCTATGACTTGTTTTGAGATGAGAAGTCAGGGTTGTCAAGATTTGCCTTAACCTTTCCAATAAAGTAGGAGGTCATGTCATTTGCTGAGAATGCAGTTGGATTTTTAAACCTAGAGGAGATGATTTAGGATATACCTGGTGAAGAATGTAGTAAAGATTTGATGTGATATGAAAGGACTGACAAGAGGCATTGAGGGCCCTCCTTGAAACTATTCAACTAAATTTAGAACACATAAAATCAGCAGTTTCTTGACTTTCTCTACAGCTTGTGAGTAGGAGTGATGAAAATAAATGAAAGAAATCCCCTATGGTTGAGGATCAGTGGGATGGAAGAGGGAGTGATCGAGAGAATAGGAAATCTAGGATGGCTAGCCTGTTGAGGATATCAATGGCTGACCCTGAGGCTCAGGCTAAGTAGGGAAGTTGACAAGGAAGAAAAGTTTATGAGGAGAGTTGATTCAGAAGCCCATTATGACTAAACCTAGACTTAGCTATATTTCATTACTGACTAAACCAGTGCACACCATGGTATGAACACCTGCTTGTAAACTCAGATGAAACTCTTTTTTTTTTTTTAATGTATAAGGTATTTTATTTTTTCCGTTACATGTAAAGATAATTCTCAACTTTTGTTTATACATGCTTTACAATTTCAGATTTTTCTCCCTCCCTCCCCTCCCTCCCCCCTCCCCTAGACAGCAGGTAATCTGATATAGGTTATATCTATATATCTCTATACATATACATATACATATAGATATATACACACACATATATATATATACATAATAACATTAATCCTCTTTCTGCATTAATCCTGTTACAAGAGAAAAAATCAGAGCAGTGATGCAAAACCTCAAAATAGAAAAAAAACCCAACAGCACCCAAAACAAAAGAAATAATATGGTTCAATCAGCATCTATACTCCACAGTTCTTTCTTTCTTTTTTTTTTCTTGGATTTGGAGATCCTCTTCTATCATGAGTTCCCTGGAACTCTTCTGTACCATTGCATTGGTGAGAAGAATATAGTCCATCACAGTAGGTCAACACTCAATGTTGATGATACTGTGTACAATGTTCTTCTGGTTCTGCTCATCTCACTCATCATCAGCTCACGTAAGACCCTCCAGGTTTCTCTGAACTCTTCCTGCTCATCATTTCTTACAGCACAATAGTATTCCATTGTATTCCTATACCACAACTTGTCCAGCCATTCCCCAATTGATGGGCACCCCCTCAACTTCCAATTCCTTGCTACCACGTAAAGAGCAGCTATAAATATTTTTGTACATGTGGGTCCCTTTCCCCCTTCCATGATTTCTTTGGGCAAAAGACCTAAAAGTGGAATTGCTGGGTCAAAGGGTATGCACAGCTTTATCGTCCTTTGGGCATAATTCCAAATTGCTCTCCAGAATGGTTGGATCAGCTCACAGCTCCACCAACAATGGATTAGTGTTCCAATTTTTCCACAGCCTCTCCAACATTTATTATCTTCCTTTTTTGTCATTTTAGCCAATTTGATAGGTGTCAGGTGGTACCTCAGAGTTGTTTTAATTTGCATCTCTCTAATCATTAGAGATTTAGAGCATTTTTTCATATGGGAATAGATAGCTTTGGTTTCTTCATCAGAAAACTGCCTGTTCATATCCTTTGACCATTTCTCAATTGGGGAATGACTTGGATTCTTATAAATTTGATTTAATTCCCTATATATTTTAGAGATGAGGCCTTTATCAGAAGCACTGGCCTCAAAAAATTGTTTCCCAGTTTTCTGCCTCCCTTCCAATTTTGGATGCATTGCTTCTGTTTGTACAAAAATTTTTTAATTTAATATAATCAAGATGAAACTCTTAATGGTAGAATTTCAGACTGTACTGTTAAGATAAGCATTTAAGTCAGTGAAGAGATTTGTTCCTTTTCTTTTCTTTTTTTTGGAAAGAGGGATTTGTTGAACTTCTGTGAGCCCTTTCAATCATACTATGGGTCATAAGGGCAACTGGGTGGTGCAGTGGGTAGACTGCTGGGTGTGGTGTCAGGAAGATTCATCTTGAGTTAAAATCTGAACTCAGATATTTACTAGTTGTGTGACCCTGGACAAGTCACTTAGCCCTGTCTGCCTTTTAGTTCCTCATCTGTAAAATAATCTGGAGAAGTAAATGGAAAACCACTCTAGTATCTTTGCCCAGAAAACCCCAAATGGGGTCACAACTTAAAAATGACTGAGCAACAACAAAATGGATCATAATCGATTAGTTCTATTGGTTTATCTGGATTTGCATAGAAATTTCAGTAGAATTTCTCTTAAGGAAGTCGTAACAGAAACAGTCAAGTCTGGTAGGTAGTGCCAGATTGTTGATGACATTTACTTTGATATGGGAGATACCTGGATGCTGCCCACTGATGCCCATGGTCTGAAGTGCTCCTGAAACTGACACACAGGACATTTAGTTGTCCAACTTGGATCCAACAGATAATAGGCTGTCTTTCCACAGACAGCTTGAAGAGCTGGTAATTCCAGGTGTTTCTTAATTACTTCATGGAGGTGGAAAAACAAGCTACAGTTGTGGCCAATCTGGAGGGAGGGAGAGGGAAAGGAAAGAGAGAGAAAGAAAGTGAGAGAGAGAGAGAGACAGAGAGAGAGAGAGAGAGAGAAGGAGAAGGAGGAGGAGGAGGAGGAGGAAGAAAGGAGAGGGAGGGGGAAGGAGAAAAAAGAAAGAGGAAAGAATTTTTATCAGACTTGGCTTGGAATATGCCATAACAATAAGAAGAGATGTAATACTCAGCACATATTGAGCTGAAAGGTTACTAGATTCTAGAACTCTGGGAAATCTGCTCTTAGGTGGGGCTGGACTCTGCTTTCCTCAAGGTGTATAGTGAGCTTGCAAATTTTCAAGGGAAGTGCTCATTCGTGTTTCTTGGGATTTGTCCACTGCTTTGAGTATGTGGGATCCTACCGTCATGACTCTAATAAGAGGCATCCTCGACTGAAACCATCCATTACAAATTTGAGCCCACACCCAGAAACATAGGATACTTGTTTGACCAAACAGTTCAATTAAATTCAACAGCTGGGGAGATGGCACTGAGAGGAAGAAGGAAGAGGGGAGGGACCAGTGCCGCAGGGACCCGGGTTTTGCTGGAACAAGAAAAGAACAGATCCTTCCTTAGCTTCTGTGACAGCACATGAAGTCTAGGGCCCTTCCCACGACATCTGGCTGCTTTTCAGAATTACAGGAAGGATTTTGGAGGTAGCTGATCTGGTCTAACCAGCTCATTCTGCAGCTGAGGAAACGGAGAGGAATAGAAAGGAAGAGACTTGCCCAAGGTTGGACAGGTGGTAGTTAAGTGGCAGGCATGATTCTGAATCCAGGTCTCTTCCTACCTCTACCAGGAAAGATAACTGGGCAGGTCAATTTCCCTACTTGCAAGTACTCCGGGAGAGCTTTATTAGCAACCAGCCAAACAACCCAAGCAAACCAGCCTGGGAGAGGCACTCAAGTCCAGGGTCCTACAGTTTTATGTTCCCTGACGTCACTCAGTTATCTAAGGATAATCAGTCTCTTCAGGGGCCTGCTGTCTATTCCGCTATTCCTCTCTGACTAGGAGTTATTTCCCCTAAGTCAGCTGTGCCACCCTGTGGCTGAGATAGGATTCATAGGCCTCTATCCTTGAAGAGATTGTTTGCCTTGCACCTTTCCAGTTAGGTGATTCAGTGGATGGAGCACTGGCTCCTGGAGCCAGGATAGACCTGAGTTCAAATCCCCAGCTTCAGATACTTTCCTTTTTTTTTTTTTTTTAAATTTTGCAGGGCTATGGGGGTTAAGTGACTTGCCCAGGGTCACACAGCTAGTAAGTGTCAAGGAAGTCATAACAGAAACAGTCAAGTCTGGTAGGTAGTGCCAGATTTGAACTCAGGTACTCCTGAATCCAGGGCCGGTGCTTTATCCACTGTGCCACCTAGTTGCCCCCTTCAGATACTTTCTACTTGTGTGACCCTAGGCAAGTCACTTAAAAGCTATCTGCCTCAGTTTCCTCCACTGTAAAATGGGGTTAAAAACAGCACCTGCTTCTCCTGGTTGTTGAGAGGGTGCTTAGCACAGTGCCTGACAGAGCAGATACTTAACAAAAGCCTGATTCCTTTCTTTCTCCCTCCTCCCTGCTTAGGAGAATGTAATATCTTCAAGGACAGGGACTATTTTATCATTTGATCATTGCATCCCAGAGTGCTCAAATACTTGTCAGGTTGGATTGGACCATTCAGAATACTGCCATTCATCTGGTGAAATGGCTGGTACCCACCCAAGCTGCCTTTCAGCATCTGAAGGACGCCCTGGATTTCTTCCCAGGTTCTACTTTGTGTGATATATAAATGTGTGTGTGTGTACATATGTACACACATACAAATATGTATATATACATATATGCATATACATATACAGGAACAATGTAGGAGAGGCCCTCCTCACCCTCTGAGCCAGCAAATGACCACATGTATTTCAGCACAGTGCACAGCTCTTATAGAACAGATTCCAGAACCTAGTTACTCCCCAGCACTTCTGGATAGGTTGGCTACATTCCTGAACATAGAGAAAATTCCTCAATCCAGGAGAGAATCCTAGTGCCTCTCCCAAGATTCCACGCCCCTGTTGTTTACTGCTCAGTCATATATTCTCAAGCTGAAAGGGTCAGTGTCACTTTCTCAGTCAACTTCATTCATAATATTCATCTAATAAACTTAAAGTTGGACTAGACATAACCCCCCCCTCCCCCCAGCTATAATCTAATTGTCTAGGGCTGGCAAGTAGTCCCATCGATTTTACCTTTTTCTTCTTACTGGGTACAGAAACTGCATAGGGAAGTCCTCAGCTTACTAGCTGTGTAACTGTGGGTGCAACACGATTTTAGGGGAAAGAGATATAGGGAAATAGCCCTACCACTTGATGGAGTGGGTAGACCTTAACTTTCATGTTTGCCTCTCCCCCTAACCGTTGGAAAAAAGAATGGTGGGTAGAAAATGGAAGAAGCTGAACCTGAATTCAAATCTCAGCCACTTACTAGCCGTGTGATCAGGAAGCCTCTGAGGTCTCTTCTAGGTCTGGCTTGATGATCCTAAGAAATATAAGAGCTGAGGCTATACCCTAAAGACAGGCTACACAGGCAAGCCATTTAACCAATCTAAGCCTCAGTTTCCTCATCTGGAAAGTGGAGGTAATATGACTTAGAATAACTACCTCATGGGGTTATTATGAGGAAAATACATTCAATTCAAGTTCCTTTATCTGAAGTTTTGTTTTTGTCTCTTTTCTTTCACAACCTGGCTAATGTGGAAATGTTTTGTATGACTGCTCATGTATAGCTTATATTGAATTGCTTGAATTCTTGGAGAGGGTGGTAGAAAGGGAGGGAGGAAGAGAATTTGGAATACAAAGTTTTTTTAAAAATTGATGTCAAAAATTTTATTTTACATGTAATTTGGGAAAATAAAATTCGAAATAATAATAAAAAAGGAAAAACATGGAAAGACTTGCACAAAGGAACAAAAAGTGAAATGAACAGAACCAAGAGAACTTTGTATACAGTAATAGAATATTGTTTTAAGAATGAGTTTGGGGGCAGCTAGGTGGCGCAGTGGATAATCGAGCACTGGCCCTGGAGTCAGGAGGACCTGAGTTCAAATCCAGCCTCAGACACTTAACACTTACTGGCTGTGTGACCCTGGGCAAGTCACTTAACCCCAATTGCCTCACCAAAAAAAAAAAAAGAATGAGTTTGAACAAAGTAGTTATTTTCACTCTTATAAATACTCATTAACAATAAAGTACATATGAAGAAAGATACTATCTGTATACAGAGAAAGAATGGATAAATAGACCCTTAAATGGGATGGGTTGTCTTGAGAGGGGGTGAAGTTATCAAGCAAAAGCTAGAGGACCACTTGTGGGAATTCTGTCCAAGTACAGGTTGGACTGGATGGCCTATCAGGGCCCTTTTAACTCTGAGATTCTGCTCTTCTGTATAATCCACTGGCACAAGGCCCCAGGAGAGATGCAACGTATACATAGGACACGCTCCCTGCTCTTTGCCTATGGGACCTATGGCAGGAGTAGTCAAGTGCTAGGAACGTGTGATTATTATTGTGGTTGTCAGTGACTTATCAGCAGGGGCCAACGTTCCCATTGCAGTCAGGTGGGATTACATTCCAGTCATTTTTTTGTTTTTTTTGGTAAGGCAATTGGGGTTAAGTGACTTGCCCAGGGTCACACAGCTAGTAAGTGTCAAGTGTCTGAGGCTGGATTTGAACTCAGGTCCTCCTGAATCCAGGGTTGGTGCTTTATCCACTGCGCCACCTAGCTGCCCCCCAGTCATATTTTAAAAGCCATATATATGTACAGAGAGAGAGAGAGAGACATATCTATCTATCTAACTATATCCCTGAAGGGTTATTATTCTTACAAGTCTGGTGTGAGTGAGATTTTCCCCACCCCTTAGTTATAAGAGATTTAATATAGTTATATAAGTGATTTAATTATGACAACAACCAGCATATTAACTAAAATTGTGATTTATTATATTTAGATATTTTAATTGTATTATTAGATTGTCTCTTTTTTTACTACTTAATAATGTCAGATGATACTTTCCAATCTCAAGCATTAAGTAATATCAGAAGATACAATAGTCAGCAATATTATATTTTAGAAACCACTGGGTTTCATGGCTCATGCAGCTCA
Organism: Dromiciops gliroides; assembly: GCF_019393635.1. Classification (NCBI taxonomy): domain Eukaryota; kingdom Metazoa; phylum Chordata; class Mammalia; order Microbiotheria; family Microbiotheriidae; genus Dromiciops; species Dromiciops gliroides. Next base: position 157,564,959 of record NC_057863.1, read on the forward strand.
CTAGTGATATACTTGATTGGAAGGGGTCATGCAGCAGGGTTATGACCTTGTTGCCACAAGAAGGATGATATGAGTAACTGGAAAATGCTGACATTTGTTATGTAGGCAGTTTTGATATTTCCTAAGAAGATGCTTTAATTTTAGATACTTTTCAATTACAATTGTACAGAAGCCCATAAGCTCTGGAGGGGTATTAAAAAAAAATGTTGATTTTGTCACTCAAGGTCTTTTAGGTCCAACCCTGATTTGTGGGATTAAACTCTCTCAATAAACCTATTTGCTTCAGCCTGGAGCCTGTTGTTTCTGTTCCTCTGTCGGACTTAGAGATTTTCCTGACACAAGTAGAAGACCTTCACTCCTTTTCAGAAGTCACACTCAAAGTCAATAGTAATTCCAGGTTATGTGTTCTTGTGAAGTAGGGAGGAGACCTGCATTCTTTCTGTCTTAGAGGTGAGTCAGCTACGGAGAAAGTCATTAAAGGGTTATGATCACACATGAAGAAATCCTGATATTTTGTCCAGTGTGTTGGTCGAGTTTTATACATTCCAAACTTCTATTTCCATTTGCCTACTGTTAATCAATACTAATTCATTCTGTGAAGGACTTAAGCAGAAGACAGGACAGTTATTAGTGCACATTCTTTTGTCTCTTCTCCCCTCCCCCAACTCCCCACAAAGAAATGAAGTCTAGGAAACCAGAAGGTAACATCTAGTTACCGTGTCTCCCTCCCCATGATCCTTAGAGTCAAGGATTCATGCTTGAAGGGACCTTGGGGGTCTTCTGGTCCCAACTCTTTTTTTTTTTTTTTGGAGGGGCACTGAGGGTTAAGTGACTTGCCCAGGGTCACACAGCTAGTAAGTGTCAAGTGGCTGAGGCTGGATTTGAACTCAGGTCCTCCTGAATCCAGGGCCAGTGCTTTATCCACTGCGCCATCTAGCTGCCCCATGGTCTCAACTCTTAATGTTACAGATGAGGAAATAAGCCTTAGAGAGGTTAAATGACCTGCCCAACATCACACAGTTAAGTAAAAGAGGTTAAATTTAATTGAATAAGCACTTAAGGGTCTACCATATGCTAGACTCTGGGGATACGAAGATGAAAAATTAAACCTTATACTCTACTGAAGGGAAATAACAGGTATGCATATAAATAAATAGAAAATAATTCTTTTTGGAGGAGAGCACAAAGAACAGGGGAAGTGTGCCAAGACAGCCTCCCCAAGGAGGTCGTGCTTGAGGTGAATTTTGAAGGATATGAGGAATTTCAAGAAGTAGACATGAGATTGGAAAACATTGTCACTATAGCAATAGCTCCGCATAAAGTCAAAGTGTGAATAAAGACTAAATAATACCACAAGGCTTTGTTGATTAACACTGGCAAAATGAACCACGTTAATTAGCTTCTTTGAGAGATTTTAAAATAGCAACACTACTGAGTGTTCATCAACTATAGATTGTTGTTTTTTCCATGATGTAAGGATTATTGTGGTGCAATTTTTCTGCCACTAAAACATGACCTTAGGTCCAGAACTAGAATTGGAAAGGGTGTGGTCATGTGAGAAGGGGAAAAAAATAAACTCTTGCCAAGATTAAATGAGCATGGTACATGTCTTTTAGATGCCTACGGGTTCAGAGGGGAACTGTGATACAATGTGATACAATGGGAAAAGCTCTGGATTTGGATCTAAGACTGCATCCAGATCTCCTGTTTTACTAGAGAATACCAGTATATGACCTTGAACAAAGTCACTTACTTTGTTTTTTGCAGGGCAGTGAGGGTTAAGTGACTTGCCTAGGGTCACACAGCTAGTAAGTGTTAAGTGTCTGAGACCAGATTTGAACTCAGGTCCTCCTGAATCCATGGAATCACTTCTTTGAGCCTCAGTTTACCCATAAGTTAAAGAGGGATCATAATAGTTGTATTTTGTAAATCATAAAGTGTGATAAGTATCTAGACTGCCAGAGTTAGAAAAGACCTGAGAATTCACCTGTTCTGATCTCCTTCATTCTATACATGAGGAATCAAGTCTGCCACATGTGAGGTGAGGTTTTTGACAAGTTGACTTTAAGGTGTCTTTAGGACATCCAGTTTGAAATGCCCAGTGGGCAGTTGGAGAGGGAGACAATAGGTCAGGAGAATTAGGACTAGATTAACAGATTGGAGAATCAGCCCCATTAGGGATGATAATTGAATCCATAGTGGAGAGAGAAGAGGTGGCCTAGAAAAGTCTTGGGGGACTCTCATGATCAGTGAGCACAGCCCGGACAGACATAACAGGGACTTTTGCATGACAGAATTGGAAACCTGAACCTTCGAGGCTGCCCCTAGGACCCTCAACAGAGAATTAGTCATTGCCTTGGACCCAACCAGTCAGTGCTTTTGCAAGTGGGGAGAGTGAGCCCCAAGTAGGTCCTTCCCTCAAATGATACTGTTGCCTTTAGTTGTAACATGAAAGGTAAATTAGCTACAAATTCAACAGTTTCCAGAGAGCACAGAATATTCATTCATTAAAAGATTCCTCTTAGACGATTTTTCTCTAGTGTTTGAGGCCTTTTTTGGGGTTTGTTTGTTTGGGGATGCCCTTGGTGGACAGAATCACACACAAATAACAGTGAAGTCAAGGAAAATGCTCTTCTGGGCCTTCCAATATTCGGGTCAACAGAAAGTTACTATTCAGTTCTGACTAACATTTTAAAAAAATAAACATTTTTATTTAACGTTTTGAGCTCCAAATTCTATCCCTCCTTCCCTCCCTCTCCTCCCCCTTCTCTAAGGTGATAAGCAATCAGATATAGATTAAACATGTGCAATTATGTAAAACATTACCACATTAGTAATTTTGTATAAGAAAACTCTAATAAAAGAAAAAAAAATAAAAGAACGAAAGTGAAAAATAGCATGCTTCAGTCTGTGTTCAGTCAGTATCAGTTCTTTGTTGGTGGATGGTATGCTTCATCAGAAGTCCTTTGGGATTGTCTTGGATCATTGTATTGGTGACAATAGTCAAGTCATTCACAGTTCTTCATCAAACAATATTGCTCTCACTGATTCTGCTCAATGTTCTCCTGGTTCTGCTCACTTCACTATACATCAGTTCATATAAGTCTTTCTAGGCCTTTCTGAAATCATCCTGGTTGTCATTTCTTTATAGCACAATAATAGTCCATTACAATCATACACCACAACTTGTTTAGCCATTCCCCAATTGGCGGCCATTCTTTTGATTTCTAATTTTTAGCCATCACAGAAAGAGCTGCTATAAATATTTTTGTACAGATAGGTCTTTTTCTCTTTTTGGGGATATCTTTGGGATATAAACCTAGCAGTGGTATTGCTGGATCAAAGGGTATGTACAGTTTCTATAGCCCTTTGGGGATAGTTCCAAATTGCTTGCCAGAATGGTCGGATCTTTTCACACCTCCATCAACAGTTGGATTAGTGTCCCAGCTTTCCCACATCCCCTCCAACATCCAACATTTTCTTTTTTTTGTTGTATTTGCCACTCTGATAGGTGTGAGGTGGTACCTCAGAATTTTTTTTTAATTTTTTTGGTGAGGCAATTGGGGTTAAGTGACTTGCCCAGGGTCACACAGCTAGTAAATGTCAAGTGTCTGAGGCTGGATTTGAACTCAGGTCTTCCTGACTCCAGGGCCAGTGCTCTATCCACTGCGCCACCTAGCTGCCCAACCTCAGAATTGTTTTAATTTGTATTTCTCTGATCAATTCAACTAACATTTTAAAGCACCTTCTATAAGATGCAAGCACTGGGGATGTGAAGGCCATATATGTCACAGATGCTCTAGAAATTGAAAGTCTGATTGAGAAGATGTAATAATATAGACGAATAACTATGACACAACTTTGAACACAATAAACTCAATAGAGAGCTTCAAACAATGCACTATGGCAAATTTGAGGAGAGAGAAATCATTTTGATTTTGGGTGAGAGTGGAAATGGGTTCGTGGAGGCAGTATCACTTGAACTGAGCCTTGGGGGGGGGCGGGATTTTAACAGGCAGAGATGGAGAGTAGAAGAAAGAAAGTGCCAAACTATAACAAGGCAGCTGCCCCTAATTAAGCCTTAACTGTGATTAAATGATTGTAAACCTAATCTTTTATACTAACTTTAACCAAAAGCCTTTATTTTAATATATTCTATCTTAGGTAGAAAGTTAAAATATTTCTGACTTTGTACATAGCTTCGGGGGCCTCTATTTAGAGATAATCTAACTTTTGGGGGGGGTGGGCAGTGAGGGTTAAGTGACTTGCCCAGGGTCACACAGCTAGTAAGTGTCAAGTGTCTGAGGCCGGATTTGAACTCAGGTCCTCCTGACTCCAGGGCCGGTGCTCTATCCACTGCGCCACCTAGCTGCCCCCAATAATCTAACTTTTACAGATGAAACTGAAGCTCAAGGTCACACAAGAAGAAGGGAATGAATATTTAAATAAGGCCTACTATTATTCACTTTATGAATATTTATTTACTTTATGAATAATATTTCTTTTGATCCTCACAACAACCCTATGAGGTATGTGCTATTTTTCACATCATTTTATAGGAGAGGAAACTGAGACAAATAGACAAACTGCGTGCCCAGGGTCACACAGCATAAGTGTCATGGGGCAGAATTTAAATTAAACTCAGGCTTTCCAAGACTCCTGGCCCAGCACTCTCTCCATGAAGCCACCTAGCTGCCTTAAGATGGAAAGTATCAGAGCTTTGATTAGAACTCATCATCTGACTCCAAATTCAGTGCTCTTTTAAATACGCTTTTTATTATATTTTTTTCCTGAGCTCATCAGGTGAGGGTATTTGTTTACTTTTCTAGCATTCTCTGTTGTTTTCCAACCTCTAAGAGCACTTGTCAGCTTCCTTTCATAGAAGCAGAGGCTAAAAAATTACTGCCAAGACTGTTTTAACTAATCATTATTAAATGGTCACTTTCAAATCACTCCAGTTATTTAAATGGCTACCAACTTATCCTTTATCATTTCTCCTTTTCCATCAGCTTTCATTAGCTTGGGCTGCTGAATTAATTTACATACTATTGTATGTATTAATTCCCAGCTTCCTTCACAAAGGCCCTAGCAACAGCATCCAAACACTTTAGAAAGAGGTATCTTGAGAAATCATTTTCTTAAAAGATCCCTGGCACATGACAGAACATGATAAATGGGAATTTAATTCAGACTTTTAAACACAAATAAAATGTTTTTATGTTACCTTTGCCTGGGATACAGTGATATGGGCGACTTCATACATCTCCACAAAATGAATATGCTCCTTCTGACCATTACATTTTGTGTGTGTGTGTGTGTGTGTGTGTGAGAGAGAGAGAGAGAGAGAGAGAGAGAGAGAGAGAGAGAGAGGAAGAGAGCAAAAGAGAGGAGAGAGGAAGAAAGAAAAAGATGAAGAGAGAGGGAGAAAGGAGAGAGGAGGGGGGGAGGAAGAAAGAGAGGAAGAGAGAGAATGAGAATGAGAATGGAGAGAGGGAGGGAGAGATAGTCAGACCTGAACCTTGAGAGGATCACTGATGAGATCACCAAGACAGTATAGGTGGAAAAGAGAAAAAGTTCCAGCACAGAGGTCCGTAATAAGTGGGAATGACCTGGATGGATAGCCATCAAAGAAGACTGAGGAGTGGTCAGTGCCTGCCTGCTGGTCGGTCTATCTCTATCATCCATCATCTATCTATCTATCATCTATCTATCTATCTATCTATCTATCTATCTATCTATCTATCTATCTATCTATCTATCTATCTATCTCTTTCATCTATCTTTCATCTATCCATCCATCATTTTTTTTTTTTTGCGGGGCAATGGGGGTTAAGTGACTTGCCCAGGGTCACACAGCTAGTAAGTGTTAAGTGTCTGAGGCTGGATTTGAACTCAGGTACTCCTGAATCCAGGGCCGGTGCTTTATCCACTGCGCCACGTAGCTGCCCCCATCCATCATTTATCCATCTATCTATCCATCCATCCATCTATCTATATCTATCTATCCATCATCTATCCATCCATCATTTATCTATGTATTCATCCATCTATCTATCATCTATCCATCCATCCATCATTTATCCATCTATCTATCATCTCTCCATCCATCATTTATCTATTCATCCATCCATCTATCATCTATCCATCCATCATTTATCCATCTATCTATTCATCTATCTATCATCTATCCATCCATCATTTATCTATTCATCCATCCATCTATCTATCTCTTTCATCTTTCATCTATCCATCCATCATTTATCCATCTATCTATATCTATCTATCTCTATCTTTCATCTATCCATACATCATTTATCTATCTATCTCTCTATCATCTATCCATCCATCCATCATTTATCCATCTATCTATCCATCCATCCATCTATCCATCCATCCATCTATCTATATCTCTCTATCCATCTATCATCTATCCATCCATCCATCATTTATCCATCTATCTATTCATCTATCTATCATCTATCCATCCATCATTTATCTATTCATCCACCCATCTATCTCTTTCATCTTTCATCTATCCATCCATCATTTATCCATCTATCTATATCTATCTCTATCTATCTTTCATCTATCTATCCATCATTTATCTATCCATCCATCCATCTATCTATATCTATCTTATCTATCCATCTATCATCTATCCATCCATCATTTATCTATTCATCCATCCATCTATCATCTATCCATCCATCCATCATTTATCCATCTATCTATTCATCTATCATCTATCCATCCATCATTTATCTATCTATTCATCCATCCATCCATCTATCTATCATCTATCCATCCATCATCACCTAAGGTCCCCTAATAGGTGAACAGGAGTTGTGGTGCAAAAACTATGATCCAGGCATTGAACCCATTGAGGAATGGAGACCCCTGCCGGCATAATAGACAACAAATTCCTTAGACTGGGATTTAAGTTACTCTACAATTTGGCTCCCACCTACTTTCCCACCTTATTTAATTGTTCTTCCTTCAAGAATTCTATATTCTAGTCAAACTAGATTATTAGCTATTCCCCAAACTCATTCCATCTCCTATGTCCATGAATTTATACTGGCAGGCATTCTCCCCATATCTTTGCCATTCAATTCCCTTTGCTTCCTTCAAGGGTCAACTCAGGCGCTACCTCCTTTGGGAACCCTTCCCTTATTTCCTCTGTTGTTAGCATTTTTGGTGTCTTTGCATCCTCACAGCCTAAAATAGTGTATTATTAAGCATTTGTTAATTGTTTGTTGGATCGAATTGGATTGGAATTGGATTGTGAATTGCCTTTGGCTACTGTAGTCCTCCAACTTTTTTTTTTAGACCACCTTCCCACTATTGCAACTGTCTGTATTAGTTCAACTTCTCTGGGTAATAGTGATCAATAATTTCCTTACATTTTTTTTCAGTGTTGACAGCTTATAAAACAGGTGAAGCTGGAACTGGTATAATACACAGCAATATTCATATATTTATTCTTTCTTCTAATTCACTACATATGCTGACTTTTGTTTTTACCATTTGATGACTGGTCTGCACTGAGAAAGATGATTCTGAAATAATTCCTCTGTCTGCAGCCAGTCATTTTCCTTCTCTTAAAATATATAGTGTCTATTAAAAAAAACAAAACAAAAAACAACTGCCATTCAGTACTCAACACATTCAAGGCTGAGTCAGTCTCTCTCTCTCTCTCTCTCTCTCTGGGGCAATGAAGGTTAAATGCTTGCCCAAGGTCACACAGCTAGTGTCAAGTGTCTGAGACCAAATTTGAACTCAGGTCCTCCTGAATTCAGGGCCAGTGCTTTATCCACTGCACCACCTAGCTGCCCCCAACTGAGTTTCTTCTTGAAACATGTAGTCATCATGTGTGGGTTGGAAGTCCCTGAGTAGTCTATATCCAGTTTTTTCACTCCTTGATACCAAAATCAAATTTTTGAAGTTAATCCTCATCCCCCCCCCCTTTTTATTGTCCTCCCCTTTCACAATGAAATCCTGGAGTATCCAGGAAATATTTGTTTTCATTAGGAACATTTGATCAAGTTCTTCATAGCATATTTCAACTTATTCATCCTCTGCAACAAATATTAGTGCATGTAAGCTGAAATTCACAGTATTCTGTTTGTTTATATTTATTGTGAGTGCCGCAACATGAGATGATTAAGTGTACCATGACATGTTTTTTGTTGCTTTTGGGCAGAGGGTGAAATTAGCCCTACCAACTTCTAACCATCCTTTGAGCAAGAATATAAATTATCTGTCTGTACAAAAAGCATTATGAACTTAATTAGCAAATAAGAAGTAGCACAGGTCAGCTAGTGGCTCAATGGATAAAGAGCCTGACTTGGAGTGAGGAAATCTGTCCTCAGATACTTACTAGCTGTGTGACCCTGGGCAAGTCACTTAATCCTGAATGCCTCAGTTCCTCATCTGTAAAATGAGCTGGAGAAGGAAATGGCAAACCACTCTAGTACCTTTGCCAAAAAAACTCCAAATGGAGTCATGAAGAGTCAGATATGACTGAAAAGTGACTGAAAGAAGAAAGTAGCCCTTGTCAGATTTTCAGTTTTTATTATAGCCTGTTATAGGGGCAGCGAGGTGGCGCAGTGGATAGAGCACCAGGCCTGGAGTTAGGAGTACCTGAGTTCAAATCCAGCCTCAGACACTTGACACTTACTAGCTGTGTGACCCTGGGCAAGTCACTTAACCCCAACTGCCTCAAAAAAGAAAGAAAGAAATGATAACCTGTTATTGTAATTCAAAACTTAGAATTTAACTAGGCTATTATTTTCCTCAGTTTCAAAGGAGTCAACTTTTCCACTCATCATTGTATAATTGCTGACTTCATATCTACTATTTATTACAGTGGGCCAGAGATTTCATCTACTCCATCAAAAAGGACCTTTGGGCAATTCTCTTGTTGTTCATCTTTCATTCTCAAAGAGGACCAATGACATCAGGAGGTGATGTCTTGACTTGCAAGTGAATTGGAGGGGCAGCTAGGTGGCACAGTGGATAAAATGCTGGCCCTGGATTCAGGAGGACCTGAGTTCAAATTTGGCCTCAGACACTTGACACTTACTAGCTGTGTGACCCTGGGCAAGTCATTTAACCCCGTTGCCCCGGAAAACAAAACAAAACACACACACACACACACACACACACACACACACACACACACACACACAAAACAAAACAAAACAAAAAAACCCAAGTGAATTGGATTTAAGTGAGGCAGGGCTATGCAAAATCATTGGCCTCACTCTCTCCTCCACAGTCATTAGAAATCCAGTGGAAAGACATGTCAAGACGACTGGCAATGGCTAACAATTCCCTTTAGGTCCTAGATCAAGTTTTACTGAGTAATTGCTGTTAATTGTTACTAAGTCTCTTCTTCTTCTTCTTTTTTTTTAATTTAAAAAAACAATTTTTTTTTTGGTGAGGTAATTGGGGTTTAAGTGACTTGCCCAGGGTCACACAGCTAGTAAGTGTCCAGTGTCTGAGGCCGGATCCAAACTCAGGTCCTCCCAAATCCAGGGCCAGTGCTCCATCCACTGTGCCACCTAGCTGCCCCCAATTTTAGAGATTTTGTATAAATATTTTGCGAACCTCAAGTTCTGCCTGCAGATCTCCAATACATATCTATCAAGAAATGTCTCATTTCTTTTTTTTCTTTTTTTTACGGGGCAATGGGGTTAAGTGACTTGCCCAGGGTCACACAGCCAGTAAGTGTCAAGTGTCTGAGGCCGGACTTGAACTCAGGAACTCCTGAATCCAGGGCCGGTGCTTTATCCACTGCACCACCTAGCCACCCCTCATTTCTTTTTTAAAGAAGAGACTTAGGGGCAGCTAGGTGGCACAGTGGATAGAGCACCGGCTGTGGATTCAGGAGGACCTGAGTTCAAATCCAGCCTCAGACACTTGACACTTACTGGCTGTGTGACCCTGGGCAAGTCACTTAACCCCCATTGCCCTGCAAAAACCAAAACAAAACAAAACAAAATCTCCAAAATTTAAAGAATTTGAACTAATGAACATATCCAAGCAAGGAAGTTTTTTTTCCTTCCATTATTGTACTGTAAGGATGAAAATTCCAAGAAACAGTTGACCACCTTCCAAAGGCCATTTGGGCACAAGCTGAATTGGCACCAATATCTATGACGATGATAACAATTATTAATGCTTTAAGGTTTGCAATATGCTTTACACATATTATCTCATTTTATTCTCACAAAACTGCTATTATTTTTCTGTTTTACAGTTGAGAAAAATGAAACTCCTTGAGGCTAAGAGACTAATCGACAGTCTCATAACTGGTGAGGATGTTAAGGGAGAATAGGAACCTAGGTCTTCCTGGCTCTGAGTTTGGGTCAAGGAATGTGTAGTGATATGGGATAAATGAGACGAATAAATGAACAAATGGTCTATTTAAATATGGTATGCCATTAAAAAGAAAAGGAATATAAGGGGGCAGCTAGGTGGCGCAGTGGATAAGGCACGGGCCCTGGATTCAGGAGAACCTGAGTTCAAATCCAGCCTCAGACACTTGACACTTACTAGCGGTGTGAACCTGGGCAAGTCACTTAACCCTCACTGCCCCACAAAAAAAAGAAAAAAGGAAAGGAACATGAAGAAGAAAGCATGCCATTTTGTCAGCTTGTAGGATGAAGCCTTCGAATCTGTAATCCTCTGAATTCAGGTAAAAAGGATAATGGGTTATTCAAATTGCTGCAATCTTTTCCTCTATTCTAAGGGACCTCTTTGGAAAACCTACCCCTTCGTAAGTCAATCATGAACAATCATGCTCAAGACACAATAAAGAGAAATCAGCAATATTTTTTTTGTTTGTTTTTAATACAGATGTGGTACAGAATGTTTAATTACAGCAGGGCAGTGATTCCAGTTAAATAAAATTAAAAACCTTTGTTCTCCCAAATATAAAATTACTAAATTAATGTCTTAAAAGAACAACAACATGGTAAAAGCTTTAAATTATGCCACCATTGACCACAGGATTCATGATTACCAATTCCTAACCATCATTTTGGCAAAAAGATGAATTTTTTTTAAAACAGTGTATAAACCTAACAGAGCAAAGACTGTATACACCTTCATATTGCACTTATTTATGTACAAGAATAAAACTGTCATGTCAAATATGGAGCTTATATGAAGAATAGCACAAATCAGTTACAATTAAACTTAACGAAAAAGCTGGTATGAGTATTAAAAAAAAGTATAACATGTATGTACAGGATGTTGATTCTGTATTAACAAACACTATGTACATGTCAATTTTTATACTGTTTTTTAAATTGTAGCCTAACTGTATTTATTAATACAGTAATAATTTGGTTCTAAATGGTGTGACCAGTTTTAAGATCACATCCTTTGTGAATACCAGTAAATATAAAATAGGATTTTTTCTTTCTTGTTCACTGGTACAAAAAACTATAATTGTCAGTTCCCTTACATCATCAAAAACTAGTGTCTATCTAGGCACAAAAATAGTTCTTGTCCTTGTACTCAATCTGAATGTGCCATGGGAGAAAAATAGAGAATACCTAAATATTTTCAACATCCGCAAGCCTAGCCCAGAAAGGACTAATCCAACCCTAAACAGTGTTATTCTCACTGCTATATACATTCACCAACATTTCTTTAAATGTGCCATTTATTTTAATACTACTACGTAAGGAATAAGGAACATCTTAGCTCTAGCTGTAGTTTCCACCACACGCCTCTGCTGAGACATAATGACGTAACAACAACTGTATGTGGTGCCAGTGGAATTAAAAAAAAATGCGCATCCCTTTATTACTTCTATAGAAAGTTTACTATGAAACGAGACAATTTACTTCCAACTTTTCTCACACCCATTGTCTTGTCTGTGTTCTCGATCTGAAGTCCTCCCAAGTCCGTAAATGATGAAACAAAACCACACATCCTCTAAATGTCTGATGAGCAACAATCATGCAAGTGAAGAAGAACTAGGCATCCCGTGAACAGTTGTGCTTGTTGGCGTTCCGCTGATGGCATTGAAAATGTGAAGTGAATTAGGTAAGACGTTTGCTTTCTCTTCCATGGGACAGATCTCCAGAATAAAGAGAAGATAAAAAAAAAAGGCAATATTAGAAAACTGAATTTTGTCAGTCAAGAACAAATATTTCTCAAAATAGCCTAGTTCAGGCAACATGGACTAATTTTCTCATGAGATCCTTCAGTTATTGGGGAAAATGGTGTGGTCCAGCACCTGGCTCTGATAATTTACAAAGCCAAATTTTTCATTTTGTATAGTAAGTTAGTCAATAAGCATTTATTAAGCACCTGCTATGTGCTGGGCAATGTACTAAGCTCTGGGGGGGGATACAAAAAAAGGACCATCATCAGATCAACTTTTTTTTTTTTGGGGGGGTGGGCCAATGAGAGTTAAGTGACTTGCCCAGGGTCACACAGCTAGTAAGTGTCAAGTGTCTGAGGCCGGATTTGAACTCAGGTCCTCCTGAATCCAGGGCCAGTGCTTTATCTACTGTGCCTCCTAGCTCACATCAACATTTTTTAAAAGCTAAAGGCTTAAATACCCTTTTTCTTTTCCTCTATAAGTTATTAGAAGTTTTTCTCTAAAACAGGGGCATGTAACCTAGAGTTCACAAACTTGTTTTATTTTTTAAAATACATTTTGATAACTGTATTTAAACACATTTTTCCCATGTATTTTATTTTGCACACTTAAATATATTCTTTTGAGAAGGGGTCCATTGGTTTCAGACCACCCAAGGGGCCCAGGTAACAAGAAAAGTTGAGAACTCCACTTTTAGAAAAAGAAGGGATAATTGAGCCCCAAGCCCTCATTTTACTGATGAAGAAATTTGGGCCCTACTAGACTGACAGCCATGTGAGGGTAGGGAATATATATTATATATCTTTTTATTATATAGTGCCTACAATCGTCTTACACTTTCTTATAATTCAATTCAATTTAGACAACTTTATTTCATTAAATATTTCCCAATTACATGTACAAAAATTTTTAACATACATTTTAAAAAAATTTAAGTTCCAAATTCATTTTGTCTCCCGCCCCTCCTTCCTCTTTGAGAAGGTAAACAATCTGATATCAATTATTCATGTGAAGTCATGCAAAACATATTTATATGGTGCAAAAGACAACACAAACAAAATTAAAAAAAATAAAAATAATGAAAGTGAAAAAAAGTATGCATCACTCTGCATTTAGAGTTCATCAGTTCTCTCTCTAGTGGTAGACAGCATCTTTTAACATGGTCCTTTGCAATCTTACGATTCAATTCAAACATTTATTTAGTTTCTACTCTGTATTCTGTATTTGGGATATAAATGTGATAAGTAGTCCCCATCTTGAAGAAGTTCATAGTTAACTTCAGGGTATACATACATAGGGACAACGAGTATGAGATAACTTGAGGGAGGTAATTCGAACAAACATTTGTGTACAGGGAAGATCAAGAGAAGTATTGCATTGCAGGTGGCATCACAGCTGAGCCCTGAAGTAAACTGAAGATACTAAAAGAGCAAAAGTGTACATTGTAGGCAGGAGGGATTACTATGCAAAGGAAAGGTGAGGGGAAATAGACTGTTATGTTTAGGGAAAACTTAGTTTGCCAGTTTGGCTGAAAAATAGAGTGTATGAATTAGTCAATCCATCAATTAACAAGCATTTATTGAATACTAAGTACTTAATAAGGGCCAGCCATAAGGATAAGTGCTAGGGTTATAAAGAGTTTTTTTTTTTTCTATTTTAGACTTTTATTTTCCAAATTACATGTAAAAGCATATTTTGACATCAATTTTTTTTTAAACTCTGTATTCCACCTTCTCTTCCTCCCTCCCCTTCCACCCCCACCCCAAGAACTCAAACAATTCAACATAAATTATACATGAGTAGTCATGGCAAACATTTCTACCTTATCTAGGTTGTGAGTGGAAACAGATAAAAACAAAACTTCAGATTAAGGAATTGTCAAAAAAAAACGTGTTTCAGTCTGTTTTCAGATACCATCAGTTCTTTCTCTGTAGATGTGCTATAATTTTCCTAGATTCTTCAGAGTTATATTGGATCATTGTCTTGCTGAAAATAACCATGTGCTTCCCATCAGATCATCTTACACTAATGCTATTATTTTGTATACAGCACATTTCTCTCTGCTTCAGTTCATGTGGGTCTTTCCAGGTTTTTCGGATAGTATCCTGTTCATCACAATTTCTATATAGTACCTTGAACTTGACAGAGAATTTTCTTCACAATAGCCCAGCAGAGTAGGTACCATACATTTGGGGGTGGGGGTGGGGCAATGGGGGTTAAGTGACTTGCCCAGGGTCACACAGCTAGTAAGTGTCAAGTGTCTGAATCTGGATTTGAACTCAGGTCCTCCTGACTCCAGGGCTGGTGCTCTATCCATGACATTGTAGTCAATCAACATAACTATTTCCCTCCATCCCATTCCCTTCTAATGATATTTATTCCATTGTTTACCATATTTTGCCCTAATCCTCCTCCTAAGTGTTTTGCTACTGACTTCCCCCTCCCCTGCTCTACCCTCCCTTTATTCATAGGGTTATAAAGATTAAAGATAAAACAGACCCTGCCCTCAAGGAATTAACATTCACTGGGTGGGGTGTGTGTGTGTGTGTGTGTGGGTGTGTGGGTGTGGGTGGGTGTGTGGGTGTGGGTGTGTGTGGGTGGGTTAACTTCACCAGGGGAGTGACATAGTGAGACCCATGTCATAGAAATAATATTAATTTGGCAGCACAGCTGTGTGAGAACTGGGTTGAAGATGGAGGAATAGCCTACATCTGCAATAGTCTATACAGGATATGATAAGGGAGAGAGACAGACAGAGACAGAGCCGGTAGTATGGAGGATCATAAGGTTATAGAATCAGATCAGATCATAGGTTCAGAGCTGGAAAGGTGCTTAGAGGTGATCTAGTCCAAAGAGGTTAAGTCATTTCCCCAAGGCTACACAGACAGAACTGGATCTAAAACCAGGTCTTTGACTCCAAATTAAGTATTCCTTCTAACCATATCACACTGTGTCTCAATGTTGAGTGAATGAACTCAGTGAACTCATGCCCTGGGATTGGGCACAGCTTCATCCTGGCTCCCAGAACAAAAAGTGAACACGGAGAACTAAATACAAGTCCATCATAATAACATTTTCCTTCTGGTCTGATGGCTTGAAGTGGCTCAATCTTTTTCCATTTTGGGGGAGGGGGAAATTCAGAAGATGAAGTTAAAACAAAGTTGCCAAATTCTCCTGAAGTCTTTCTTACTACATTAGGTTCTGCGTTTATTATTTTTTCTTCTTTCTTCTCCTTCTCCTCCTCTTCCTTCTCCTTCCTTCTTCTTCCTCCTCCTCCTCTTCATCTTCTTTTTCCTCCTCTTTCTTCCCTTTGGTGTGTCTTCCTCATATCCAAGTTTCCCTCTAGGCCAGTTTTCATTTCTATTGTAGCTCTAGGACTCCAGTGTGAACTCAGGATGGCTTTAAAGTGAGCTCCCTTGTTATTCTGGAAAGCCATATGTGAAACACCCTGGGAAACAATAATCTAAAATGCCCTGAGAAAGGTCTATTTCCTTCCTAGATGAGTTTATCAATATGGTACTCAGTATTTCAATACAATTTAGTCAATCAAAGTTTAGCAACCAAAAAGTATAAACCAAACATTACCATCCCAGCTGATCACGTTTGCATGGGGGAGAAAAGAAGTGAGAGAATTAAAGTTCAAGAATTTCAATTCATAAAAGTTTGTAAATTAAGCCATCCTGTCTGTGACAGATGACAGGTTTGTACACAAAAGATACTGGCTAGTTAACACATGTTAATGCAGGAAATATGTGAAAAGCATCACATGCTAAATGATACTGTCATTAATTAATTACAAGGAACACAAGAAATAGTTATGAGGGTCATCCAGATCAGTTTTAAACTAATGCAAACTTATAAATCTACACATTCACAGAACATGAAAAAGTGAGTGAAGAGTGCCTATTACATTTTATTTAATCCAAATTCTAAATTCTGAAGAATGGATGAATAAAGATGCTTATAAGGAAGGTATGTGTAAGTATTATAGGTCAAATTTTAGAATGGCAAAGTGACTTAAAAGAATTCTCATGGGGCTTATGATGAAGTTACATCTTAGAGATTGAAAACTTGGGCATTGCTTGTCCAGGTCTACTTTATATTACAACCAATGGAAAATCTGACAAGTGATCTCACTTAGCAAGGAAGGCCTCCAAAAAGAATATGGGCTTTGGGGAACGCGAGAGCAAAATGTGAAATCCTTCCATCCTTTAGAAGGAAAAGCAATGGACAAAATATGGAAAGTCTAGGCAAGCCTGGAGTGGACCCAGAAGGATCAATTCTCTGGCTCTTCTTGCGGTTAGGATTCAGCACTTACCTGTTCATGCATGATTTCAGAGAGCTCTTTTGCCATTTCCCTGTAATTGGCCTTCATTTCTTCCTGATATTCTATCTGGTCTTCTTTAATAAGACGTTCGTTTACTGCCAGAGCTTGACCACAAGCTTCAACAAACTGCCTGAAATTGGGAAGGAGACAGCTTTAGAAGGGGACAAGAAGAGCAGATGCATACATTTTTCTCACCAACAATATCTGACCCCAGTATGATTTCCTTTCCCCCCCCCCAGGGCAATGAGGGTTAAGTGACTTGCCCAGGGTCACACAGCTAGTAAGTGTCATGTGTCTGAGTCCAGATTTGAACTCAGGTCCTCCTGGATCCAGGGCCAGTGCTCTATCCACTGCGCCACCTAGCTGCCCCCTCCAGTATGACTTTCTAGCAATTTAGTGATATTTTAAATAGAAACAAGGATAGGAGCAGCTAGGTGGCGCAGTGGATAGAGCACTGGCCCTGGATTCAGGAGGACCTGAGTTCAAATCCAGCCTCAGACACTTAACTAGCTGTGTGACCCTGGGCAAGTTACTTAATTCCAATTGCCTCACCAAAAAAAAAAAAAAAGAAGCAAGTTCTAAGTACCATTCATTATTGGGAAAGAAAAACATTAGAATTCAGATAAATTCAATGAATAATTAATCTTGATTCTACCGGACATATAACAGCTAGATCTTATCTCTCATTTTAAGGTCTGCAAGGTGCTTGAAAAGTATTATCTTAATTTATCTTCACAACAACCCTTTGAGGGAGGTGCTATTATTATCCCTATTTTAAATAAACTGAGGCTGAGGAAGTTGGCCCAGAGTGAGAGAGCAATGAATTGTCTGAGTTAATATTTAAATTAAGGCCTTTCTGAATCAGGAAGTTGTTGTTCAATTGGTTCAGTTGTGTCTGACTCTTCATGACCCCATTTGGGGTTTTCTTGGCAAAAATAGTGGAGTGGCTGTCATTTCCTTCTCCAGAGACACACAGAGATGAAGTGATTCAAGGGTCACACAGCTAATAAATGTCTGAAGTAGGATTTGAACTCAGGTCTTCCTGAGTTCAGGCCCAGCACTCTGTCCACTGAGCCTTCTAGCTGTGTTTAAATCTAGACTCAGACACTTACTAAATGTGTGACCCTGGATAAGTTACTTAATATCCTTTAGTCTCAGTTTCCTCAAATGCAAAACAGGGATAACAATACCATTTACCCTGCAAGACTGTCATAAGAAGCAAATGAGATAATATCTGTAAAGCACTTATCATAGTGCTAATAGTAGTGTACATAGTAGGCACTCTGTAAATGCTTATTCCCTTCCATTTCCCTTCCTGACTACAGGCCCAAGGCCCTATCCATTGCACCATTTTGCTGCTACTTTTGGTAGAAAGGTGGTGAACTATAGGCATGTACTGGTGCATACAGGGGCTGTGTTGGTTCATTTTGCTTAACTGTCTTTTTGTTTGTTTTGTTTTGTTCTAAAAGAGGAAAAATATCTTTGGGGGTCAGTGTTATTGGGAAATAACTGTGGTGAGAAAAAAAATATCAATACGATCTTTCTTTAAACCTGAAAATGTTGTTATTTTACCTGAAAACTTCCTTCAAGAGCTTTATTTTATTATCAGCATATCTTTTGGTATTTGAGTCGTCTAAGAAAGCTCGGGCATATGCGAGAGGACCAGCGTTAACCTATGTAAAAGAACAATGCATTCTAAATTAAACAAATTATCATGAGAATTTGTCCTTTTTTCATGTCATACAAAGTGCTCACAAACTCCTTAGATTTAATATCAACCTTCTAAATGAAGACACATTTCTACAGAATTTCACCCAGTGTTGTCAATTTATAAAGTATTATATACCTGTGAGCTATAATCCTTTTAAGATATACTGTCACTGTAACTTGGAGCGATGGGACAAGAGGCTACTATGAACTGTGCTGGAGAATGGCAGTCTCTTCCATGCTTTTTTTTTTTTTGGTGGGGCAATGGGGGTTAAGTGACTTGCCCAGGGTCACACAGCTAATAAGTGTCAAGTGTCTGAGGCTAGATTTGAATTCAGGTCCTCCTGAATCCAGGGCCAGTACTTTAGCCACTGCGCCACCTAGCTACCCCCCCGAGAATGGCAGTCTCAAGAAGCCCTTCAGGGAAAGGCTGGCATTAGCTTAAGAGATCACTGGGCATGATCTATTTTCTGTGGTCCCAGCTTTGTTGTTATTTTGATGGACTTAGCAGAAACCCGATTTCCCCATTTTCATCACTTAATCCTTCCTTCATGCTTCAAGTAGAGCTAAGCATTTTGGGAAGCTTTCAAGTAAATGTAGAAGCACTTTATAGTTCACTTCTATCTTTTGCCCTTAGATAGCTCCTTCCCTGTCTGTACACCAGTTCCTGCTATAGATGCCCATACTTCTCCAAGAACCTACCTTATATTCCCTATCTGCTTCCAGGTTACGATTACAATAATCAGTACAGTTGCTGTTATCACTGGCTTTGTTTTTCACCAGATAAAAAACACTGGCCAGATGCCATGATCACAGAGTCGTGTGTGTGTGTGTGTGTGTGTGTGTGTGTGTGTGTGTGTGTGTGTGTGTGTATGTGAGATTATTTACCAGTTAATTGCTAACTTGTTTGGCATAAATTTTTCATATTCACAAGAGAAATTGGAATGGTTATTCTGGAAAGTTCTAATAGGGGAGGTGGCAAACAACATATAAACAACTCTATTTTTTGCCTTTTCTTTCTTTGCCTGGCACATAGTAGGTACTTATTAATGCTAGCTGACTGACTACAAACAAATACACAAGTTAAGCTGGTGGTGATCAATAGAGGGAAGACAATGACATCAAGAGGGATTCGAACATGACTAACGCAGAAATAGGATTAATGTTATTATGTGTGTATATATATATATATATATATATATATATATATATATATATATATATATATATATATATATATATAAAACCTATATCAGATTACCTGCTGTCTAGGGGAGGGGAGGGAGGGAGAAAAATCTGAAATTGGAAAGCTTGTATAAACAAAAGTTGAGAACTATCTTTACATGTAACAGAAAAATAAATAAATAAATTTTTAAAAAATTAAAAAAAAAAAAAGAGGGATTCAGAAAAACATCTGGTAAAAGGTTGGATTTTACCTGGAATGTGGAGGAAGCCAGGGAAACTGGGAGGAATAAATAAGGAGGGAGAACAACCCAGGCATAGGGAACAGCCAGAGAAAATTCCTGGGGTTGGAAGATGCAGTGTCTTGTTTGAGGGACAGCAAGGAAGCCAGTGTCACTGGATTGTACGTGAGGGTGAGTATATGATACTGGAGGTAAGTGGGAGCCAGTGCAGTTTACTGATTAGAGAGTGATGTGGTCACTGACAATCAACTTGAAACCTGAGTTGTGAATGTACTGGGAGGACCGGGAGACTTGAGGCAGGGAGGACCAACTAGCAGGTTATAGCAACAGTCTAGGCATGAAGTGCTGAGGGCTTACACCAAAGCAATTACAGTGTCAGTGGAGAAAAGGGTGAGTATACAAGAGATGCGATGAAAGTAGGATAAGTTGGACGTGGGAGAGAGAGAATGAGGAATTTAGGGTGGCACCTGGGAAACAAGGCTAGGTGATATGGAGTATTGTCAGACCCTCCACAATAACAACACAGTGGGGGAGACCTTTGTGTAGAATTTATGTATGGCAGACAGATTATGGACAAGTATCAGAAGATGGTAGGCACAGATGTGTTGTAAGCTACGTCACTGAAGGGGACTTCCAAGTGAATGAAATCACAGATACATGTGAGAGAGAACTCTCCCACTTGATAGAGTTAAGTGTGATGCTATGAGTGTTGAATGCTTTGTAGGTTTGCCAGATGCGGTTGCTATATTAATTGGTTTTTACTTAACCATTTTTCTTGGCTACAAGGAAGGATTCTATGGCAGGGGACTGTGAAATCACCAGAGCCTTTAAAATGACTTACCATGCCTCTGTAAGTGACTTTCTTGCTTTCCTCCCTAATAATATCAAATTTGCTATGTTATACAGGTGGGCCAAAAGTCACGAAGGGGTCTGGTATTTTAATAACTTTTTGAAAATCATTTTTTCTTTACTTTTTCACCATTTATGAGATTTGATTTTTCACATATAATGTAAATTCATTTCCTGTATATAACTGACTATGATGCTATGGTATTATAAATGAAAAACAGAAAATAAAGTTATTAAATATTCATGACTTTTGGCCCACCCTGTATTTAGATTAGAGCCTTGATTCTTTTAGTTAAATGGAACGCAGGATCCCTTCCTTATAAAATAAATAAAAACCATGCAGAGTGCAGCAGCCCATCTGAGTGAGCCAATTCTTCTGTGGGACCACCAGGACTTTCAATCTGACCTGCCAGTGAGTTCTTTGAGAAAAGGGACTGTCTTTCTTTGTCTGTTTGTATCTTCATTGCCTAATAGAGTGTAAGGGCTTAAAAAATGCTTTTCCTTCATTTATTTTATATATCTGGCAGTCAATCTACCTTTCCTAGCTGACCCCAAGGTTCTGTGCTGTGCTCTTGCCTCTGTGTGTGTATGTGTGTGTGTGTGCACATGCACACGCGTGCACACACATCTGTATATGTGTCTGTACTTGAATGAATATATGTGGAATTTTTTTTTTACTTGCAAAGATTAAGAGAAAGCACCTTTTCTTCCCTTTCATTGTGGACATTTAACATAAGGTGAGCTGCACTCTCACCTGAACGCTGACACTGCCCTGTAGTTTTAGCTGAAGCTTGATCATATCCACTTCAGCTGAAGCACACAGCTGCCTGAGCTCAGCCACCTTCTTACTCATCTCATCAATGGCCACCTCAATGGGATTCAGATCCGTATGATGCTGGTACATCACAGGAATGCGCTTCTTCACATAAGGGAAACAGTGGATTGCTGGTGGAAGGGAAACAAGATCATATGGAGTTACTGAATTTTCCTGCCCTTACAAAAACATATCCACTAGTTTCATAAATACAGGGTTGTCCTTAAAAGTCATAGTACAGTTTCAAGTTTCAATAGCTTTCCCTCACCCTCACCAACTCTACCACTAAATCGCTTGTAACTAGGCAAAGTCACAGTCTCTCTTTGTTTCAGCTTCTTCATCTATAAAATGGGAATAATACCATCTGACTCACTTAACTCTAGGGTTTATGTGAATTAAGTGGCCTTACACTTGGCCTGTTCCCTTTTCATGTTTTCATCAAAAACTACCTTCAGTTCATGCACAGACTATTCTGAAGAAAATTTTAGACATGGAGAAGAAAACATATGTTTCTGACTCTTTTTGGTCACCAATCTTTGGTTACTGTTATTAAGACTTTTCACATTTTTTTTTTTGATTCCTTTGGAATCTTCACTTCTTTTAAATATCTTGGAAATCTGTGAGTGCCTTTAAAATTGCATTCTAGGACAGAAATCAGTTCCTTTTCCCAAATTCAATTCCAAATGTGGTCGTTCCTTTATCATCAATGAGAAGAGATGCCAGTAAAAACACTGACAGATCTGTTCCATTTTATTCCCTTTTCAGTATCATCTCTTAGCAGGATCTGTTTTGTTATGTCTTATTCCACACTTTCTGTAGGCTCATCTTTTCCTCCACCAAAAAATTCTGTTTTGTCAGATGATTCTGTCTGTAATCTTCCATCTTCCCAAGTGTCTCTACTTGATAAGCAAACCAAATGTCCTTGGGCTGAGGAGATTTGGGGTTCTTCTGGCCACCCCCAATGTTGTGATTATTTTATATTAAGCTTCTCTAAGAAAGAACAATGAATCAATGTCTTTGACGATCACCAATGAAGAAGACAAATATACAAAATGATTTTATTGGTATGTGAAGGAAACTAGGTGACATGGTAGGTAAGAATGTACCAGATTTGGAATAAGGAAGAGCTGAATTCAAATCCTGCCTCAGACCCTTGCTAGCTGTGAAATTAATCTCAGCTAATTTATTAGCTGTGTGAATCCTGGCAAGCCACTTAAACCTTTTTTCAGTCTCAGTTTCTTCATATGTAAAGTAGTAATAATAATAGAACCCACTGCACAGGGTTGTTGTGAGGCTCAAATGAAATCACATGTACAGAACTTTGTAAACCTTAAAGCACTACATAAATGGTTATTATCATTACCAGAATTATTGGTGTGTAAGTGAGATTCTCTCTGGAAGGTTATAAACAAGGACCACATGGCCTTCTGTATTCAATTGTTTTTTTTGTTTGTTTGTTTGTATGTTTGGTTTTTTTTGCTGTGAAATGCACTCCATTTATTCAGTTTAATGTACATAAATTACAAATCACCACATACTGCCACTCTTTTTAGAGCTAAAACTTTTCTGGGAAAGCCTCCATTTCTTCCTTGATCCTGTTTTCTATGAGCAGTGTGAAGTTGCTGTCTGTGTTTTGAAGATTGTAGCTGATAAACACCTGTTTTTTGGTCTTGCTGGCTAGTCTCTGAGCAAGGCAGTTGGAGGTCGTGTCAGAGGTATCTCCAAGAAGGGAAGTGAACACTGGAATGGAATCGTAACGGTTGCACATGGCCATGGCAAGGTTGTGCAGGTTGGGCGTTGTGCCCACCCACAGGAAGAGCGAATCCATCAGCCGCATCACGTGGAAGCGGATGAGCTGCTCCCACAGCCTCACGCTGAAGTTGTGCAGGGAGATGTCTCCACTGCCGGGCGCCGGCGGCCCCTCCATGCCATCCTGGGCTTCCCAGCCTCCGTATTCAATTGTTTTATTTTGATTTTTTTTTTTTTTTGCAGGGCAATGAGGGTTAAGTGACTTGCCCAGGGTCACACAGCTAGTAAGCGTCAAGTGTCTGAGGCTAGATTTGAACTCAGGTCCTCCTGAATCCAGGGCCAGTGCTCTATCCACTGCGCCACCTAGCTGCCCCCTGTATTCAATTGTTTGTAACAAGGTGTGCATAACAATCCAATTTATGAAATATATGTTAAATATGTGCTAGATGAGATGAGGGAATGGTACAAAAAATAATTAGGGATGGGGCATGGAAGTTGGAGATGGACTGTTTGGTATGGTTGACATAAAATAGGCTTGGAACATACAGTGTGCATGAAGGGGGAGATCCAAGACTAGCAAGCATAGCAGGGGTATTTAGTTAATATTAAAAGGAATTGGGTGAACACTAAGGTTAAGCCTGGCACACTGAAGTATTTCTCCTTCCTCTTCCAATAGTATATTGGGAACTGTCACCTGGTTTCTCTTTCAAGACTTGCACTTCTTCTAAAACCCATCATGTATATTTTTTTCTCAAATACTTTGTCTCTCTGTATTGAAGGAACAAAGATATGGACAGCCATTGCTTCTGATCTGACTCTTGGAAGGCTATGGGGTATTTCTGTTACAGTAGAATGAACCACAGCCCTTCAGATAATGTTCCCCATGCCAAAATCCATGAATGATGCATTTTAAGGGAAGAATCAAAAATTCTGACTTTGACCCATCAGTGAACTGTTTCCTTGTAGAATGAGAAATAAAAATGCTCAAGCAGCTATAGTAGTTGCAGCTGTAGCTGAAAAATGCTGTTAGTTGATAATTTCCATGGAGACCTCCCCTCCCCCAAGACCTTTCCCAATGTAGTAATTCTGTCTAACAAAGACTTCCTGGCAAGGCATGCATTTCTGTGGTTGCCATAGTAACCTGAGAGCAAAGAAGAGTCTATTTACATATAGAATTAGATACTCTAATTATGGAAATAATTTTTTAAAGGAAAAGAAATTGCTCATCATTTTAATGGGGGTGGTGGTGGTGTCATTATTATTCTTGGAGGAATGGGACATTTCTTGAAATAGGCTATTCCCATCTGGTTATTTAAAATCAG
Organism: Dromiciops gliroides; assembly: GCF_019393635.1. NCBI lineage: Eukaryota > Metazoa > Chordata > Mammalia > Microbiotheria > Microbiotheriidae > Dromiciops > Dromiciops gliroides. The sequence continues at coordinate 157,589,275 of NC_057863.1, forward strand.
GTGCAAATACTAAGTTTCAAAAGATGAGTTATTGTATAGTCAGCCTGGCATCCTTCTTCCTAAATCCCCACTAAAGACTGTGCTGGAGAAATTCTTAAAATCTAAATGGTCTCCCCTCAGAGTTGTGGTGAATTATCCTAGTTAAATTTGTTAAGGGCTAAAATTCTATCTAGTTTATCTAAAATATCTAATGAGTGGTCGCCAATAAATTATAACCTTTAGCAAGAGTTAAGCTTTTAAACATTTATTAAGGAGAATAAGAATTTGGTAAAGAGAGAGAGAAAGGCCTACATTCATCTATCTATTAAAGGGAGAGTGCATTTCTAGCTCCGCTCTCCACCAGAGTCCACAGGGAAAGAGCCTGAGTCAGAGTGGGAGGCTCCCCCTTCTTCCTCCCACAAGCAAATGTCACTTCCTGACGCCAAAGAAAAGATGCATGGTCTTGCCCTCAAAGACCTTCACCTCATTGGCAGAGCTCTTCTACAATAAATCTCCAGCAGGTGGTGTCATTCCAATCATTACAAATTAATAACGATAGCTACAGCTGATGTTTAGGTAGTGTAAGATTTGCAAAACACCTCGTGTACTTTATCTCATTTGATCTTCACAATAAACAACTAAGCTCTAAGGATAATTGTGCCTTATACCCCCATAGGACTGTAGTCCTTTTGAGGGCAAGGACTGTGTCTCACCTAAACTAGATATCTTCCCCAGTGTCTAGCAGAGTGCTCCTGAACACAAAAGGTGCTCAATTAAGTGCTTTAAAAAAAAATGATAAAACCTGCATTTCTACAGCACTTTAAGGTTTACAAAATGCCTTCCTCATGAGAACCCTGTGAGGTAGGTAGTGTAAGTATTATCATTCCCATTTTTTTTGGTGGGGCAATGAGGGTTAAGTGACTTGCCCAGGGTCACACAGCTAGTAAGTGTCAAGTGTCTGAGGTCAGATTTGAACTCAGGTTCTCCTGAATCCAGGATTAGTGCTTTATCCACTGTGCCATCTAGCTGCCCCCTATCATTCCCATTTTACAAATGAGAAAACTGAGGCTCAGAGATATTTAGTTACTTGTTCCTGATCATAACATTAGTATGGTATCTGAAGCAGAATCTGAACCCAGATCTCCTGACTCGCTCAGAGGCCTGCTATACACTGAACAGAGAGGGAGTGAGGTTAGACAGGTTTGGTTACATTTCTGACTCAACCCTCTTTTCTGAGACCCTGTTGTGATGTCAACAGCTCTCCTTTTTACCCCATTTTATCTCAATGTATTTAGAGCTAGGATGTAACTTCCCTACCTCCCTCTCTGGCCAGATGCAGACCTGAGGCATGTTGCCATCTGCCTTCCTGCGGTCCCCTTCTTTCCCCACCTCTGGACCAGAACTCAAGACACACCATATTGTGGGTGAATTAATGCACTCAACTTGCCTTGGGCCTAAGGTATCTTTCCTGGAGAGCGAGAGAGAGTAAACTCACCTATATCGACTATTTTTAGCTATCCCTAGGCTGTGCTTCACATAATAAAAACAAGCCATGCATTTCCAAGTGCAAGGCACCGTGCTAAGTGCTTTACAAATATTGTCTTGTTGGATCCTCACAACAACTCTAGGATGCAGTTGCTATTATTTTCATTTTACAGTTGAGGAAACTGAAGTAAACGGCTATGACATGATGTGCCCAGGGTCACCTAGCTAGGAAGTATCAGAGGCTGGATTTGAACTCAGGTCTTCCTGATTCTAGGCCTGTTCTGTTCACTGAACTACTTAGCTGCTCCTGGCTTTCTTGCTGCCACATATATCTCGCCCCTTCCTACAGAGATAGAATCATCAAATCAATATGATCATAGCTCTTAGAAAGGACACAGTAATCAATTACAGGCTGATTTTACTCACTATCCACATGATTCTCCAGACAAAAAAAAAAGAATCTCTTCCCTGACTACCACCTCCCCATGTGGGTCACTCTCTCCCATGACAATGTAAGCTCAAGGATGAAGACCACTTTACTTTATTTGTATTATTTCTATGTATTATTTGAATCACCAGCACCTGACACGGCGCCTGGCATATAGCAGGTCCTTAAGTACTTTTTGATTCATTCATTCATCAATTCAATGGTTTTCCTCATCATTAGCTGCTGAAGATTGGCTGGATTAAAAACCAAAAATAAAAATCCCTACGTGCTGAGTCCTTGGAGACAAACCTTCTACAAACTTTAGATATCAATCGCTGTGGCTGTAATTGTTCAACAGAAATTCAAAGCATTTGCAAAACTGATGAATGACTGTCATCACTTGAAGCATCTTTCCATTGAGGATGAAAGGCACTAAGTACATCTTGCTGTCAGCTTCAAGATCTTCCATCTCTCTGGTCTTTCAGAGTTCTTTCTCTCCCACTATTACTTGAAGACCTTTGTCAATAGAGGTAGGCTACTTCATAAACCTGTGAATTCCATAAAGTCTTTTTCCCCCCAGAGGAAGAGAACTTCGTAAGGCAAATGGAATTAATTTAGTCAACTGCAACTAAGAAATTCATGCACTTTCTTGTTTAATATTTTGGTTCATTTTGCCCAGAGTAGGATTAGTATATTAAAAAAAAAACAGGTGAGAGGTGAATAAGTCTCTTTTACTTTGATACTCTACTCAACAAGTGCATTGGTGGCCCAGGAATGATAAACAGAAGTTCTACTAGAAAAGAGTAATGCCTAGGTTAGGATTCAGGATGGAAAATTGAGAGGTTTTTATAAAATTGAAATTAAAGTACTATCTATGAAGACAGAACGAGGATTGACTTAGAGTGCCAAACTAAGTGGAAAATTCATTCATTCATTCTAAAGAAACCAAATTTCCCTCTCAAGCACATAAAACCTGAACAAATCTAGATTAAACTATGGAACTTACTGTACCATATAGTCCATTAGAAAGCACAGTGATATAACACCCTAGTTTTGATCTCATACACAATAGTTTCTCTCTTATTATATCTTAATAATTAGACCAGTCAATGCCTAACTGATAAAGAAATTTATTTTATAGTTGGCCAAAGGATTTTGGGTATATGTGAAATTATACATAATGCATTATCTTGTACACTTGTTATAGTTCAGTCATTTCCAAATCTTCATGACCACATTTGGGGTTTCTTGGCAAATATACTGGAGTGGTCTGCCATTTCCTTCTGCAACTCATTTTCTAGATGAGGAAATTGAAGCAAACAGGGCTAAGAGACTTGGCCAGGGTCACATAGTTAGTAAGTGTCTGGGGCTAAATTTGAACTCGGGTCTTCCTGATTCCAGGTCCAGTGCTTGCTCTATCCACTATCTATTCCATTCTTGGATCTTAGCTGCTCGACGGGTTCCAAACAGAGGTAAATTGCTTTTGGCTACATTGGACATATGCAGTGGTATGTATATGCTCTCAGGGAGCTTGAGGGGTTTCTGTCCTAGTTGGGCAGTGTGGTGTGGTGGAAAGTGACAGAATTAGAATCCAAGGCCTTAGTTTCAAACTCTGGTTCTTCCACCTACTGTGTATAAAAGTCACTCAAATCTCTCTCTGAGCCCTCAGGTTCTTCATCTATAAACTGAAGATAAATTGATGACCTATGATATTCCTCTCAACTTTAAATTGATAATCCTAAGTAGTTCCAGGGTCCCTTCAAACTCTAAGGCATCAGTTGTTTCAGAAAGTCCCTTTTCTAAGTGTTGATTATTCAATATCTGTTCCAGTGGAAATCCAAGAAAAAGGACAATATTGTCTTTACCCCCTTTCAACTGAAACTAAACGTTTCCCAGGTAATTGTGGAAAATCCATACCTGTCAATATTGTACGTCGTTTACACTGTTCTTCAACTCCACCCTGTCGCTTACCACTCTGAGTAAATGGCATTTCAAACATGAAACGGCGGATGTTATGAGTTCTTTCAAAGTCAGTCTTCCTTTCTTGTAATTCCTTTTCATCAAAGAATGGGGTTACATGGGTTACTTGGATATAGGCATATTTTGAATCCAAATCCTTAGGGTTGACCTTTAAGTGAAAAAAGAAAAAAGGAAGGTGGAAAATATTGAAGGGAGAATGACTCTTTTTCTCTTCCCCTGAAATGACCTTTAAAGGTTTGCTCTGGAAAGTAAATATTTTGCTTAGTAACACTGCTTTTAAGTCCAAGCATAAAATCCATAGTTTCCCCACTATAACCACCCAGTTATTAAAAAAGAGGAAATGCTGAGTAGCTACAGTCCTGTTTCTCATTACCATGTAATTTAGTAATTAAACTTCAGAAGCTAGCATATCTCTATGAATATATATTTAAAGCCAAAAGAGATATTTTAAAGATATATATGTAATATTAAAAGCCAAATGTAAAAGGAAATAAGAAATTAAAGCTAGGTAATTCTAATAAGAAACAAAGGACATCCTATTAAGTGTTTTTTAATTATTATTATTATTTTTTTTTTAGTGAGGCAATTGGGGTTAAGTGACTTGCCCAGGGTCACACAGCTAGTAAGTGTTAAGTGTCTGAGACTGGATTTGAACTCAGGTACTCCTGAATCCAGAGCCGGTGCTCTATCCACTGAGCCACCTAGCTGCCCCTTTTTAATTATTTTTGATAAATTTTCATTGTATTTAAGGCACTTTTAATCTTTTACACCAAGAGAAAAAGAGAATACATTTGGGTGAGGGGTTGAAGGGGAGGGGGGGTTATGGGAGGACAGCCAGAAAATGTTAGCAATTGTAATAGTACAAGAACAAAACAGAAAAGTAAATGAGAAAAGCACAGGTTTAATTAACTCAAGTAAGTCCTAATGAACAATTAATTCCCCTATTCACAGATACAATGTAGAGATTTAAAAAGAAATTTTAAAGACAATTATGCTTTGAACTTTTAAGGAAGAAAGATATTACATCAATCCAGGGAATTAAAATAATCCAATTAATTATAAAAACTGAAGTCATTACTACTTGTTACAATGTATGACTTTTAAAAATTAGATTAGTATTTAATATGTTCACTCTTTTTCCTCTTTAGCAGAGGACTTTTCTTCATATCAGACTGAAAAAACATGAACTGTCCACTAGGATGACACCCTCAAACTTCTGGACATAGTTGTCTGGTCTCTACTCTTTTGTTTCAGCCTGTGATGTACTTGCATTTTACAAGCATGCCTGGGTCATCTCCATTCTTAAAAAACAACCCTCATTGGATGCTATCACCCTCATCACTGAATTCATAGAAAAAGTTGTCTATCCTTACGTCCTCTATTTATTCTCCTTAACCCCTTGCAATCTGACTTCCAACTCACCTGCTCAATCTGGAAACTGCTCTACAAAAGTTACCAGTGACCTCTTGACTGGATCTAAGCATCCTTTCTCAGTCTTCTTCTTTCTTGGTCTTTCTGCTGCTGAGCACTCTGAGGAGAATCCTTCATCCCTGAGTTTTTTGTGATACTGCTGTGTCTTGTTTCTCCTCCTACCTGGCTGACCGCTACTCCTCCATCTCCTCTGCTAAACCATTATTCATGCCCTGCCTCATAAATGTGTATACCCTCCAAGGCACAGTGATGGGTCTCGTGTTCCCCTTTTGCTATGCTCCTTGTTGGAGATCTCTTCAGATCCCATGGATATAACTGTCACAGAAATTCCTCAATGACATACCTCAAGTTTTTTGCTTGGATGTGTTGCAAAATTTTTTATGAGAGAAAAAGTACGAACAATTTTGTTCATTATTATGAAATTTCCTTATTCAGAATTGGAAAAGGAGCATTTCTTTGCCTGCTACATTTTCCCATTTCTTTTCTAATTCATATCTATTAAACCAACCCACTGAGTGACCTGTTTAGGTAGGATGTGATACTGAAAGGATTGGAAAAGAGGTGCTTGGTTGAAGAGTTAGGTCCATTCTGTTAGGGGCATTGTGTATGGATTGAAAAGGGAGGAAGAGAAATGTGGGAGACCCTTGAAAACAAGGTTACAATGGCCTGGGGAGTTCATTAACTGAGGCTAACACACTAGTGTTGATATTAGAAATGTAATTCCTAAGATCTATGGCATTATCTTTAAGTTGTTGGTAATACACTTGCTGGGAAGGAGGGACTGAAAGATTAAGAAAACATCAAAGGGGGCAGCTAGGTGGCGCAGTGGATAAAGCATCGGCCCTGGATTCAGGAGTACCTGAGTTCAAATCTGGCCTCAGACACTTGACACTTATTAGCTGTGTGACCCTGGGCAAGTCACTTAACCCCCATTGCCCTACCTCCCCTCCCAAAAAAGACATCAAGCATGACTCCATACTTATTTGTAACAAGATGGCTGCCACTGATGGCAGGGAGCATGCCTACTACATACAAAATACTTAATAAATACCGGTCAAATTGAATAGCAAGCTTTTAGTGTGAAGAGAATAGAAGTTTTGTCTTTTCCCAGGTAAGTTTGAGGAAATACAAGGACATCTAGTTGGATATGTGGTTTTAGGGGTTGAATGTTCAAGGTAAGGATGTGTTTTGAGAAGCAAATAATAGAAGCCAATCTCTAGAAATGGAAACTAAAAATGCAGACAGAAATTGGGCATTTTCTAAACCATAAGCTAGAGATGTTAAAGTCTTACAAGATAGCAGTTTGGTTTTAAGCAAAAATAAAACAATACCCATGTGAGAGCTATCAAAATCCTCCATTCGTGCTCATACCTTGCCAGAATCTTGGATCATTTTGACATTTTCAGAACCAAATTTGTCTGAGTAAAGCTTTAGTAGTCTTTGGGAGATTTCTGACAAAGGTGTCAGCTTAGGTTCTTTGTAAATATACTCCTTTCCATCTTCATCTTCAAAGAATCCCTGTGGGGAAAAACAAAAATTAGTACCGTTCCAGTACGCCCATAGCTCTGGTCTATAATAACCCAGACAGTGGGGATTTTTTTTTGTTTTACAAACAGCACTTTCAACATTTGTTGTTAGGATTCAAAGCAAAAATTAACAACTCAAAAAAAAAAATAGAACCTTATACAAATAGGTTTCCTGAAGGGAAGAAAAAAAAAGGTGAATAGTAGAAAAGTCTGGGTAGAGGAAGGGTGCAAAGATGAAGAAAGAACACAAAATTGCAAACATATTTGAGGATGTTGTCATCACGTGCTTGAGTGTAATTAAAGGTCTGGGAACCAAGACTCTGTTTTCTCATTCAGCTGGAGAGACTAGGTTCATCTCTGTTTCACATTCCCAAGACTGTCCTTTATCCAAAAATGGTGCCATTGTCTGCTAAAGGCAGTTTCCCATATGACTTGCAAAAATGTCCCAATCTATTCTATTTATAGTACATTTTATAGCATAATTTTTAAAAGCCCCTAGGTCTGGAGAAGGGCAAATACATTATAAAGGAAACATCATGCCAATTCTGTTACATATAATTAATTTCAAGACTACTTAAGTCTGTCAGTGCAATAGCAAGATAATAGCCATAATATCTCCAGTTAGCATCTGTTTTAGATTCAACAATATGGCATGAGAAGTGAAACAGGATACACATTTTAAAAGCCAAATATCAGTTAATATTTGAAATAATGAGTTAAAAAAATCCCTGTCCTAAGATAAAACAGACAAAACAACAGAAAGAACACAGAACATATTAAAAACAAAACAAAACAAGGCAGGCTAGACTGAACAAAAATATCCACATCAAACTAAGGGTTGGAATGTAGTCATTTGACTACATTGCTTGCTTCATAAGCATTTACTGTAATTACCTCCACATCTGTGTCAGTGTCTGTAAACTGGTATTGCTATAAAGTTGTGAAAGACAACAGAATAAATTGAAGGTTATATACTGCTCATAGGAATGCACACTTCCTAAATACATGGATGACAGTTTATACAATGTAAAAATGTTAGATACTTGTAGGTTAAAACTCAAGTTAAATGAGAAAGAACCCTTCCTCGTGGGCTCTCTGAAATATTATAATGGTCAATCTACTGTGGAGATATTATATCACAAAAAGATGAAGATGTCACATATACAAGGGCAGCCAGAAATTCTTATTTTTTTTTTTTTGGTTTAAAACATGCAATACAGATGTATAGGAGACAGGTGATTTATTTCTGTAAATGGAATCAAATGTTATTGTTTGGAGCTATGAGGACTAGATAGATATACATACAGCTTGGAAAAGGCAACTGGCAAACCACACAGAAGCACCAGAGATGCCGCTCAAAAAACATTCTTAGGAATGTCTTTACGTACGAAGAACTTACCGCTGCCTTAAGAAAGTAATAAAAGAAAAGACAGGAAGAAAAAAGCAGAAAGTTTACTGAGGAAGATCAGAATTATACCAAACATGTTAAATTTAACAGATCAAAGAAGACTGCATCTTATATAGAATTTATAATGCATGAAACAGAATTAGGTGCAAAACGGAATTGTGCAAACTTTTTACAGTACTCACTATCATTTCTAGAGAGGAGAGGTTATGCTCACCTGTCCAAAGAATGCCACTCTGAAATAAGTCCCCAGAAGTCTCTTGCCAGTATGCATGACTTCTGTGACTTTGCTGTATGCTCGATGGAGAGTGTCATATAGATGAGCTAGTCTCTAGAAATATGGAAGAGAAGTTTCCTTTAGACTTGTAAACAGTGGATTCAGATTCTCAGTCAATGTTAAATAGAAAAAGAAAAAAAAAAGCCTTTCTTTTTAGCCCTCTTCTCTTACAAAAAGTTATTTTCAAATTCTTTTTTCAAAAAGCAAAGAAAAAGTGATAAGATGACATGAGAATAAATGAGTCATTTCAATTTTAAAAAGCAAATTAAGAGACCCTCCCAACAAAACTATTTTAATTAAATTTATTTTATTTTATTTTAATTTTTTTCAGGGCAATGAGGGTTAAGTGACTTGCCCAGGGTGACACAGCTAATAAGTGTCTAGTGTCTGAGGTCGGATTTGAACTCAGGTCCTCCTGAATCCAGGTCTGGTGCTTTCTCTACTGTGCCACCTAGCTGCCCAACAAAGCTATTTTAAAAAACAAATTCTATTTTTAAAAAATCAAATTAAGCTAGAACACTATCAAGTGGATACTTTTCAAACAGAAAACCAATCTCATGAGATTTGCTGCAGATTACAAAAGAATTGAATAGATGTCTATTTGCTTGCTAATTAAAAAAAAATTACCTTTAAAGGTAACTAGATAAAATTTAATTTTATCAACTCAACTTCTTTGGGAAATTTAAAAGTGATGTCCTGAATAAAAATGACCAATTCCTGTACAAAGGATTAACTTGTGTAAACTAAGATATGGTAGCTAGGTGGTTTGATGGATAGAGTGTTAGGCCTGAAGTCAGGAAGCTCATTTTCCTGAGTTAAAATCTGGCCTCAGGGGCAGCTAGATGGCACAGTGGATAGAGCACCAGCCCTGGAGTCAGCAGTACCTGAGTTCAAATCCGGCCTCAGACACTTAACACTTACTAGCTGTGTGACCCTGGGCAAGTCAACCCCAACTGCCTCACTAAAAAAAAAAAAAAAAAAATTGGCCTCAGACACTTGCTAGATGTGTGATCCTGTGCAAGTCGCTGGACCCTGTTTGCCTCAGTTTCCTAATCCATAAAATGAGGTGAAAAAGGAAATGGCAAACCACTCCAGGATCTTTGTTAAGAAAACCCCAAATGGAATCACGAAGAGTCAGACACGACTGAAACAATTCAACAACAACAACAATGATAACAACAAAACTAAGATATGGATAGTCAATTCTGGATTACTAAGTGGATGATCTTTGTCCAGAGCCCCAGAGTCCTGGGAGCTTCATTGATATAAAGGGGCATGTTCAGAATGGTGACTAGATGTCACTTCCCTAACACATTTAGTGGGTGTTTATTTACATACTGACTATTGCCAGAAGTGAAGGCAGAGGTGTTGATTTGTGCAAATGGCAGAAGGAAAGGAGAAAGGTAGCAATTAGGTCTCCATTGAAAAAGTCTGTCTGGGTACCCTCTTTGTCCCATGTGCTATACAGGGGTGCTGCCAATCTTTCCCTGCTCTAACTCTTCCAGAACAACAAAGATCTTCATAGTGTGGTTTCATTATTTTGTTATGACTTCTCAAAAAAGTCAAAGCATTCATATTCAAATATAGGTACTAAACCACCTTCCAAAGTAAAATAAATTTATATTTAAATTAGCTGCCATTTTGGATTTTCCACGCTGCCGCTTCCCTCCAGTGGTGTGGATAATTGAGAGTTGACTTATATGATCCACAATTTCAGCAAACTAATTTATTTCATCCATTTAAGAGCCAGATATATTGAAAACTTTAGAAAGTGCAACATATCGTTTCCATTTTTTTTTTACTTTTTAGAAAAAAGAGAGGAAAATCAGAAAGTGACTTTATTTCTGAGAAAACTTCAAAATTACGTAGAAGCAAGAAAAGGAAGTTTGTCCCACAAGTGTCGTGACAAGTAGAAAACCCCAAATAAGATACCTCAAAATCTCTGCGTTTCTCATAAATGGGAATTATGAGTTTATAGATGTCAGCAATCAGCTCATAGCGTTCAGCCTTCCAGAGCCCATCTGCGCACTGTTCTAGCAATTCCATCAACACATCCTAATTGCAGAAGAAAACACAATTGAAAGATAAGGAAATTATCAGTGAAATAATTTATAAAGAAGTCTAAGTTGAACTGTAGTGTTAAGTACATTAAGGTTTCCTTGTTGGTTTAAAGTTAGCCTACCATGTTCTTTCAAGGGACATTTTTCAAGTGCCACCAGGTACTTTGCAAACAATATAAGAAGAAATTAATGAAAAAAGCTCAGAATCAGCCACAGTATGAAAACCATGAATATCTAGTGCAGGGAACACAATTGTCATTTCTATTTTCCACAGACACTACTAAAATCACCTCTTGCTGGGGCCTAGGCATCCACCAACACTTCCTGGCTTGCTTGGATCATAATGTCCCCCTCCTTCCCCATCAGTAACTTGTACTCTGCTCCTGGGTCCCTTGGCTCTGACCGGTGAGCCTTTATCTGGCTGGGCCTCCAGGTCTCCATGCTACTTCAGGCCACCTCCACGAAATGCCTTCCCCCTTCCAGATTCCCTTTATGGGTAGTCGGCTCTGAGGGCAAGAACTATCCTTGCTTACTTATAATTATGCATCTTTTCCATCATCAGGAAAAATCTGACAAAGATAATCACCTTTCATAATGAAAGTTACTGTTTCCTGAAAGATCCTGACAGTCAGATAAAATAGGATTGTAAAACATGAGGCATTTGGGATCCTCTCCAAAATTCTCCTTGAAGTTTCACTTTTGATGCTTTTATCTTTAGCTAAGTACGTTATAATTCCAATATATGTTCCTTCCTAATCTCTTACAGAATTACATGCACCCTAGACTTTGTTATTAAGTAATTTTATGCTTTAAAACCAAATCAAGGGGCAGCTAGATGGCACAGTGGATAAAGCATCGGCCCTGGATTCAGGAGTACCTGAGTTCAAATCCGGCCTCAGACACCTAACACTTACTAGCTGCGTGACCCTGGGCAAGTCACTTAACCCCAATTGCCTCACCCAAAAATAAATAAATAAATAACCAAATCAAAACCAAATCAGGCAAACTTGTCTTCTAGATAATTAGTAATTAGAAATATCCTTGGGGGGCGGCTAGGTGGCACAGTGGATAGAGCACCGGCCCTGGAGTCAGGAGTACCTGAGTTCAAACCCTCCCTCAGACACTTAACACTTACTAGCTGTGTGACCCTGGGCAAGTCACTTAACCCCAATTGCCTCACTAAAAAAAAAAAAAAAGAAAAGAAATATCCTTGGTTCTCCGTTTATGTAAAGTAGCTCAAAACTTTTATTCACTTTGTTACTTCAAATTGATCTCAGACAGTTGATGAGCATTCATTAAAGCACCTACCTACCCTGTGCTAGATACTATGCTAATTACTAGGGATATAAATCCCTCTCCTTATAATGATCTCTGGATTTTTGTGCTTACCAACGCAGAAATGATTCTATTTTGCCAAATCAACCAGATGAACATATTCATGGTTTTACTTATTGGCTCTTACATTTGTTATTTTATCACTGATCATCAAGTTTAGGATGGGCAACTGGGTGGTGAAGTGCATAGAGTACGGGGTCTGGAGCCTGAATTCAAATCTGAACTTAGACACTTACTACCTTGTTGACCTTGGGCAAGTCACTTAACCTGTCTGCCTCACCTGTAAAATGAGGTGAAGGAAATGACAAACTAATCCAGCATACTTGCCAAGAAAGCCCCCAAATGGGGTAGACACTACTGAGATGACAGGACAAGGTTTAATAAGTTGACTGATTTGCATACTGCCTTGGTAATCCTCAGGCACAAAGTGGGGGGTTGGCTTGATATGCTAATCTGGTCAGTATTTGGTAACATGCCATCCAGTTTTGGATCTTTTTTCTTTGTAATACCTTAGTTTTCTTTGTAATATTTTTAAGTGCTTTCTTCACAACAACACTACAAGGCAATGAAGTCACCTACCATCATTTGCATTTTATAGATGAGGAAAAGGAGCATGAGAGAGAGAGAGAGAGAGAGAGAGAGAGAGAGAGAGAGAGAGAGAGAGAGAGAGAGAGAGAGAGAGATGAAGGGACGCCCTCCACAGTCACAAAGCTAGCAAGTTTCACTCAAAACCAGATCTTCACACCAAAGAGTCAGTGTGGTGTAATGGAAAGAAAACTGGGATGGAGTCAGATGGATAGGGTTACAATTCCAAATTTGTTATTTACTACTAAGAGGATGCTATATCCCAGCATTTTTGAAGGAAGAAGTCCAGGAAAAAACTCATTTTCTGAGTCCAACGAAAACTCAATTCACTGAGTCCGGGGAGCTACAGTGGTGACAATTTTTATGCTACTGAATAAAAGAAATATTTCATAGTCTCCAGACTATGATGTCCACATCCCAATAAGGAAGTTATAAACAAAGTTTTTGCGAGCACGATGAACCAGATCTTTATGAGGTTTTGAAATAAATTTTCCAAACAGTTTTTTGGAAATTATTTTTTAGCTGAAACAATCCCCACCCTTTGTAGTCAATTTGTTCATTTAAAAGGCTACTCTAGGGGCAGCTAGGTGGCGCAGTGGATAAAGCAATGGCCTTGGATTCAGGAGGACCTGAATTCAAATCCAGCCTCAGACACTTGGCACTAGCTGTGTGACCCTGGGCAAGTCACTTAACCCTCTTTGCTCTGTAAAAAAACAAAAAACAAAAAACAAAGGCTACTCTATGGCATAGGTAATTGGAGTTATTCTAGTTTGGAAACAGACATCCTTCCTCATTCCTTACTAGTTGCTTTCTATTTCTTTTCTCCCCTGAGTTGGGTCGTTTTTATCTAAAGTTATCCAAATTGTGAAGAAACAACGTGGTTTAATAGAACGGTTATTGTGTTTAGAGTCAGGAGTGGTGGTTGTTGTGTCATTTCAATAGTATCTGACTCTTTGGGACCCCATTTGGCATTTTCTTGGCAAAAGTTCTGGAGTGCTTTGCCATTTCCTTCTGCAACTCATTTTTACAGATGAGGAAACTGAGACAAACCGGGTTACGTGACTTGCTCAAGGTCACTTAGCTAGTAAGTGTCTGAGGTGAGATTTGAACTCAGAGAGTTAGTCTTCCTGATTCCAGGCCTTGCATTCTATCCACTGTACCACCTAGCTGCCCTTAGAGTCAGAAGACCTTTGCTCAAATCTGTGCCTTGCCATGTGACCTTAAATTACTTAATCTCTCTGGGACGGGTTTTATAAAATTAGAAGGCTGGCTTAGATGACTGCTAAGGTCCCTCCCAGCTCTAAACATAAGAGCAGCTTATTAAAGATTTATCAAAAGGGGGGGGGAGAGAAAGAGAGAGAGAAAGAGGGAGAGAGAGAGAGAGAGAGAGAGAGAGAGAGGGAGAGAGAGAGAGAGAGAGAGAGAGAGAGAGAGTGCGCGCGAGAGCGAAAGCAAGAGAACAGAGAACAGATTTGCTCTAACGTTGGGGCCAAGCAGGATCTAACTGCTTTGAGTTCTATGTAATATGTCTAAATTTAGATATGCTTAATTTTAACGAAGATTAAATAAGAGCAATGATTTCTAAAGCTATAGAGTTGTAATTCCTACTTCCAGAGCAACGGAGGGATACTGTGAAGCCCTTTACAGTGAGTTATTGTCTCTTTCTCATGGAATGCTTACACGTGCAGCCTCCCCATGTCCCTTCCCCCTGAGCTGAGAGGATGCTTCCTAGGAAGGAAGAATTACAGCCTTTGTGGCTCCCAGCAACGGACAGAATGATCTTAATAAGATCTGAGAGTGGCTGCAGCTGCAGAGTAAAGAAAAGCATGAAAAAAGGTGGTGGGTCTGGAAGCCTGTTGGGAAGCAAACAGCATAGAAGGAAAAGGCCAATCATGAGATGCTCAAGTAACTGAGTAACCCAATAGGCAATCTACGCACTTACCTCATTAAAATGGACATCCTGCATCCCAACATCTTCCATCATTGAGGCCTCTTCATCTATATTGGGGGTAATTACCCTGAAGGCTGTGCATCCTTGTCTAAACATGCCTAGGACATTTGAGAGAAAGAGATTTGAGGAGTTAATTGCCCGAAAGTAGGTGAACCCAATTAACTCAAGCTTCCTTCCTGCTGAGGGCAGGGGGTGTTCCCATTTTCAAAGGGATGTGGCCAACCAAGTCTTGAAATAGGCCAAGCCTTAAGGACACACTCAGATGAGGGAAGTCAATGCTGATGTATACGTCTTCTGAGTATTTTTTCTTTCTTTTATACACCCCTTCCCTTGATATTTTCTTTAACTTTAATCTTCATATTTCTTAATCAGTTCTGTTTTCAACAAGTTCATGAATTCTAAAGTAGTATTTAATGCTAGCACATAACATAAAGGTTCTCTGTACCATGATTATGGGCTATCAATTAAATTCATGATAAATACATAATCCCTGAATTGCAGGAAATTGCATTCACGGTCAAATTATGTTAAATTAAATCTGAACAGATGATCTTAGTCAGGCTAATCACTGCTTAGTCACCAAGATAAATGTGGAAGCCATGACCATTAAAAAAGGTAACAGGCAACTGAAAGAAACCCACCTCCCTCAAGCCTCAATAATATAACAAAATAAAATTTGCCTCACCCAGCATGGCTGGGAATAGATGCAAAAATCATGATTTCCATGTCACCCTCTCTTTATAAAACGAGATGGGAATACTGCATGAAAGCACTTCTATAACTCCATCTACAAAGGGAAACTTGGAGATTGGTTCCATGCCTCTAAAGCACGATGAGGTCTTTTACCCCATCCAAGTAGGAAATAGGATAAGGAAGGGCACTGATGCTTTTTGGAAATCCAAAAAAACCCATATTCGGGGTGGAGGGGGGAACCAACATCAAAACCTAGGTTAAAGTTAGAGTTAGGAGAAACAGCTGGAATCAACTTCCTTAAAGTATTCCCGACTATTTCAGTTCTATATGATAATGATGGAAAAATATTTTGCCTTAGATGGGCAACCCCTTGAAGAATCACCTAAGTAATAGTTACTAAGCAGAGTAGTATAGAATAACATGTGTATGACATAGAAAAGACTGCCTCATATTTCACAATTGGAAAGTTTATACCATATATAAGGGAAACAGGCTCTTGTTATTAATGGACTAATATGATGACGTCACTAATTAAGTTGCTTGGTTATTACTATTACTTTTTTTTTTAGGACAATGGGGTTTAAGTGACTTGCCCAGGGTCACACAGCTAGTAAGTGTCTGAGGCTGGCTTTGAACTCAGGTCCTTCTGAATCCAGGGCCGGTGCTTTATCCACTGTGCTACCTAGCTGCCCCCCACTATTACTTTTATAACAGGAAATTTGGGCTTTATGAATGAAAAATGTGAACAGAGAAGTCAAAACATGAGTTTGACAGGAACAAACAAAATATGACCTCTTAAAACCCTGAGACTAAGCTGCTAAGTCAGCTGACAAAATATAATTTGGCATTAGGAGGGTCAAATCAAAATGTTAAGGTGTTCTGTACCGATGAGTTGTCTCTTGCCAACCATAGGAGAGCCCAAGAAAGGGAGAGAGAGAAAGAAGGAAAGTGAAAGGCATCTATCTGTTCAAAGTTGACCAAGGGAAACCCAACACCAATGGATGATAGCAAGAAGAGGCAGTCCTGGCTGCTAGCGGCGAGGCCTCTCCCAGGCTCACCTCCCCGACTGCTCCTCTGGAAGGTGCTGTGGCTGGAGGGGAGGTAGGATAGCTCCCGCCGGAATGTTATATCTGCTTCTAAATATGAGGAAATGGATTACCTGATGATGATCTTAACAGAACATCCTAACAGCAGTCATAGAAAACAGTACCTCCCTCTTTGGACTTGTGATAATTTTTGATTCATTTGAACATAGTACAATCAGAGTGGACAGCCTTGCATCCAACCCTCTATCCAACACCACTTCAACACCTCCCTTTCCCTGTTGGCTTAATACTGATGCTTGCCAGGGTGTTTTCTGGACTGAAGAATGACTTTATTTTTTTGTTTTTTGTTTTTTAATTAGTGAAGCAATTGGGGTTAAGTGACTTGCCCAGGGTCACACAGCTAGTAAGTGTTAAGCGTCTGAGGCTGGATTTGAACTCAGGTACTCCTGATTCCAGGGCCGGTGCTCTATCCACTGTGCCACCTAGCTGCCCCCCTTTTTTTGTTTGTTTGTTTGGGTTTTTTTGAAGAATGAGTTTAAAACCAGCTTCTTTTCCAGAAGCAAAGGTGCTGTGCTGGCAGATACTGGGATAATTTTATAAAGGAAGAAAGACTGACAAATAAGAAAAGGAACTGGTCAAAGTGAGCTTGTCCAACTCCCAGCCAGCTTGTAATGTAACAGGCCATACGTAGTAGCAGCAACTGACATCTAAAGTTGACAAAGCACTTCCTGTCCACATAAGTAATATCATCCCCATTTTGTAGATGAGCAAACTCAAGCATGGGGACATTAAATGACTTCCTGGAGCCACACAAGTAGCTGGGTAAACAGAAATCCTTTTAACTTTAAAGTGCTTTGGGGAGAGGCAACAGTGATGTAATGTATGAAAAGAAGAACTTAGTTCCAATTCCAGTTGTGCTAATCTCTCCTTACGTGACACTGGGAAAGTTTACCTAACCACTATGAAATTCAATTTCCTCTTCGGTAAAATGGGAATAATACAGCTTAGACTACCCTAACTTTCTGACTTTCTGTGAGGAAGGGATAGGAAAAAAGAATTAATAACAACAATAATAATAGCTAACATTTATATAGTGTCTACTATGGGCCAGGCAGTGTTCAAAGCACTTTACAAATTTTATTTCGTTTGATTCTTACAATAACCCTGGAAGGTAGGTATTGTTATTATCCCCATTTTGCAGTTGAGGAAACTCGGGCAGATAGAGGTTAAGTGACTTGCCTAGGGTCACATGGCTAAGGCTGGATTTTAAGTCAGTTCCTGGCCCTGACTCCTAGCTGTCCCTAGGGATATAGGGAACAGACTTATAATTTCATTGCTATAGAGATCTCCTATATGAGAAAACTCCCCCTGTAAATGCAGGTTGGTCCTTTTCTGCAACTTTTAATCTTAGAGAACCACTTAGAAAATTCGGAGGTTAAATGATTTGCCAAGGGTCACAAAATCAGTATGTGTTGAGAGGTAGCGCGTGAACCCACAGGACTTCCTGGCTTTGAGGTCAGCTTAAACCCGAATTGCTATTGAAACATGAATTGTTTTTCACTGTTCTATCCCCTGTATCCAATCCAGTACCCAACACATATGTACTTGAAAAACATTTGTTGAATTAAATTCATGCCCCTAGATTCGAAAGTAAACATGAACAGACTGATACAATGAGCATTTCCACCCCCACCCCTACCCCTATCTCTTCCTTTTATCTCAAAGCCCCACATTAATTTTCTTTTTTTTTTCTTTTTCCTTTTTTTTCCCCCCAGAGCAATGAGGGTTAAGTGACTTATAAGACTTCCCAATTATATTTTTTTTTTGGGTGGGGCAGTGAGGTTTAAGTGACTTGCCCAGGGTCACACAGCTAGTAAGTGTCAAGTGTCTGAGGCTGGATTTGAACTCAGGTCCTTCTGAATCCAGGGCCAGTGCTTTATCCACTGTGCCACCTAGCTGCCCCTCCCACATTCATTTTCAACTGAGATGGAGGCTATACCTCCAGAAAATTATCCAGGTTCTCAAAATTGAACTATATAACTATGCCCAATAGAGTGTCTGGAGCTGACCGTGATCTTATGTTCCAGAACACCTTAAATTATGATCCAAGCCTTCAAAAGAAAGAGGAGTTGGTTCTTTGAGAGTTGACTACCTTGGGAAAGGTCAAGTCCTTTCAGCCCTAGGTTGACTTTGGGGGGGGGGGGGAGCAATGTTCCACAACAAGCATAACGACTGTTGGAAACCTTCAGCCAAAACTGAAGAATAAGGCTTCAGGAAGGAAAAAAAAAAACACCTTCCAATACTGGTACTCAGTCAGAGACTACTTTTTTTTCCCCCCACGGCAATGGGGGTTAAGTGACTTGCCCAGGGTCACACAGCTAGTAAGTGTCTGAGGCTGGGTTTGAACCCAGGTCCTCCTGAATCCAAGGCTTGGTGCCTTATCTACTGGGCCACCTAGCTGCCCCCTCAGTCAGAGACTACTAACAAACACATGCATCTGACAGCCTACATCTTTCTGGGGGTAGTCTCTTTAAAGAGTCACTTTGGGGTCTTTTTATTCTTTTAAAAAAACCTTTGCTTCCTCTTTTGTTTCAAAAAGTTTGCTTCTGAGGGTCCCAGAATGGTCTTCACACAACTTCATAATTAACATCCTACTGAGCTGTCCATATACCAGAAGAAAATGTTCCCAGCACAGTAGTCCAATAAACACACCTCATAAATCCAGACAAAATCCACAAAACACCAGCCGTCACTTCTTACCTTTCCTTGTTAGATATTCAGCTACCAAGGCTGTTACGTGGACGTAGCACATAGCTGCCTGTAGAATAAAACACCGCACATTAGATAGGTCACTAATGACATTTTATATCTTGGTAACACTCTGCAGTTACCAGGCCCTTTACGTACAACAACCTGGTAACATTACTGCAGTTACTTCTAGTTACTAAAGGTAACTAAAAAAGAAAGCTAATTAGGCTGATCTCTCACTGGCTGAAGGATCAAAAAGAAAAAAAATATTGCGTAGCCATGGAAGTGAACATTCCATGACTGGCTGTTTGGAATTAAAGTTTATGGATGGAAAAAGGGAATCAAAAGAACAGATGCTTGCAGAAGTTCCATAACCACAGAAGGCTTCGAAATTCAAAAAGAATATGTGTGTCCCTTGGAGGAGTTGCTAGCATTGCTTATGTTAATGTAATGACTCCATATAGTTGGTAAGAGATTGGTCACACATAACCTGCTTCAACTTAAAATTTATAAATAAACTGAGGGAACAGAGGCCAAAATATAACCCTCGGGATGATTGTCCATTAAATCTCAATTCTGATTACTGGTATTGTTTTAACCAGAAAGACAAAACACAAACATCATTATCTTCCCCCTCAAACTTATGCCTCATCTGAAGTTCTCTATTGTGGTTGAGGGCAATGCCATCCTTCCGGTCACCCAGCTTTACAACTGTGACATCATTCTTGACTCCTCATTCTTATTCATCCCTTATATCTAATTGACGGCAAAATCTTGTCATTTCTATCTCCATAACATCTCTTGCTTAATTCCCCTTCTTTCTACTGACTTGGCTACCACTTGAGTTCAGGTCCTCATCACCTCTCACCTGTATGAACTATAAGAATAAACTCCTAATTAGTCTCCCTGTCTAAAGTCATGCCCCACTCCAATCCATCCTCCACAAAGAAGAGTGATTTTTCTAAAATTCAGGTCTGACCATGTCGCTCCCTTTTTTTTTTCCTTTTTTTGTTTTGTTTTGTTTTGGTTTTGTGAGGCAATTGGGGTTAAGTGACTTGCCCAGGGTCATGCAGCTAGGAAGTGTCAAGTGTCTGAGGCCAGATTTGAACTCAGGTTCTCCTGAATCCAGGGCCAGTGCTCTATCCACTGCATCACCTAGCTGCCCCATTACTCCCTTTTTTTTAAAAAAGAATCTTTCATACAATTTATAAACATTTTAGGGTTTACTTTTAATTAGAATTTTGATTTGGCTTTTAAAATAGTTTGCTGTTATGAATTTTAGTTCCATACATTCAACTGGCTCTTTACCACAAGGATCAGATGTAAAGTCCTCTTGTTTGGGCATGCAAAACTGCACAAAAAACTGGAAAGACTTATATGAACTGATGCAAAGTGAAATGAACAGAACCAGGAGAATAATGTATACAGTAACAGCAATATCATATGATCATCAACTGTGAATGACTTAGCTACTCTGAGCAATACAACAATCAAAGACAATTCTGAAGGACTTATGATAAAAAATGGTATCCATCTCCAGAGAAAGAATTGATGGAGTCTGAATGAAGAATGAAGCATATTTATTTTTCTTGGGTGTTTTTGTCTGTTTTCTTTTACAACATAACCAACATGGAAATATCTTTTGTATGACCGCAAGTTATAACCTATATCAAATTGCTTGCCTTCTCAGTGAGGTAGGGAGAATTTGGAACTCAAAATTTCAAAAAGTGAATGTTAAAAATTGTTTTTATAAGCAATTGAGGGGGGAAATAAAATATTAAATTAAAAAAAAAACTCTTCAAAACCTGACTCCAACTTACCTTTCCAGCTTTATTATATTTACTTTCATTCATGCACTCTATGTTTTAGTCAAACTGGCCTTTTTTGTTGTCTCTCATGCTCAACACTCCAATTCTGGTCTTCATGCTTTTGCAGTGACTATTCCTCATGCCTGGAATTCACTTTATCTTCATCTATGCCTCTTAGAACCCCTAACACCCTTCAAGACTCAGCTCAAATGCTACTTTATACATGAAAATCTCCCTTGATCCAGCCAGATGCTAGTGTAGAAGTTCCCAAACCTTGCTTCACAGTGCCCTTAGCATCTCAGTCATTTTTTCCCAGTACTCCTAGACCAAAAGAAATACTTAACGAGTTCTACTTTTTAAGTAGTTTGGTCAAAAATTTAAAATATCTTGCAAGGGGGCAGCTAGATGGCACAGCGGATAGAGCACCGGCCCTGGAGTCAGGAGTACCTGAGTTCAAATCTGGCCTCAGACACTTAACACTTACTAGCTGTGTGACCCTGGGCAAGTCACTTAACCCCAATTGCCTCACTAAACAAACAAACAAACAAAAAACTAAAATAAAATATCTTGCAAGGTTTCTGTGATCTGTGGCACCATGGGTCATGGTAGTCCATAATTTTAGAACTGAAGTGCTAGTGCCTTCCCTCCCAATTTTTTTTTGTGTGTATATGTGTGAGTGTGTGTTTGTATATGTATGGTGGGTATGGCTGCAAAACAAATAGATCTATATATATACATACAGCAACATACATTATACAATATACAATATAATATATATATACAGCAATATACACATGCATATATTTATCTACTTTCAAAAGCTCACTGAGGGCATAGACTATTTCATTTTTGCCTTTGTAACCCCATAAACTTGCATAGTGCCTGGCATATCAGTGACAATAGATGATCATTAGTGATTGATTAGTTGATTTTTGTTAAAAACTTCTGTAACATCTACTGTATTTTCTTTCTTTTCTTTCTCTTTCTCTCTCTTTCTTTCTTTCTGCAGGGCAATGAGGGTTAAGTGACTTGCCCAGGGTCACACAGCAAGTAAGTATCAAGTGTCTGATGTCGGACTTGAACTCAGGGCCGGTGCTTTGTCCACTGTGCCACCTAGCTGTCCCTATCTACTGTATTTTTTTTTAAGGTGGACAGAATAAAGGAGAGTATTCTCATTTTAAACTGCTCCAGAAATGGGAATTAACTTTTTGCAGATTTAAAAAGAATCTTAAAAGAATCTCTCTCAATCTCTCTCTTTCTTGCCCTCGCAATTTTAAGTTAAATATGTTCCGTCAAGGAAAACCACAAATATATGTATGTATGTGTGTATACTCATATATCATCACATTAGATAAACATTTTATCATATATATTACGTATATTTCTTTACATTTGATACATATTTATCAAATATATATTTACCAGATAAAAAGATATATCTATGTGTATGTATATGCATATATATATATAAACACATATACACATACTGGAATATAATTAACTTAGAATTGAGACACACGCCAAATCTCCCCATGAAAAGTCCAAGGATTTCTTTCATGGTTTCTCTCCCCCCACCCTTCCCTTCCCTTGCTCCTCAATAAACTATCACCTTATTCTAACTACAAAAAAAAAAAAAAAAAGAATTGAGACACACATATTTCTGGTCTTCCCATTTTAAGTTGTCTTGGATAGGCAAAAGTTTAACTATAAAATCCAACCAGCTGACCTAATCATAAAACAGAAATCATTCTGGCAAGAGACCAAATACATACAAGGCACTAATTATTAACAGCCTAAGTAACTGATTTATGAATAGAAACAAAGCTGAAAAATCTGGTGATCAGATTATTGCCGGTAACAAGAAATTCTGAGATGGCATGTAATACTACTGCTATTTATAAGGATAATAATCTATATTTTAAAATGTTTTCTTGCTCATAAATTATTTCATCACAATAATTCTATGAGGTAGATACTCCATGTTTCATTATTTTTGTTTTATGGAGGAGAAAACTCAGATCCAGAGAGATTAATTAATTTACTCATGGCCCTAGAGTTATTAAATGTTAAGAATCTTGATTAAAAGCCAGGTCGGTCTTCAGTGATCTTTTTGCTCTAACATATTGGTAGGAGTTATCTCATATAGATTCCTGTCCAATGAACACTTGGCTGTGGGTTGCTGTTACCACCATGTTGCCATGGAGGTTGGCAGAAGCTGTATGATAATCTGGCCAAGGGTGGGCAGCTTGGCTGCTCTTTGCAGCATGAAGTAGTGGAAATGCTACTGACTTAGGAGTCAGGAGAGACTTGAAATTGAATCCCAGTTCGAATACTTGTTAGTTTGGTGATCTCAGACAAGTGAACTAGTTTCCTTATCTCTAGAATGGGGATGACAATATCTTCCTCACAAGGTTGTTGTGAGGTTTCAGTGAGAGAATATATATAAAATGCTTTGCAGATTTTAAGGTACCACATAAATATGAACTATTATCACTGTTCCCCTCGTCCTTTGCATGAGCAGAGCCAAAGTAGACTTGAGATGCTTGCTCAGGGACTCTCATGCCTGAGCTAAGGAAACACTATGATGGAGACTTTGGGGATAGAAAAGAAGAGATGCCCCCCTAATGCCCTAATGGAAAGGACAATGGTGACCAATTTATCATATGGAAAACTCTCAGAAAAATTTAAACCTCTGGTCATAATATCATGAGTGACAGCCCATCTCATTAGAATTTTTGGTTTGGGGTCTTCGTTCAGTCAGTGAATCAACAAGAAATTATTAAGCTTTTACCTTACCACTTAAAAGCCCCCTTCTGCCATTGGTGAGATCTTCCCAGTATCTCTACTTTGAGAAAAGGCCCAGACCAGCCAATGCCTCACTCTCTGGATTTTGCCACAATATGGCACCCCATCTCTCCCTCTCAGCTCCCCAAGAACAGATTGTCTTTCTTTTTGTTTGTATTTCATTCCCAGAGTTTAGCAGAGTAGTAAGCACTTATAAATGATTATTTACTTGATTTGACTTAATTGGGTGCCAAGCTCTGTACACCAGGGACATAAAGAAGGAGGGACAGAGAAAAAGCATTCATATGGTACCTACTATTTTCCAGACACTGTGTTAAGTGCCTTTAACAAATATTATCTCATTTGATAACAACCCCGTGGGATAAGTCCTATTATTATCTGTCTTTTGACTCTTTTGGTATCCCCAGCACTTAGCAAAGTGCCTGGCACATAGTAGGCACTTAATAAATATTGATTTATTGATTGATTGAAGAGAATTAAGAAAAATAATGGTTTTAATAGATTAAATTTAGTCAGTCTTGCAAATCTCAGCACAGAGTAATCGGCAGAGAGGGGGCCTAGAAGTCAGGAAGTTGTGGATTAAAATTCTGCCTCAAATATTTACTAGCTGTGTGACCTTAGGTAAATCACTTAATCTCTCTGTATGCCTCAGTTTCCTCATCTGTAAAAGAAAGGGATTAGACTCAATGGCCTCTTAGCTCGAAAATCCATAATGTTATGATCCTACTAGTTCAGGTTATAACAATTCAGTCCTGACAACAGAGAATAAAAAACAAGAATAATTAGTTCCTTTTGGCATCCAGGAGGTTTATTCTTTTGAAATAACCATTTATCACATCCTCAAACCCCACACCACATGATTTCCTTTTATTTGAAATATAGTCACAGGGGAGTTAATGTAGGTACTAAATGTCAGTGATATATAATGAGCTTTTAACACTTGGATAGATGGCTCAGTAGGGACTGATCAAAGCACATAAATCTTTGTGGGTGTTTTTGTATGCTGCCTTTCATATATATTGAATTTTATTTGGAAAAAAAATATCGATAGTGGATTTAAAAAGTAGTCCTAGCAGCAACAATTAAATTATTTTAAATTTCACATAACAAGCATCAAAGTGAAAGTAATTTCCCAATTATTGTAGTCTGTAAAAATGATTTTGCTGACTGGACCTAGAAGGGTGGAGAGAAGGAGAAATCTTCCCCCATCATTTCCTCCCAACACCCAATGCATAAAGAATAATTTACTAATGTGAATTCTCATTTAACAACAAACAGGGTGGGGGGCAACTAGGTGGTGCAGTGGATAAGGCACTAGCCCTGGATTCAGGAGGACCTGAGTTCAAACCCAGCCTCAGACACTTACTAGCTGTGTGACCCTGGGCAAGTCACTTAAACCCCATTGCCCTAAAAAAAACCAACCAAACAAACAAACAAAAACCACCACCAACAACAAACAGGAAAGTCTTTTAGCCAAGGTGATTGTTCTGGCTCCTAAAACCCAGAGCCTAAAAGAAATCAAGCTGGGATGAGGCAATGATTTTAATGTTTAAAAATTCATCAATATTAGTCAAGTATTTTAAGTGATGTTCATTGAACTTAGATGATTATAATAGTCTTCTATCTGGTCTCTAAGACTTCATTGTCTTTTTCCTTCACATCATCATCATCATCATCACTGATGCCTGAATAATCATCCCACAAATTGATCATATCATTCTCCTCTGATCAAAAGTCTTCAGTAGTTCCTCAAAGGTTATAGGATAAATTATAAACTCCCTATCATGACATTCAAGGTCTTCAAAATCTGACCCCAACCTACTTTTCCAGCCTTACCTCTTATTACTTCACCAGTTGAAATTTCTAGTGTTCTGCCTATCTGTCGAAGGCCATCTAAATTCCCTTCTTTATATCTTTGCTCCCTGTTTCCACTCCTAACTGAAATGTTTTCTTTCTAGATTCAAATTCTACCCGACCTTCAAGGTCCAACTCAATCTTTTCCCAGCTACTACAATCCACAGTGATCTCACCCCCTCTTCTCTGAACTCACCAGAACTTTTTCATTTTAATATTTTATTTTTTCCAAGTCCATGTAAAAACAATTTTATAACTTAATCTTTTTTATAATTTTGAGTTCCCAATTCTCTTCCACTCTCCCTCCTTTCATTGAGAAGGCAAGTAATTTTGATAAAGGTTATAGAAAGCACTTCTTTTTTAGGTAAAACTGCTGCTCATAATGTTAATTAACTTTTTTGTGTGTCTTTTCTCCCCAGTTGGACTAGAAGCAGGGATTTATACTTCTTTCTATCTTCTATAGCAGAGGTGTCAAACCGGGGCCTGGCTTGCAACTCTTACAAGTGGGGAACCATATTAAAATGTAACTGGGAAATAATTAACAAAATAAACAATACAATAGAACAGAAATGATGTTTTTTTGGTTTTTGTTTCTTGCTAGGCAATGGGGGTTAAGTGACTTGCCCAGGGTCACACAGCTAGTGTCAAGTGTCCGAGGCCGGATTTGAACTCAGGTTCTCCTGAACCCAGGGCCAGTGCTTTATCCACTGCACCACCTAGTTGCCCCACGAACATAAATGATGTTGATATGTGGATTGCAGGGATTCTTTATGTACAGTTTGGTGGCCCCTATTTCTATCTGAGTTTGACACCACTGCTCTATAGTTTTCACTGTATGTATATGTTTATGCACAAAATCTTAATTGATGAATAAAATCTTATCGTATCATCTACATCATAAAACTAAAGGATTTTAAGGCTACCTCGGAGAGATCCCCATTTTTGACATGGATTCTTGCCATGCTGTCCAGCCACGTCTTTCTGAGTTCAGGAGTGCTTGCATAGGACTTGGCCAAACTGTACTGGAGGTCCACTAGCATCTCGGGATCATTTTCATGCTCCTTCATTTGAGCTGTGGCCATTAAGACTGTGCGAATCCGTTTGGTCAAATCCTTTACGTCTGATGAGAAGCTAGTATGCTAAAATAAGAGAGGATGGACACAGGTAAGCCTTCACTGATTCATTTCCTGGTACAAACCCACCTTGAAGTACTGGTCAGAAAATGAGGGTTTCTATTTCCCCCTCCACAAAGGCAAGGACAAAGAGAAACTCAGCTACTGACCTTTATAAGTCTGTCACTGTTGGCACAGTTATTGATGATGGAAAGGGACTGCTGGAACCTGGTTCCTCCAATCCCGACAACATCTGCTATCAGTTGGCTTACAGAAATGATAACCTTGAAGAAAGACCAATAAAATCCAATTAATTTGCATTCAAGTATCTACTCCATGAGACTGTATTTTCAGTTAGGATGTTTAGAGGGATAGCAGTAACCATTTTAAAAAGTGGTTCTTTGAATATAACTAAAAAAATGTCACAAAACATTTTATTTCTTTAGATTTCTTCTACAAGGTAACTTCAAATTCATTTGAGAACTTGTAAACTGAACCTTGCATTAGCAGAACATCCAATGACAGGAATAAGATGTCTTGACTAGGAATAACTTATATAACAATTCACATTTTTCTTTCTTTTTTTTGAGTGACTTTACTTTTTTCTAATTACATGTAAAAACAATTTTAAACTTTGATTATTTACAGTTATGAGTTCCAAATTCTCTTCCACCCTCTCTCCCCTTCCCCCTCATTGAGAAGAAAAGCAATCTGATACATGAATTCACATTTTTTGGATGCCTTCAGGTTTACAAAGTGAATATTCCTAATACAGTGAATGAACCAATAAACATTTGTTAAGTGCCAACTACCATGTTCCAGACACTGTTCCCAGGTGTTAGTGCTACAAGTGTAAAGAATGGAGTAAGCCAGGAAAGTAGGCATGTTACGATGAATCCTATTTTACAGTGGGGAAGGGAAATGGAACAAGTATTTGTAAATACCTACTACGTACCGGGCATTGTGTTAAGCTTACTTACTACCTTTCAAAGCTTGGTGGGTTCCTCTGAGGGGTGGGTGGGTTAAAGGATGGAGGAGATACTCCACTCTCAATGGTGAAACTTTTCTGATAAGTTCTTTGAGGGTATGTCAGTTTTGTGTCTCCCTCAGAACATAGTACCATATATTGCAAAAAACTCAGCAAACTAGATGGGAATGGAAAAGTCAAAAGGATTTCCATCTTTATATGTGGAAAGGAGAAAGGACAATAAATGTAGCATCTTGAGTGACTGGCAAAAAGGAATTTAGAATTGAGTCCAAAAAGGTGGCAGTGTTTTAGATATCTAAAAACTAGAAAAATAAAAGTAGGGGACAAGGGGAAGAAGGAGGATAATTTGGGGCTTCTCTTCATTCATACACATTGTGCTTGCTAGAGAAGTTATTCAAGAAAGGCAGCATCATAGCACAATGTCCTTGATTTAGAGACAGAGCACCTGGGTTCAAATCCTAGCGCCACCTGTGTGACACCTCAAGAAAGTTACTTATTCTCTCTCTACCTTAGTCTTTCATCTATAAAATTGATTAGCCTCAGTGCTCCCAAGCAATTTACCATAGTGGGCCTGGAGTCAGGACGAGCTGAGGTCGAATCCTACCTTAGACATTTACTAGCTGTGTGACCCTGGGCAAGTCACTTCAACCGCTCACTGCCTCAGTTTCCTTAACTGTAAAAAGTGGACCACAATAGCATCTATCGTTCCGGGCTGTTGTGAAGGTCAAATGGGATACTATTTGTAAAGTGCTGGTATATAGTAGGTACTTAATAAGTACCTATTTCCTTCCTTCCTTCCTTGTTTCCTATATCTAAGACTTGGAGATATATATTTTTTAAAATATTAAATGGAATTTCTTTTTTTTAAATGGAATTTCTAAGACTTGAGCTAAGTATTTCAGTCTATTTTACTACATTGTCTCAATATTTAAATCACAATAATAATTTCATGCTAATTCTTGTAGAATTTGGGAAAATAACATGGGACTTGGCCAAAATGGCATTTTGCCATTACAACAATATATCTTTGAGCCAGAATATTATAATTTGAAAGAGGGAACAGATCAATAAATAGGACACTCAAATTATCTAGCTAAAATTTAAGAAATGAAAACAATACTAAATGAGAAATCATACTTACTTGCAGATGTGTCCTCACAAAGGATTTTTTTCCTGTGTAGTCAAAATTATTCCTCATTAGGAAATACAGCAGCTGGGAGGCATCAGTACGAATGGAACTCAGCTTGGAATTACAGTATTTGAGGATCTCATAGCACAAGGCAGCACACATGTCTGCCCTTCCTTCATAAAATGTAGAAGGAAACTGTGGGAAAAGGGAAGTCAATGCTGTAAAAACTAATGCCCAATAAACTGCCCTTGGATTTCAGAAGCAGAAGAAAATGGGATGCATAAGTAATAAATGATCTCCATTAAATGACTCACCTTGTAAATTAACGACCTTAAGGCAGTGAAGACGTTTTTCAAAGCTGTCTCGGATTGGTGTTTTTGAAGAAAACACAGGTAAACATCAAACACCTTTTTCATCAGCGGATTATGTCCGTGATCAGCCAGAAGCTGGTTCTTAAAATAGATAGTCACAACAGTTAGTCAGACAGACCAGGAATCCCCAAGAATTTTGATAGCATTTCCAAGGACAGGTGGGTCTCAGTTTACACAATAGCCGTGTTTCCTGACCAGCTGTATAGAAATCAAAATTTTTATTTTTAAAACTACAATGAGTGGGGCAGCTAGGTGGCGCAGTGGATAGAGCACTGGCCCTGGATTCAGGAGGACCTGAGTTCAAATCCAGCTGCAGACACTTAACACTTACTAGCTGTGTGACCCTGGGCAAGCCACTTAACCCCAATTGCCTCACAAAAACAAAAAACTACAATGAGTTCTGTTCTAAGTACACACATTGGGCCTCCTCTGATACTTCATAGGTTCCATGCATAAAGTCTTTCAGTGAAGCAAAGAATCCTCATGGCAAAAAATAATGTTCCAAGTTTAGTCTCATGATTTTAGATGCTTATATAGCATGTAGTTGTGGGGGGGTTATAAGTGGAGTTTTATTTTATGTTATTCAAAAGTCAACCTGTCACAGATTTTGAGATTATTATACTTTATTATCATTTGTTTATATTATTTATAATATTATTTATTATACTTTACTATTATTATTCTTTAAGATTATTCTACTTTAAGGCAGATTCCCGCATTATCTTTTGTGAATGAGAGCAGCTGTTACAGAGGTGATAAATCTGTCATTTACAATTATTAGCTGTAGTTACACAGGGAAGTCTCACAACTAGAATTCTCTAATTAAAGACCAAAACATGATTGAGGAAACAAACATACCAACAGTGAAGAGGGAGGAATTGTGTATGGCTTCTAAGTTATTTTAGTGTTCCAACTATAACAATTAAATTACTTTTTAAAAAAACTGACATTTATTCTTTTCTTAAAGAAAAACTAGAAAGTAAGTCATGATAGAAAGATTGAATAGAAGTTTGAGAAGCTCCAATTAACTTTCTAGATTTCCCCCATGCTAATTACTTCATTAACTCATTATTTTATAAGTCTGGTTGGTCAAATAATTCACATTAGTTGCCTAAAAATGTAGGACAGCAAGAGGACTTTCTCTAAATATGAACACGAAATGATCCAGGGGTATTTTCAAGTAGGGACAAATGCATGTTCATAGAAGCAACTACTGACCACTATGTGTGAACTATTTACAGAGTACAAAATAGAATTCTAACAAAAATCTTCCAAAGGATGACATTCCAAATTTATCTTATAGTTTGGAGTAGCCAGGCAATAGATAAACAGCAAGCTACTGAGACGAGATTTGTTGCAAAGTAAACTGGATGAAGATATAGTTACAGAAATTCAGAATTAGTATTTATCCTTTCAACTCATGGTGACTGACTTTCCTTAAATACATAAAACCCAATGAAGCAAAAAATGTCATAGAATAACAGGGGTAAGAAAATCTAGTCCAATTCCATTTTATGGAGGAAACCAAGGTTAACTGCTTGGAGAAGGAGATGGCAAACGGTTCCAGTGTCTTTGCCAGGAAAACCCAAAATGAGATCACGAAGAGTCAGACACAACTCAACAACCAAAAAAAAGCACCCTTTCAATCACAGAAGCAGTGAACTGACCTCACTTAAGTGAGCCAGCAGAGCTAACCAAGTTTGGTTGGTTTTTTTGTTTGTTTATTTTTGTGAAGCAATTGAGGTTAAGTGATTTGCCCAGGGTCACACAGCTAGTAAGTGTCAAGTATCTGAGGCCGGGTTTGAACTCAGGTACTCCTGACTCCAGGGCCGGTGCTCCATCCACTGCACCACCTAGCTGCTCCCTATCCAAGTTAAAAAAAAAAATTCACCAGTTCATGTTTTTTTTTTTACTAGCTTCCTAGAAACCCACCCTTCAATTACTTGTGTGAGCACTCTTTTAATTCTTATTGTTCTCCTTAATTCTATATTCGTTTTTACAATATACTTCATGTGTTAATTTATCACCTCGTAAAGCTGTTTTAAGAGAAATAAAAAGGAGTTTTACTAGAAGCAGATTATTATTAAAATTATTTTAGGATGAAAGAAAGTATAGTACTGATCATGTTAACAAGCAGGTTTACACTGGGACAGCTCAACATACTTTAAAATTTTATAGGTATGGGGACTGGACTTATGTGATTCAGGTAGAGGGAAATCCTAGATGAATAAACTTCTTACCAGTGCAGGCCAGGACATTCTCTTCAATTTAAGGTTAGTCTTAAGAGGTTTATCTAGAGCTTTACAAGGTTAAATGACTTGCCCAGGTGTCACACAGTTGGGCTGTGTCAGAGGCAAGTACATAAATCTGGGTCTTCCAGATTCTGAAGTCAGCCTTGTATCCTGTGTACCAATTACCCTGCCTCTCTTTATAATTTTAGAAAGCATTTTTTCTATTTATAACTACCTCTATCTATATCTATCATCTATCTATCCATCCACCCATGTATCTACCTACCTATATCTCATATAATATAAAATAATCTATGTATATAGTTATACGATACCTTATATATAAATATACATATATAGTATATATGTCTATAAGAGAATAATACTAGGGTTGCATGAGAAATCAGAGTAGCTGTAAAGTTATAACAAGATTTTTCTATCATGCTATCTTAGAGATTTAAAAAGCACTTGCCTTCTAGGAATTCAAAACATGGTCCTAGACAAGTTGGCAGTTACAGGCAATGGTGTGCTGGAATCAACTTGTCCTGACTCTCAAGATGATTCAGTGTGAGCATTTTATACTTGGAAAATTGGTAAATGCTACAAGTCAGGGCTTGATTTGTTGTTTTGTTAATTGTAAAGATTTAAGAAAGGTTATAGAGAAAATGGTAATAATGCAGATTAAACTGAAAAGTGAATCCTATGTAAATCCCTCCTTTTTATTCCCAGAGAGCTGATTGTTAAACATTTATTGGCACATCTCTGGCAGGTGTTACTGAAAGAATAACCACCTAAGTTGGATACTGTTGAAAATACTGTCTACTAGAGCTTGAATAGGATTAATGTTTGATATTTCTAAATATTTTCTTTGTTTTTTTTTTAAATCTCCTCATCTTCCAACTTGCTACATCAAAGTGGTCAATTTAATAAAGGTCATTCATGACAGGACTGCTCTTTGTATCTCTATATGATCATTTAAGCCACCTTCGTGGTTTTATAACTATCCTTTCCCCAATCGATGCTGACCTGTGTGCCCTTTGAGAGACTCCTAGTGAAGATCCCTATTCTTGCTTCGTTCCGTTAGCAAGAAAATTAAGATCTGGTCACTGATGACTGTTAGGAACAATCTCCCTATGCCCAGGCCACAGAAAATCTTGCCAATTTTCCAGTTCTGAATATATGCAGGACTGAAGGTTGAAACATCTAGTAGAACAATAAGCCTTTAACAGAGGCATGTGCTCAGTACTAAACCTGCTTCTACATTCAATCCTGCCTCCAAATCTTAGACCCCCTAGTCACAACCTTGAGCTCTTTTTTTGTTTTGTTTTTGCAATGTGATGAAAGAGCTAGGACCTCAGTATAACTGGTGGGCTATTAACAGTAGCAGAACACAATCGAGCTTTGTTTTAAGGTCACCTAGTCCCGTTTTGTTCCTGGGCAGTAAAACAGTGCAGTATATAGAGTGCTGGACTTGGGCCAAAAAACCCCAGTTCAAATACTGTCTCTAATACCTATCTGTGTGACTTTGGGCAAGTCACTCAATATGTCTGAGCCTTGGTTTTCACATTGGTAAAATGAAGGGAATAAGACCTACAGTAACCCAGCTCATAGGGTTCTTGTGAGACTCAAATGAGATAATGTATGTATAGCATTTTTTATACCTTAAAACACCATAATATCTTCTCACACTATACAGGGTGTTCCAAAAGTCTTAACTGTAATTCTAAGTTAGAAAAGCTTTTAAACCTTAAAACATTTTGGGATATCAATCAGTTGTGAAGAAATCTGAATTCTGGAGTGTATATCATAAGTCCTAACCATTATAAAACAATGCAAAAACTTAAATTCCATTAACATTGTCCTTTTTCCACAAAACAAATATAATTCTGTAAAGACTGTTATTATAACTTCATTATTTATCCGTATCTTAAGACAGCTGAAGGGATTAATTCTCAAGCTGGAATTCAATATCCCCAAATAGCTGCGGACAAATTATGAGGAAGTCTGAGAAATGATCCTATGTATTTCTGGTGGGTGTTCCCCAGACCACACCTCTTATTGTTACATGCTGTCTTCACTTTATACGATTCACCTTCCTGGTCTTCCTTCCTGGTCAGATCAGCATATTTACTTAACAGCTTTGGAAACTGTGTGTGTATATGTGTATGTGCGTGCATGTGTGTGTGTGTGTGTATGTGTGTGTGTGTATGTATGTTTTTAAGGTATGAGAATAGATGATGTGGAACATGGCTGTTATCACTTAATTAAGAATTCACAGTAGTTGATCAGTAGGAGAGGGAGGCTGCAGCTGTCACCTAACCAGGGCAAGAGGCCTTTTATATTCCAATATATACTGGTTTATAAAAAGTCAGAAGAGTAAGAGCCTCTAAGATGTTAGGTTTTGGTTTTTTAAAGGTTGGTCTCTTGGTAAAGGTATAGATGCTGAAAAGAGGTAAAGGAAGAGATCCAGGTAAGAGGTCATTATACTGACTGATGAAGTTCTAGGACTATGGTGCTCTTGGGTAACTCTCCCTATGGGTCTGGATTTGTGCACCTATGTTTTGTATTTTGTATGTGTATTTGTAATTTGTATGTGTGTCTCTATGAAAGTTCTTTGCACTGGGTTGCCTTAAGTCTTAATTATAGAGAGCCCCAAAGGTTTGGGAAGTGATGACTGTTCCGTTGTTTTTCAGCTGTGTCTGACTCTTTGTGGCCCCATTTGGGGTTTTCTTGGCAAAATTACTAGAATGGTTTGCCACCTTCTTTGGCTCATTTTACAGATGAGGAAAATGAGACAGGGTTTAGTGACTTGCCCAAGGGTCCAAGGTCACATAGCTAGTAAGTGTTTGAGGCCAGGTTTGAACTCAGGAAGATGACTCCAGGTTCAGCACTCTATTTCACTGTGCCATTTAGCGGCCCTAATGACAGATTACAGTCACAGATTAGCTATAGCTACATCATTGATATCCCTTTTTAAACTTTTCCCTATTCCCATTGCCCATGCCAAGGTCAGAGGAGCATAAGACCCTGACAATGAGGAGTTGTGGCATAAAAGCATGGTAAAAGACAATGGACAATCTTAATGAGGATTTTTAACTAAAAAAAGAGCCAAATGAAAATAGAGATTGAAATTCAATACACCAAATAGAGTTCTCTTTCCTAGCACCATACTCAATATTGCTGTGAACATCTATTCTTTTTATACATTATTTTGTGTGTGTGTGTGTGTGTGTGAGGCAATTGGGGTTAAGTGACTTGCCCAGGGTCACACAGCTAGTAAGTGTTAAGTGTCTGAGGCCAGATTTGAATTCAGGTCCTCCTGAATCCAGGGCCGGTGCTCTATCTACTTTGCCATCTAGCTGCCCCTACATCTATTCTTTATGTCTCCATTTCCTCATCTATTAGATGGGATTGAAAATAATGAATTGCTTTATTGGGGATGGGAAAGAAGGAACAAAGAAGTAATAAAAAAATTAAAGGTTTTCAAAGCACTCACAAATAGTGTAAACCACCACATAAACAATTTCCCCCAAATAAAGATATTTTAATCAACTTAATTTATATGGCAGTCAACTCAGCTCAATCAGAGATTAATTAGAGATCTAGATTTAATCACCATGTGACAAGAACATTGCTGTTTGGAAAACAAGTAAACTAATAGAGTAATTTGAGTCCATATTAAGGCAAGGTGAACTTTTCTTGGACTCTCATTCAAGTAGAATTGTTGGCACCAACCTTCATTGTTTATCATCATTAGTTGACCTTTCTAACTTGGAAAAGAAAATAACCATTTGGTGGAAAAAAAGATGCTGGGTTTTTGAACACAAGAAAAAGGCTGAGTAAGAATCTCCCTTTCTTCTCTTAATTAAAATATGCCACAGTCTCATGATACCCAAAGAACTTAAATATTAATTTTCAGGCATTTTTAAAAAGCTTCTTTCTCCAATCTCCAAATACACCCTTTTTTGATTCACTCAAAGACTAAGAAGGGCAGGAAAAATAAAAATAAACACAAATTCATTTGTACAAGTTGATTTAAATTATTTTAAGGCATTATCGTAAATTTAAATCTAGCTTTTCATTGCATGCAGCATTTGGATCCCTTCAAAAGAACAAAGATTTAAGAAGACAGAAATGCCTCATGAGGTCATTGAGTTTATCATCCCCTACGGTGCAGTACAGTGGAGAAACATTTTCTTTGGTAAATGTTTTGTTCTACCCAAGCTTTAATTATCTCCAGAGGCCGAGTTTCCATCATTTCAAAGCATGTTGTACAGACTAACAAATTAAGCTTTATTATATTTCAGGGAATTCAAGTCATTAGCTATAAAATGGTTTCATTAATGATGCTTGTGGATTAACAACTTCCAAGAATGATTTACAATTAACAAAGAGAACTGGCTGCTGAAGAAGATAACATCTTCAAGCAGGGTTCAAACCAATGAATGAACTTAAAACATAAAAAACAGATCATGAAATTCTTGATCAAACAAACCTTAAATGCCAACGTGAATAACGATAAAGTGTCCAGAGCAGTGAGGCAAACTTCAGTGGCAATGTTTGCTTCTAGTAACGACTGGTGAAGAACATCAGCATCAGAGTGGCCATAGCCTGTATGAATTATAATATAAGCATTACTACATAATGGGTTTGAATTCTGACATAAAGGCTTGTTCTAGGGTGCAATGAAAGGAGAGTCAGCTCTGGATTATTTAGAGGCAAATTATCTAGGCCTATTCCTCTGCCTCTTCTCTTGGAATACCCGAGTTCCTGATTTTGGGGTATTGGTCAATTCTCCCCACTTGCCAGAATTTCCACAGAAAGGAAAAGACAAATTTATCATTGTGGCTGCATCAATTCATAGTGCAAGGCTATTATGTGCAAGGCTGCGACATTTTCTAATTAAAAAAAAAAATTTGGTGGGGGGAGATAATTGAAACTATTGCTCAAATGAGACTCATAAACATTTATTTACGTGGACTATCACTGTCCCCAATTACCAGAGAATCTAGAGTTGACAACATTGCTTCCTAGTTGATACAAGCCATCTTAAGAAAAAGTATGAAAGTCACTTCCAGTGAAAGAAATGTTTAAGAAAAGGAAAGAAATTTTAGGGTGTGAACTTATGGTTTTTCTAACCTAATTTCACAAACATGAATATACAATTTATTCTTCTCTTTTTACGATGGTGAAACCGATTTTGTATTAATGTGAGTGCAGTCGATGGGAAATTTGAGAAATTAAACTATGAAATGGCACACATTAGCAAAAAGGCGTTTAGTGATGAGAAGTTATTGTGCTGACCTAGACAGCAAAGAAAGAGCATGTATCAACATTACATAATTCCACAAGGACCTCAAAGAGTACTACAAATGAATAGGCAATTTTCATGATACCCCAGTGAGGTGAATGAGTTGTCCCACTTTACAGATCAGGAAAAGTAAGGCACAGAATGAATAAAGAATTCTTACAACGTTAGTAACAGGATAGAAACAGAGCCTGGATCTCCAAATTCTTTATTCAATTCACTATGTCCCAGTGCCTCTAGGTTTTATAATTAGAATAAAACCAATCAGCTTAAATAGCATCAAATCAGAAATCATGAATAAAATGTAATAAAACTCAAGTAAAAGTGAGTTCTACACTGTGATTTAAAATTCTACATTGTGATTTATACAACTTCCTTTTTAAACTTCAGTATGAATTTCAAAATACAAGGACCTATATATGTTTTTTAATTAAATTCCATCTTGTTTTGAAAAAGTCATTAAGTTGCAAAATTTCAGGTTTTGTAGTATGATCACTAGTATACCACATTTGCTAGACTTTCATTTTTGTGAATAGGAATCTTGTTTGAGTTTTCCCTTTTTAATACCACATTTTGGCTTTCTATTTCTGGTATTTTGCAGTAAATCTTCCCCAGATGGTGAATATGAATGCAATTTTGGTTTTTTAAATAATACTACTTTTGGTTTATGAGAGAAGCCATCACTCCATTCCATGAAAACAGTGTGGTGATGGAGAGAAAGTTAAAGAGGAAAAAATTAAATGGAGATGAAAATGACTATATCATGGTCAGATTGTGTAACTTACATACAGTACCTGTTCTTGGACCAACCAAAACTAT
The DNA here is from genome assembly GCF_019393635.1 of Dromiciops gliroides. NCBI lineage: Eukaryota > Metazoa > Chordata > Mammalia > Microbiotheria > Microbiotheriidae > Dromiciops > Dromiciops gliroides. Next base: position 157,626,628 of record NC_057863.1, read on the forward strand.
CCTGCAGGTATTAAGTTAAAGGGATCTTTTCTTAGATGCTACAATTTCCCCAAAACTTGGTTTCCAGATTGCAAAAGCAAAGTCATACTCTGAGATAATCATATTCCATCTACTTGCTTTTTTCTTTGGTGGGGCAATGAGGGTTAAGTGACTTGCCCAGGGTCACACAGCTAGTAAGTGTCAAGTGTCTGAGGCTGGATTTGAACTCAGGTACTCCTGAATCTAGGGTCGGTGCTTTATCCACTGTGCCACTTTGCTGCCCCTAATGTATTTTTAAAAGACCTAACTGAAACAGATCCTCAATTGCACCATATGTATATGTATATATGTATATATATGTGTGTGTGTATGTATGTGTATATATATGTATGCGTGTGTGTATGTGTGTGTATATATATATATATATATATATATATATATATATATATGTTTGGCATCAATTTGTTAAACCTTTTCTGGCAACAGTTTTTAAACTTCACCAATTCCAGTCTTAGCTAACATCTCAAAATGTTTTTTCTATACTACATAATGTTTAAAACACTAGGTTCTTGAGGCCTAAATAATTATATTTATACACAAAGATTGTGCTTATAGGCCTATATGAAATTCAAACGTATTTAATATTATGCATAGCAAATAGACATAGCACATTTTTGCACAGTATATTAATATTAACATATTTCTCTAAACCAAGTTCAGATTTTTCTTACGGAAAAGGTTTTGTACTATTATTATATATTACAGTTATCTACTTCACAAGGGTCTTGTGAGGATCAAATCAAATAACATATACACACACACATATAATACTATGCAAACTTGAAATTGCTATCTACATAAATGCTAACTATTATTATTAGTTTGTTGTTGTTCAGTCATTTTTAGTCATGTGCTATGTTTTATGACCCCATTTTCTTGGCAAAGATACTAGAGAGGTTTGTCATTTCCTTCTCCAGCTCATTTTACAGATGCAGAAACTGAGGCAAACAGGGTTAAGTGACTTGCCCGGGGTCAAACAGCTAGTAAGTGTCTGAGGCCAGATTGGAACTCAGGTTCTCCTGACTCTAGGATGGGCACTCTATCCACTGGACCACATAGCTGTCCTGCTATCATTATTAGTTACATGTGTAAATTAACCCACATTAACTTTTTACATGGCCTGGAAATATCTCAAAAGGAAATCATGGCCCTCTATATAGGCTTATTTATAGATTTTAAGTTTATTGCATTAAAGGAGTACATGCTTACTACCTGTGAGACCTTTGGTCCTTAGTTTTCTCATATGAAAAAATGAGTAGGTTGGACTAGGTGACCTCCCGGGTCTCTCCCCACCTTAACCTATGATCCCTATGATGTACATACTTACAACTCACATTAGTTCTTGCCCAAACCTTAGGGTAAAGTAACACACTGGCAGGAGTCATATGCAAAGGCAGTGTTGTGGTTTGTGGGTTGGTTTTTTTTTTTGCAGTCCTCTGCTGCTACCTGGTGGCCACTTTAAAGTCTACAGGGGACTCTCCTAATCCTCAAGCGATGACAGATTTTCCACATCCAAGATGGTGCGCAAAGGAATAAGGGTGACTCTTTAGTAATGTGAGTAATTTTTCCTCCTAGAAAATTCGTGCCAGATCCCCACATATCTCTGGTGAGCTTATCAAACACTCCTTGTCTACATCATTTTGGTTGATCCAATAGAAGGTACCACATCAGTTATCAAATAAGTATGGTTTTCCTAGGGAAACATGATTACAAATCTCCCCAGCACATAGTCATGGACAGAGTGCTTTGGGTTTGACATACACCTATACACACACATTTGTATGCATCTATACGTGTTATGTTCTTTTTGTTTGTAGTTGGCTGGACTGATTTGGAGATTAAAAACTTAGGGGGAAAGTTGCAGCCAGTTGGAAATATAGAACTAGAAGGCTGAAGATGAACAGCTGAATTTGAGAGGTGGGCACAATTAAGTGCAAGAAGTAACAGTTATATCTGAATGAGCAGATGCTAGAGAGAAAAAGACACCCAGGCTAAGACTAAACAAAGCCAGCTCTGTTATTTATCGAGCACCAGTATAATATACAGTAGTGTATAATCAGACTTGGGATGGGGAGAAGGTACAAGATTTTTTACTATAAATAAGATACTAACAAATTTTACATCACTTTACGTCAAGGAACAAACAAAAAGAAACACTAGTATTTATAAGCCTGAAATGTTAGTCAATTCAAAAAGGAGCCTTTCTGTAGAGCTTTAAGATCAATTATTTAATGGCTGCACATTCCTTTGTCCTCTGAATTCATCTGAATTTCAGTCAATAAAGCATCCAACCTCAGTGAGGTGCGGGGACACATTCAATCTTCTAAGAAGTCATGTAACTTTCAATCCAAATAAAGTCTCTCTCAGCCAGCTCTCTCATTGCCTAGAGACAGGATGCCTGACCTCCTTGGGGCAGGTTAACTTGCTCTTTCATGAGGTTTTCTGAGACCCAGCAATTTAATCAGAGAAAACTAGCTTGCTCAGTCCTGGAAAATGACCTGGCAAGCCAACGATCTATTAAACAGTGAGTAAAGGCCTGATGGCTGTAGTCTTTAATGAGAAACAGTGAGTTTACTTCTACCTTCTCCTTAGGTCACCTGTGGGCACATTTAGAGAATGAGGGTATCTATTCTAGCAGTAACTAAGAACACTTGAAATGGACTTGGTTTCTGGAAGCTCAGGATGCTCAGATATCTCCTTAACCCAGTTCCAGGACTGTTCACTAGATCTGCTTCTAAATGGAAGAGTAATTTTATATTTTTGCAGTTGGGTGCCACGGGACTGTTTGTGAATGTTTTATTTGATAGGTAACCTATAGCAGATTGCTTGGCGTCTTTGGGAAGGGAAGGGATGAGAGGAGAAAAATTTGGAACTCAAGATCTTTCAAAAAATGAATGCTGGTAGATTGCCTGCTGTCTAGAGGAGGGGGGAGGGAGGGGAGGGAGGGAGAAAAATCTGAAATTGTTAAGCTTGTATAAACAAAGGTTGAGAACTATCTTTACATGTAATGGAAAAAAAAATAAAATACTTTATTAATTTTAAAAAAATGAATGCTGGAAATGGTTTTTACATGTAATTTGAAAAAATAAAATACTATTAGATTTTAAAAAAAATTAATTGTTTTTCATATATGCCATTTATACTTTTGTCTTCAGTGTTTCTTAAGCTATAAAATCTTGAGATCGATTTCCTCATCTTATAAATGCACCCTCAAGTTCAATAATTTTTTTTGAAGAGGGACAAGACCTGTGATTTCAGTGATAAATGAAATTCTTTCCTTCAATTTAGGTTGGCACCTGCTCTGCTACTAAATCATCTGAGAGAATTCCCAGAAGCTGGGAGGTTAAGTCACTCACCTGAAGTTCCACAGTCCGTGGATGTCATGGACAGGGCTTGAACCCTATACTGACACCAAGGCCAGCTTTCTCCACCAGGCCATATTGTCTCTTCAATCATTAATCACAAATTATTAAATGAATGAGTCTACACAATGTATCTTTACCTTCTAGCTTCCTTCGGATCTCAGCTAAAGTATTTGCCTTCTGCAATAAAAACTTTTCCACTCCTTTTTTTTTGGGGGGGGCAGGGCAATGAGAGTTAAGTGACTTGCCCAGGGTCACACAGCTAGTAAGTGTGACGTGTCAGGCTGGATTTGAACTCAGGTCCTCCTAAATCCATGGCTGGTACTTTATCCACTCACCCCTAGCCTTCCTTTGAGACGATCTCAAATCTATCCTTCTTTCAATAGAGTTGCTTGCATGTTGTCTTTCCCATTTTACTGTGAGCTCCTTGAAAGTGGGGACTCATTTGTCTTTTTTTTTTTAATGCTTAGCACAGTGTCTGATACAGGATGAGCGTTTGAGGAGCACTTGTTGACTTGATTAAATACAGATGAATAACATAGAATTAGGTGAAGACAGTCTAGCAGGTTTCTATTCTTTGCTAGATTTAATTTCTGTTTTCTAAGTAGGAAAGGAGGTACAGAAGCAAGAGACTTTTGTTATGCGTTTTTTTTAATTAATTACTTTATCTTTAGGCCTAGAAGGATCAATCCCTAGTAGACAATAAGTGCGTGACAAATTAATATTAATTATTACAGCCTTAAGGCACAATATTAATAGCCACTCTACAGGAAAGCAGGAGTAACATAAACCATGGGTTTTTGATATTTCTCAATTCATTTTTTGACAGACTGACATAATATTGGTAAAGGAGAGTTTGAAATTTAGCCTATGATTTCATTATGGCTCAGGTTGTATTAAAGGATTTTTAACTGCAGGAGTACAAGAGTAGGGATTTTTATTCCTCTCCTCATCTCCTCCCTCTTACAAAGGGTTATCTTAAATTTGAACTGTGGTGAATAAACAGAGCTGACAATGTTCTCTTTACCCTTAGCCTGTGTTAAGACAGGAGCATGAAAACCACAGCAAATGGAGTCCACCCCCCCCCCCCCCCGCATTAGGAATAAACATGAACTAGAGATATTTTTTTTGTTGTTAACATGTGAAACGTGTCCTAGTATTGAACTTTTTTTTTTTTTTAGTGAGGCAATTGGGGTTAAGTGACTTGCCCAGGGTCACACAGCCAGTAAGTGTGTGTTAAGTGTCTGAGGCCGGATCTGAACTCAGGTACTCCCTACTCCAGGGCCGGTGCTCTATCCACTGTGCCACCTAGCTGCCCCTAGTATTGAACTTTAACTGGAGTCATGCTCTCAGAGGAGATGGAGCAAGCTGTGGGGCCACACCCCCTAACATGAATAGCATTGATTATAGATGGCTGTATTAGTCTTTGTCATGCTGGATGGTAGGCAGAGTTTAGGATTTTTGCTTTGTGAACTCTTAATGTGTTGGAAAAACTGAAATCTCTAGGGACAATATATAAACGCCATGTCTCCTCTGTTGATCAGTAGATATAAATCAATCAAAACACACCCCCACCCCCATGAAGTGGTAGAGTTTCTATGTTGAAGTTAGAAAGCCCCACAGTTAGGAAGGCAAGATGAACAACAAGAACAAAAAAAAAAAGTTTCTGTTTACAAGTGAAGCGGTCTTAGAAGCCAGCTTCAACCTGATTAAATCTTACCATTGTCTACAGAAATTCCAAGCACACTTGATATCTTTCTCACACTGAAAACAGAAAAAGTCACTTCGTTATTGGGCGCTTTTCCACATCCACAGAAATTGATTCATGGGCTTTATGTTCTCATAGCAGTTTTAAGGATTAAATACGGTTTTTCTCCCCTGGCAGAAATGTCAGAATGTGGAAACATGATTAATTACATGCACTTTGTCAGGAAGGGGAGGAGGAGGAGAAGGACGGGATCCCACCAGATGTTCTCATTGCCTGCAATCAAAACCGGGCCTTCACACAAAGTTTAAGAAGTACAACACTGCATTCCTCTCTTGGAACACAAATGAAAGTCAGTTGCCATGACTAGAGATTTCAAACATGAATTTTAAAGACAAGAGAAGCTCATTTTATTAATCTTTTTTTTCTAGGTCTAATCTTAATCTAGGTCATGTTGTTCATCTTTTTTTTTTTTTTAAAGCAGAAGTGGGGAGTGTGGTGGAGGGGTGTCTGATTCCTGGTGATTTACTGCCATAATTGACCATGTTCCACATTATGTCATTGCCAGATGCTGACTTCATTACTGCAAAAAAAAAGGAGGTGGGGGGGGGGATTGTGTCATGAGCTCTCTCTCTCTCTCTCTCTCTCTCTCTCTTCATTCCCATTTGTTTTGACCTGGAAAAAGAATCAAGTTTGTGACGTGTGCTCTGGTGTGGCCTGGGGCTGTCCCCTCTGATGTGCAGGATGAGATGGTCGGCTGTTACGATGGCACGTCATGGAACTTACTGTGGTTAAATGTGAGAGAGTTATCCAGGCTGCTCAGCTGCTGCAATCTGGCATGCATCATTCCTGTTCTGTTACGGGAAACAGGCAATGTCTGAGACTTTCGATCATGAACTATGGGTCCCAACCCCTCCTGGTTCCTGCAGTATGGGTGAAATGGGACAGAAGCAAAAGTTAGACTTGTTACACTGCAGAAGGGAGAGGGAGCATTAGTAAAGCGGTTATGGGACAAACAGGGACAGGCAAGGCATTTATAAATGCAGGCCTTTCTGTTGTATTGTGGGAAGCAAAAACAAGAGGCAGCCGCTTTACAAAATATCACAGCAAAATTTCTGACCCCCCCCCAAAAAAAAGCATTAATGAAAGCCAAAGCTAATATCCTTTAAATAGTAGCCATAGCTTGTTAATACTAAATTTCATTAAGTATTTTTTTTTAAAGAGGGTCAGCTAAATGTGACACCAGAGATTCAAATTTTTTGACAAGTATCCAAACAGCACTAAACTCTTTTGGATTACACGACAGACTGAAGGACAAAACAAATCAACGAATAAAGAAAAAATAAAATAAAATTGGAAACTAGTGCAGCAAAAGAGACAGAAGGCAAACATGCAGTGAAACGTGGATGAGATGAGGCGATCTTCACACCCATGTCTTACCCAGGCAGGAAGGGAGAAGAGCCATACACTTTGTTAAACTTGTCAGCAATCAAGTGAAGAAAAGAGAAAAGTGGTCTGTGTTAGCAATCAGAACAGACTACCTTCCTATAGTGTACCATCACCAGAGCTCATGAAAAAACGAAAACCAGTGCCAGAATCACAAAGGTCCCAATGCCAACACCAACCTGCCCCCTACTCCGCCACGGCTCCCACTGTGTTATTCTGTGCGGTATAAAAGACCATGCATTTACTGTCTTCAGACAAAACATGCTACTGAGGATCCCAATGTGACGAACTTAGGAATTAAGCAAAGTGAGAACAGGGGCTACCACGGAAGACCAAGCCTTCCAAAGCACTTAAAGCTGAAATCCTAGTTCAGCGTTTTTAACATGCAGTAGAAGCTGAATGGGACTTTACTATCCAGTGCAGCGTAACAGAACATTCCACACCGAACAGAATCCAACAACGTTATTTTCTGATCCTCCCTTCTATAGTCTTAATTGTAATGCTGGTACATCAAGCACACATACATATGGGAATATATTACTGGGTGCTTATTAAACTCTTGTCAGAAACGAGGGGGTTTTTGGTGTTGTTTATAAAATGAATAACTTTCCCCTCGCTGAAGGAAGAAATGGACTTTCACATTTCCCAATCCTAAAACGTTTTGTGCCGTTTCTAGATCCACATGCTTTCCTATTCACCATTTTAAACTTCCTATCATTTAGTCCTAAAGTGTGACATATCCTTGAGAGGCTGAAATATAAAACAAGTCACAGGATTCAAGAGTTAGAGCCGAAAGGGATGTTAGAGACCATCTAGTCCAACTGTAGGGCAGCTAAGTGCCAGGCCTGGAGTCAGGAAGACCTGAGTTCAAATTTGGCCTTAGACACTTACTAGCTGGGTGACCCTGGACAAGTCACTTAACCCTGTTTGCTTCACTTTCCTCATCTGTAAAATGATCTGGAAAAAGGAATGGCAAACCACTCTAGTCATCTTGCCAAGAAATGGGGTCATGAAGAGTTAGAAACAATTGAACTACAGTTTAACCCCTAAGTCCAATTGTCTCATTTTGTTTAGGAAAATTTTAAATTATTTAATCTCAGAAAATAAGGCCCCAGAGGGTAAACAATTTGCCAATGGTCACACCGGCAGCAAGTGGCAGGGCTAAGATTTAAAACAAAATTCTTTGACTTCAGATCCAATTTCTTTTCTTTTCTTTTCTTTTTTTTTTGTGGGGCAATGGGGGTTAAGTGACTTGCCCAGGGTCACACAGCTAGTAAGTGTCAAGTGTCTGAGACCGGATTTGAACTTAGGTCCTCCTGAATCTAGGGCCGGTGCTTTATCCACTGCGCCACCTAGCTGACCCCAACTTATTTTCTACTGATCCATACTAGTAGGGATGAGACTCTTGGAATTCTATCACAATTGTATGAAGCCATAATATATATTAATCACTCATCTCCAGAGACTTAAATGATGGGAATGAGAAGCCAAGAGCATAGAAAACACCCAGTATATATTCAAATGCATTTTGCATTTAAAAATCTAGGTTAAATAACTGCAGTGCTTTAAACACAATAATAGGTTAGAGGAGTTTAGGCAACATTAAATCTAACACATAACTACTATGAATCAACATCCTAGAGTTTTGGAAAAAAGGATTATAGGAAAAAAGTTATAGCTAAACATTTCTATTAAAATTATATCCTTTTAAATTCATGCACATTAACATAAAACATGAACCAGACAAACTCAAAAATGTTCTAAAGAGAGACTGACATTAACACAAGAACATGAATTTTTCACATTCAGGTTGGACATTCGATTAAGTATCACTTCCCCATTTTTATAGCTATTGATGAATTATACCTCTAATACCATAAAAGGGATGGGGGAATCTCTCAATGAGTCAATACATTTGGAAGCCCTTCTTTAAACCTTACATACATTGTAGTGCTGAGAAATGTATAACAAAAGCATACCCCCCCCACCCCACCATCCCTCCCCCACCACCATCAAGGAGGATTTCAATATACCCAATATACACTGGAATAATTCAAAACGTGGAAAAACCGAACCCAGGTATATTAGGAAAAATGAAGGAAGTGGAATGGGAATATTTGCAAGAACAGATGTAGTTTGGGTAACTCTTTCCAAAGGAAGATATATCTGCTGTCGACATAAGTCAACTAGTAAATTCTAGCTATTTTTGAACATAAAGCCAAACTGATACAGAGAGAACAGGAGGGCACCAATGATTTGAGTACAGACACACCCCAACATGAGTGTCTTGATTGGTGTCATTTAATAATCACATTAATATATTATAACTGGATGTCATCATTAAATGAAACTTGCAGTAATATCGTCCTGCATCCTCCAAGGTATAATTTGGATTGCTGGCAATGATTTGAATTAGAACTTGGGGCCCAATAGTGTTACCTTCTGTAAACAAGAGTTTACTTCTTGTAGCCATATTGGTTACCGTGTATGCATAAACACTGTCCCCAGGGAATTAGCTTTTAATTGTAGTCTTGTTTTGCATAGCATTGTTCATAAAAGCAATTACTGACTTTAGGAGAAGTATGCCGGTACTCAGGGCACTGTTTTGGTCAGATGAGGGTCCAGGAAAACTGTTGGGGTTTTTTTTGTTTTTTGGATTATTCCAAAGAAAGTGATTCTTCAGTTTTACTTAAAGAAAGTCTCATAAAGTATATCCAAATACCTAGAGAAGGATATGTGTTCAATGATCTGGGTACACCAAAGAAAGGAGAGAAGTGATCAGAAATTTGTGTTTTTGTGGTTGAGAACAGGAATGGAGTTACAGATTTTCAAATTGAATGGAACAGACAGGTACTTGGGGAGGAAGGAGAGGGCAAAAGGGTCAGTGATAAGGAAAAAAGAGAGAAAAATAAGGAGGAAAGGAAGAGATGGTGAATTAGGACCTACTTGGAAGGGCTTGGAAGTACAGATGTGTGGAGATGGGCCAATAAAAAGCTTTCCAAAAGACAGGAAGGCTTGAGGCATTAGATATAAGGTAATAAATAGCCTAAATGTAGGTGGAAGATCTTTATAGATTTTTGTAGAGACAAGTAAAAGGTCTGCCAACTTTCTTTTTTTTTTAATTTTTTTTTTTAGTGAGGCAATTGGGGTTAAGTGACTTGCCCAGGGTCACACAGCTAGTAAGTGTTAAGTGTCTGAGGCCGGATTTGAACTCAGGTCCTCCTGACTCCAGGGCCGGTGCTCTATCCACCGTGCCACCTAGCTGCCCCCAACTTTCTTCATAGTAGACTATGACACTTTCAATTGTCAAGCATCAGAGAGTAACAATTTCCATATAGTCAGATACACTTAACACAAAAGACAAAGGGAGTAGATGTCTAGAAGTGTGGGCAAGGGAAGTAAACAAACTGACATCACTGAATAACATTATAAATTAAAATTCCACACAGTACCTTGCTATATATCGCTTTCCCATGTACTGGAACTGATGTAAACACACTCTGTAAATGATAATTTGGGAAATTATTTTAAACACTTAATAATATTAACAATGATGAATGAATTCTAGAATTATTTTTTCCCAATATATCTTTACGTTCTATCATTGTCTATTTCTCTCAGCTATCATAAATCTTTTAAAGGTTCATTCAGTTGTGGCTACAATGTACTATCAGCAGGATAAAAATAAAAAATAACTGCAGTTCACATTTATACAGCAATTTAAGCACAACATTGTCCACAAGAAAAATTATTGACATTAGGAGAAGCATGCATGTCCTCAGGACAATGTTTCAGTCAGATAAGGGTCCAGGAAAAATTGTTTTTGGATTATTCCAAAGAAGATGATACCTTTGATTTTACTTAGAGAAAGTCTCATAAGGTGGATCCAAATACCTAGAGAAGGATATGTATTCAATGATCTGGATGCACCAAAGAAAGGATTTTGTTCATCACCCCTTCCCGCAGTGAGGTAATTATAATGGGTATAGTTATTCTCTTTTCACAGATGGTCCAGAGAATTTTAGGGTATTGCTTATGGGCATGCAACTAGAAAGCACAGGAATTTTGCCTTAAAAACAAACCTTATGACCATAAATCCAATGTGCTTTCCACTAAACCAAATATAAACTCTTGCCAGTCATAGTAACTATCTAATAAGAACCTGCACATTTTCTCAAAACTGCTAGGCCTAGGAAGCCTTGTTGGGTATTCAAAGCTTCCTCATGCATTCCTTGGTCATAAGTACTTATAAATTATATAGCACTTTATGGTTTTCAGAACTTTTTCCTTCCAATAACCTAGGATAGGAAATGCAAGTACTATTATCCTCACTGTACAGATAAGAAAGTTGATTGACAGAGGACAACTGAAAATAATGAAAACTCCTTTTTGGTTTAAGTGTGGTGTTGTTGTTTTAAAAACAACCTCTCAGGGAAAAAATGGTGAGCAAATTTTTTTAAGCATCGGTTATTTATGTGATGAGAGAGATTTAAAAGGAATTGTTCAATGGGTTTCCACAAGCATTTTACTTAATCTCAGCTACCTCTCAACTCTATTATTAATCCAGCAGAGGGAGTATACCAAAAGTTTGTGATATTCACAGGGAACATTTAAATAGGAGGCATTATTAGTTAAAAGTAAAGAGAAAATGAACTGGAGGAGAAGTTGGAAACAGCTCAGGGAGGCAAAATTAGATAAAATGAATAATTTATTTAAATACATAATTCTTCTTTTTAATATTGTATCCTCAAAAGCCATTAATTTTCCTATCCTAGATTCTCATTTGGTCCAGCTAATTTTCATAAGAATCAATATAAAAAACCGAGTTTGGTTAAGTTATTTTCTCAAAGTAATACAGTAACAAAGACAGCATTTGAACTCAGCTCCGCTGACTAAAAATATAGCACCATTTCCATTTTCCCATACTTTTTGGACTTCTTTCTTCCTCTGCTTACTGGGTCCTAGACCACTGATAGGGAAGGATCAAGGTTAGGCATAGAGAAATGATAGAATGAGGGTTCAGGCATGTACCCAAGGATGAGTCAATACCTATATTTCGAAGCAAATAAACCTTGTATATCTCTCTTCATTTCCATTAGGCTCAAGAGTTGACTACATTCTGATCCTGTAGCTAATGGGTGATGTTATATTATAATGTTATATCATATCACATTATATTATATGTTATTTTTTTATTATATTTATTTTTGTTACATTTGAGTTCCAAACTGTTTTCTTCCCTCCCTCCCTACTCCACACTAGAGAAGACCAACATTTGACACAGATATCTATGTGAAATTATACAATACATAGCTCCATATATCAGTTCTTTCTCTGGAGATGGGGAGCGTCTTCCATCATAGGTCCTTTGTAGTTGATTTGAATATCCATATAACTCAGAATAGCTTACGAAGGGCAAAATTTTTGACCTTTGAGAAAAACTAAAATCACTCACTCTGATATTGTGAAAAAATCCATAAGTTCAGATGTTGAAGCCTTGTTCCAATATGTAAATAAAGCATCTAGAAAATGAAAATATTGTTGGTCAGAAAATCAATTTACACCTATGACCCTACTCACTTCATGCTCAGCATCTAGAGTGACTCATGTATATAACCATCTATAAGGAATATTGGAGCATAATTACATAAGCTTCTTCATCCTATAAAATGAGGTCTGAAGAGATTAATGGAATTGTATGTACTCGTTTGGAGGATCTGCATTTTAAAAGCTTTGGACTCTAGAATGATCCCAACATTTAAAACAAGGGTTAAATTTCCACTCAAAAACTGCTTTGATGCTTCTTCTTGGCATGGAATTCTGAATTCTCAGACCCTCTGACAGCAGAGCCTGGGTTCAGGCAGGTGCTATTCCAGGGAATGGGCAGAAGACCTTCCATGGGAACAATCCTAGCTAAGTTCAGAGATGCGTATCGCCAGATTGGCTGAAGGACAATGTCCAGGCACAACAATTTTTGAAGATCATTAAGTTTTAAGTGAAACTGAGTCAATTTAGGGAAAATTGAAAGTATTGATTGCTCACTTCTTTGGGAAAAGGTACAAAGGTTTTGAGAACTGTGCTGGAAGTAAGGATGAAATTTAAAAAAATAGTATTCAACATGTCACATGTCATCCTAAAAGTAGATACACACACATATAAACATTTTCTTGACTAGCAATTATTTTCTATTATTCTTAGGGAAGAATAAGTTTAATTTGGGGCTTTTTTGTGTGAGAGTTAACTTCTACAATTCAGAGAAACCTCAACTGATGGACATTCAGTAAAGGTTCATTATGGAATTACAGTTGGCAAAATGCAAGTAATTACTATTTATTCAAAATATTCCTATGTTTCTTTATGTTTGGGACTTGAGAAACAGGTGAAAATTTTCTCATAATCAATAAATCAGTTTGGTTTTCAGGTGGCAAACTCTGCTTTTCTGATTAAAGCAGACATTACCCAGACTAAAAAAAAGACCTTTAATCTAAGCCCAGAGGAGGGTAAGAAGGAAAAAGGACAGACAGGATTTGTTGGAGAGAATAGGAGCTATCAAGAGGATTGTTCACATATACATAGGGATCCAAAGCCAAGTTTTCCACAGAGAGTCAACATCTTTTGTCCTCATGAGTTGCTGCTGTCCCTTTGAATAAGATGCTAAGACATGCCAAAGATGCAAACTACGGATGTATTATCACTGAGGAGTAACCCATCTATACAACCAGAGCACCTGTTGTTCTGAATCAAATTTGATAGCATGCAATATGCTCTGTAAATTCCAAAGCATTACATAAATTCTTCTTATTATTTTTTATGCAAGCATGATTCCTAGGGAATTTTATCAGGAACTCTTTAGCCGATGAACTCTATCTTCTAGAAAGACCTTGTAGAAAGAAAAGAAATGTTCATGCTAAATCTTCCCTATATCTCTGAAAGACTATCAAGGGATTTATTTCTAGTGGCTAATGAGGGCTAGCATTTCTAGAATTTTGCAAAGTATTTTATATGTGCTATTTCAGTTGATCCTTATAACTCCAAGGAGGTATTTGCTACGGTGGGGGGGGGGGAGAACGTTTGGGGCAATGAGGGTTAAGTGACTTGCCCAAGGTCACACAGCTAGTAAGTGTCAAGTGTCTGAGACCGCATTTGAACTCAGATCCTCCTGAATCCAGGGCTGGTGCTTTATCCACTGGGCCACCTAGCTGCCCTGGTATTTACTATTAATATCACCCCTGTTTTATAGATTTAAAGAAAACTGCTAATAGAATTTATTTGACTTGCCTAGAGTCACACTGCTCCTAAATTTTAGAAGTAGATTTAAACTCAGTTCCTCCTGACTCTGTTAACAATCTCAATCAGTCAGTAAATATTTATTAAGCACCTGCTATGTGCCAGGCACTATGCTTAATGCTAAGGATACAAAAAGAGGCATAAGACAGTCCCTGCCTTCAAAGAGCTTCCAATCTAATGGATTCTACATGCTGAATTTTTATTTTAAAAAATTACTCTGCTATTTCTAGTGTCTACTAAAGGCTTATGTAAATTATAAAGTTTTATTTGCTAATAAAGAGCAAAACTGAAGATGGCTCGCACTTGAGTTCTCTCTACCCTAACCACTGGGCTATTAAGGATGTAAGAATACCATCTAAATGGCAAACTGAGGGTCAGAGACCCTTGTTGCCCACCAAAGATAAAACTGCTGTTGAGGGAACTCACACACATCATGAAAGAAAATGTCACAGGCAGTAATGCAATGTGCATATCTGGTATTCTCTTTTTTGTCTTCTTGAGAACCTTTTGGCATCCATGCGGATTAGGTCAGCACTATAAAATACTTAGCAGGCAAAAAAGCTCACTGGATGTGCTTTTTCTGTAAGGTTAAAAACAACTGAATGGCAGCTAAGAGACTCCACTTAAAGAAAAAGGGACAAAACCTTTACTCATAAGAGAATGTTAGGAACTGAGAACATGGCTTTCCCAACTGGAATCTCGGTTAAATACCTGGAATTATAGGTACTAAAAGATTCAAGGGTCGCAAAGTCAGAGAGAACTCCCTAAGCTATGAGAACTGACGATCTGGTACATTTTTCCTGGGTATTTAAGCAGGTGCAGTCACACAGATTAACCACCCAATTTATTACGTCCTGTGCATGAGAGAGAAGCAAATATCACACGTTTTGTGGAATTTTTGCTGAAGTGACTATGAGATTATGGGTAATTTTTATCAGGTGTGTAGACTCAATTATTTTTTTTTTCCTTATGGAAGAATGTTTCCAAAAGAATAATGTAAATCAATGTGATAACAATCTGATTTGCAGGTATTTTTTTTCTATACATAACTTGTTTGTTTTTTCTTCCAAGAAAGTATCCAGTGCAAAAATAGAGGCCAATCTCTTCGGCAATTCCCTTGGTAGTCATATGTATGTAGCTGTTAACTGAGAGAAATTTCAATTGATCAGCCTTTTTTACCTAAGAGGAGACTGAAACAAACAGGGTTAAGTGACTTGCCCAGGGTCACACAGCTAGTAATTGTTAAGTGTCTGAGGCCATATTTGAACTCAGGTCCTCCTGAATCCAGGGCCGGTGCTCTATCCACTGTGCCACTTAGCTGCCCCTAATTTCTAAACATTTTTGACACTGATAAGCACTGCGTTATAATAGATAAAGGATAAAATGAGGAGACAGGAAAAACCCGAATTCCAAACCTAATAAGAGAAGTTATTATTCCTCTCATATTAAATAACCAATTACTGGGAAGATTCAGGGTTTTTTCCTTTTTCCTATTTCCTCATTCAAAGTCCAGTCTTTTAAGGTGATCTCTGACGTTGCCCCAAAATTTACCCCACCTGGGCCATCTTATCTAGGTAGAGCTGTTGCCCACCCAACTAGAAAAAAATTTACAAAGAAAATCTAATCTGCGTGAAATCTGGCCCATTGTGTTCTAGTCAGGCAGGTTTTAGTGATCAGAGTCAAATCCCCTATGCCCTCATTAGAATAGATCCACCTCTCATTATAATATTAATTCTCACATTAATTATTAACCAATCAGAGTTGATTGCCTCTTGTCAGGAACATCCACTCTTCCAAGGGCATATTAGTGTTAAGAGGTCACTGTTATCTATCTTTGGCTCATAAGAGATGGCCAAATGACCAATCATTTTATTAATTACTCACTAGCTATAACTAATAAAATGATTAATTACCCAGAAATTATACCTCTTTAACTTTTTATATGTCACATTACCTTTCACTTTTGGACATGACTAATGAGGGGATTTGTTTTGCTTGATTACACATATTTGCTACAAGGATTTCCTCCCCTCCCCCCACCCCTCCCCCAAGGGATAGGGAAGGGAAGTGGGAAGGAGATAAAATAAATCCTTAATTGAAAAAAATTAATTAAAAACACTCTATTACTACCTCCAACACTTACAGGTGAGTAATAAAAAAAAGCATTTGTTAACCTCTGTTAAATAACTTGTAAAGTGGTGATAATAACATCTATATGACTACCTAGCTATTAGCAAGATTAAAAGGCTGAATTATACTACAAGATTGAATGAGATAATTCATGCAAAGGGTTTTACAGGCCTCAAAGCACTACACAAATTCTGCTATCAATGTTATTGTTATTGTTTCCACTACATCTCTCAAATATATCCTTTCTTATCTCATAAGCCACTACTGCCACTCAGTTCCCACTGAATTATTATTAATTATTTTTCTGGTTGAAATGATCTATAGGAAATTGAATTCTCCTGTAGCCCTTTTTTACTTCCACACTAATTATTTCTCACCTGATTTATTGCAATAATTTCTTAATTTGTTTCTCCAGTTTTAATCCATCCTATATTATCATTACCATATTTATTTTAATACTATTGCTCAGAAACCTTTCATGGGTTTTTGGAGTTAAAGGTGAGGGGGAAGGAATACACTGAAGTAAGCTTAGGGATGATGTCTCCTGGTTTAATTCCCAACTCCTTAGATTAGTTTTCAAATCTCTCCATAACTTGGCTGTTACCCACTTTTTTTATCCTTATCTTAAACCATCCCCCTACATAAAGGAGTGTTTTAGCTAAACAGAGAGACTTGCCAGACCCCAGTCAGGTCCTACCATTTCTGGTCACTCTCTGAACCTGTATTTATACCACTCTTTATTCTGGGAAGACTCTTTCCCTCCATCTTACCTGCTGAAATCCTCTCTTCCAAGGCCCTACTCAAATGTCATATCTTCTAGAAAGCTTTCCATGAGTCACTAAGTGTAAACTTATCTCTCTCCTCGATGTGCTGATAGCATCTTCCAAATATCCTTCACTATCTGTATTAAGAATTATGTATACAATCTCTCCTCTCAGACTGTAAGCCCCTTAAAGGTAGGTAGAGCTTATTATTTATCTTTGGTTTCCCCACCTTGATGCCTTAAACATAGAGCTTTTTTTTTTTTTTTTGGTGAGGCAATTGGGCCTCACCAAAAGTGGCTTGCCTAGGGTCACACAGCTAGTAAGTGTAAAGTATCTGAGGCTGGATTTGAACTCAGGTCCTCCTGAATCCAGGGCCAGTGCTCTATCCACTGCGCCACTAGCTTTTTTTTTTTTAATTTTTATATTGAATTCAATTCAGTACTCCAATTCAAAACTTTGAGTGTGGCCATCATGTCAGCTAGAGGTTTGTGGCTTTGCACAATGAGAAAAAAAGTAATGTGCTAGGGGATTAAGGAATGAAAAATTCAGTGCACATAAAACTTCATTAAGGGTTTTAAAGGCAGGTCTACATTGCATTAACAATAGACTATGAGATGTCACTACTAATACCAATGAGATGGCAGTTTCAGAACATGAACAAGCTTTCTGCTTTGAATGGAGGGAGAGGAAAGGGAAGAAGCATTTATATAGCACCTACTATATACCAGGCACTGTGCTAAGCACTTTACAAATATTATTTCATTTAAATAATGCTTTGAAAGCAACAGGACGATTAGCACTTGATCTCATGCTTATGTTTGCTACAGGGAAATTTGCAATGAGAAAAAGGCAGCAAGATATACATCCCTGGACCAGGTTTCTCACAAATGTATCAAGTGGCCTTAAACCTCCCTAATAATCTCCTCAAAAGGCCCTACTAAATTTTAGGGTTCTGATGGAGGTTCCTTTATCTGATAGATTTACTGAACTGAAAACATGGCAGAAATTCTGCAGTATATGGTAAGAACTGTATACAGGGCACTATGATATTGTTTTATCTGAAATACAAACCAAAGCCACGGTATTAGGAGGCGATGTGACATAAAAGAAAGAGCCCTGAACACAGGAATCAGGACACCTGGGTCTGAGCTTCAGCACTGTCATATGACCTAGCCTCTCTAAGACTTGGTTTTCTCACTTGAGAGTGTTTGATAAAAGAAAGAAAGAAGAAGGGAAGGAAGGGAAGGGAAGGAAAGGAAGGAAGGGAAGGGAAGGGAAGGGAAGGGAAGGGAAGGGAAGGGAAGGGAAGGGAAGGGAAGGGAAGGGAAGGGAAGGGAAGGGAAGGGAAGGGAAGGGAAGGGAAGGGAAGGGAAGGGAAGGGAAGGGAAGGGAAGGGAAGGGAAGGGAGGAAGGAAGGGAAGGGAAGGGAAGGGAAGGGAAGGGAAGGGAAGGGAAGGGAAGGGAAGGGAAGGGAAGGGAAGGGAAGGGAAGGGAAGGGAAGGGAAGGGAAGGGAAGGGAAGGGAAGGGAAGGGAAGGGAAGGGAAGGGAAGGGAAGGGAAGGGAAGGGAAGGGAAGGGAAGGGAAGGGAAGGGAAGGGAAGGGAAGGGAAGGGAAGGGAAGGGAAGGGAAGGAAGGAAGGGAGGGAGGGAGGGAGGGAGGGAAGGAACAAAGATCCTATCTTTGAATTTTTTAAATTATTTTTCTGGTTGAAATGATATATAGGAAATTGAATTCTTATGAAACCCCTTTTTAACTTCCACACTAGAAAAAGGAAAAAAAAGGGGGAAAAAAAAGTAGCACAAATTACACAAGGGAAGGAAAGACAATCTCGATTGAAATATTCTCATGTATTTCAAAATACTTCTCACGGTTTTTTTCTAATTTTCTTGTAAAATGAACAAAATAAAATGAAATCTGTCATTTACCTACCATCAGACATGCTCTTTAAGATGTATAGGAAGCACATGAGTAGACTCTTAATCTCTGACTGGTCAAGTTTGTCACAGCGGACTACTGAGCTCCCAGAAGTACCACTCTGTTGGTGCTGAAAAAAACCAAGAGGGAATGATTTTATTAATTTCAAGGGGAAAAACTAGTATCTTCATTCCACTTTTTCACTACCTTGAAAAAGAAAGGTTCTCAAAACTGCAGGAGATCACTGAACCTGGTATACTCCAGGTATGAGTAATCCCTCACTATAATATTTCAGGTACAGGCACACCTTTCCCACCTCTGCCCCCAACCAGAAACAAGTGCTGTTCCAAAGGAGCTGCAGCCATTATATTTTTATGGATTTCTAAAAGGAGAAAAAAAAAAGACACACCCAAACCTCAGAGTCCAATGTTACCACAGGCTAGGCTACTGATGTTGACCTTTAAAAATAATGAAGTATCATGCAAGAAAGTGTGTCCCATGAGCAATATGCTGAAGAGATGATGGAAAAACAACACTGCAGAAACTAAAAACTACTCTAAGGAAGACACTAATGGTAGACACAGCAAAAATAAACAAACCAAACCAAACCTATGGTGCTGCCCGTGTACCGGCAGGCAGATGTCTCTGCAAGCAAGTCATTGCAAGTCGGGAGATATCAATGGAGGATTCTCACAGCAGAAAAGAGCCTGCAGGTACCTAGTAGATAGATAGCTGAGCCAAGCAACACCAGATACAGCCTAAACTGATGAGGTCCTTCTGTCATCAGCTTAACTGAACACTGCAAATGTCCAAACAAGATCTGTCAGAAAGCTTAGTGTGTAGTGACTAGTTAGTTCAGTTTTGCCACAGAGCAGCAGTAAACAAACACTTATAAAAACATAAGAAAATTTATTCCATGTTTTAAAAGCAAATAAACAAACACCCGTATGGTATTTCAGTATAAAATTAATAGGGCTTTTCCTTTTTCAAAAATATCAGGATTTTTTTTAAAGCATGTTTTATTTATTCAGTGTTAGAGATGAGTAGCATTTTAGATCATGTTTTGGTTTTTAGCTAATACTATTTTTTTAAGACTTTGAAAAATCCATGATCCCATCAGCAAGGACACTTCCTTTGCTGAAGCAGATGGTAGCCCATCAACAGCTGGTTTCATGAGTTACTGTGTCCTTCCCCCGCAAATTCATCACCTGGAAGCCAACTTAGTGGTGATGAATATTGCCAACTAGCTGGGCCAGTCCTCAGATGGCAGACATGGGGTCTGATGCAAACCCCAAGCCTTTCCATTCTGGTTGGACCTCCAGCAGCTTGGCAGTACGCAAAGGCCCCGGGTCACCAATAAGTCACAGTGAAGCAGAAGAGGAGGGCTTCAGTGAAGTCCATGTCTCATGCCCTTCAGGTGGCACAGTACAGAGTATGATGAACTTGGGCATAAGGAATACCTGATTTTAAATCCTGCATTAGACAATTACTTGCTGTTTTACCCATGACACGTCATTTTACTTTTCTGAGCCTCAGTTTCCTCATCTGTGAAACGATGGATAAAAATAGTGGACAAAATGGTGACTAGAATGGCAATAATAATATAGGAGGATCAAATGAGATAATATAGGGAAAGCAATTTGCAAACCTTAAAGTGGTACATAAATGCAAGCCATTATTATTGCAATGATTTCTTTTCCAAGAAGAAGAAGAAACTGGTGCAAGTTTGTGGCAAAACTGTACTGCTAGTGTTATCACTCCAAACATCAGCCTCACACTTGAGCGACTACAAGAAACAAGTACTTCTTGCAAAGGCAACGAAAGTGCAGCATGCAAGGGGTCCTCTGGCAAAGTCGGGATGGTCAGGAGGGAAAAGTCCATGGTGACCCGATTTCTCTTGGCTGACTGGCAGCTCTCCTCCTCCTCCTCTCCAGGGCTGCGCATGACATAAGCGGAATGCCTTCTGAGAAGTTTCTCCCTCTGTGGCACGAAGGCATGTTAGGGTCAAGGGGAAAGGTTAAACACATGTCATGAGACTTCTACCACCAAGAGGTCTGTACCTCTACAGGATGGCATTGTCCTAGGTCCAGGAAGAGTCAGCGACTGAAACATAAGGTAAGATTACAAATGTTAGGGGCAGCTAGGTTGTGCAGTGGATAGAGCACCGGCCCTGGATTCAGGAGGACCTGAGTTCAAATCCGGCCTCAGACACTTAACTAGCTGTGTGACCCTGGGCAAGTTACTTAATCCCAATTGCCTCACCAAAAAAAAAAAAAAAAAGATCACAAATGTTATTTGCTATGGGGAGAAGGGCATTTTTCAAGTCCGGGAGAAGCGGTGACTCTATTGAATGAAGAGCTGAAATGGTATTGGGTGATATGCTTAAGATGTGGGGATTAAAAAAAATAATAGCAATAAAATTTTCCACAACTTGGAATCACAGAGCTGGTGGCAAGGCTGACAACTGTTTGCTTGCTGGTGCCATTCAAATTTGTTTAGGCCTTTCTACAAAACATCAAAAAGTCTGAGCCTTGGTTATTTCAGGAAAAGAGGACTGAAATGGAAGATAGGAAGAAGAGGGTATTAGCCAGCTTCTGCTCTCGATTCATTCCTTAGAATGTAGATGAAGTCAATCCTCCTCTTCAGATATAATTAGGCAGCTAAGTAGTACAATGGCTCGTGTTTCGGACTGGGATTCAGAAAGATATGAGTTCATATGCTATCTTGGACACTTCCTGTATGTGTGACCCTGGGCAAGTCACTTAACTTCTCAAGCCTCAGTTTCATCATCTATAAAATGGGAATAATAATAATAGCACCCACTTCGCAGGGTTGTTCTGAAGTTTAAATGAAGTGACATATATAAAGCACTTTCCCAAACCTCAAAGTGTGAAATACATGCTTGCTCTTATTATGATTAATTCTGGGTTCTTAGGGGACGACTGAGGTAACAACTGTGGTGTGCTCTCCATTCCTTAGGAGAAAAATCAAGTGGACCCCTTATGCTATCTTGATTAGGAGGCGGAGCTTTCTCTTTTCTACCTTCTTTCTTACTTTTAGTAGGATGCCTGTTATCCCTAGTTTCCTTCAAAGCTCAGATCAAATACCACTTTCTATATAAAGCCTGCTAGAGCTTTCCCCCTCAAGTTATCTTATGTCTATTACATATGCATACAATATATATGCACATATATACATATACATATATACCCCTAGCATCTGGCCTATTGCCTTTCACAGCTGCAGGCATTTAATAAATGTTTATTATATTTAACATATTATATATAATATTTAATAAATGATTACTATATTATTAGTACTTATACAAAGGATTTTTGTAATTATTATAAAGCATGTAATACATTTCTATACTATGGAAGGTAACCACCAGGCAATATGCCCTTAGTGATGTACCTATCATCAAAGAGAACCGGAGAGAACAGGTAGAATTAGTAACTAGATCCAGGTAAAAAATGTGATTAGTCACTGAACCCAGTGCCTTGCAGGTGAACTCAGAATTAGAGCCAGTCCCTTAGATTCAAAAGGAGATAGGAGGTAGGCCCCAGAGGGCATGAACTTTGAAAAAGAAGAGATAAAGGGTCTGATGTGGGCCCTAGGGGGTAGCTAGGAGGAGGTAAACAGCCTCTAGGCATTATGGTACATAGAGACAATTTGCCAAATGACATCTAATAAGAGAAGGCACAGATGGGATCAACTTCAAAGGACAGATCAGCTGTTTAGTGAATATTTTTCAAAAATAATGGAACAGGACAGAGAGTAGTAGTCTGCCACAAGGGGTGGTAGGACTTCCAGGGCTAAAGAAACCTTGAGGAGATAAAGGAGATGTCTAGAAAGGTAACAGAGGACAACCTGAAACTCAGGAGAGGAATTTGGGAGGCCCGATTCAAGTCAACAAGCATTCAATAGATGCTTACTATGTGTAAAGCCCTGGAAAGACAAAGGGGTGGGTGTGGGGGGGGGGCAGAATTCAATAATCTCAGCATTAAAGAAACTAATAATCTAATGCAGGGAGAGAGGGACATAGACACCTAAGAATGATAACAGGTAAATTTCTATAAAGGCAAAAGAAAGGTCTAGACAAAGTGCTACAAGCAATTAGAGGAGGGAAAAGTCCCTAGCAGCTGAGCAGAATGGGTCTGACAATCAGGAAAGCCTTCATGAAAAGAAGTGATACCTGAGCTTGGCCTCAAAAGAAAATGGGATGGGGCAGTTAGGTGGCACAGTGGATAGAGCACCGGCCCTGGATTCAGGAGTTCCTGAGTTCAAATCCGGCCTCAGACACTTGACACTTACTAGCTGTGTGACCCTGGGCAAGTCACTTAACCCCAATTGCCTCACGAAAAAAAAAAAAGAAAATGGGAGATTTAAAAAAGCAGAGATGTGGGGGCAGCTAGGTGGCGCAGTGGCTAAAGCACTGGCCCTGGATTCAGAAGGACCTGAGTTCAAATTGGGCCTCAGACACTTGACACTTACTAGCTGTGTGACCCTGGGCAAGTCACTTAACCCTCATTGCCCTGCAAAAATAATTAAAAAAAAAAAAGCAGAGATGTGAAGAGTATGTGGAGACATTTGGCAGTGATCTGAGTGAAAGGATGGAAGAAGGAAAAGATTAGGGAAGTTTTGTACAATTTGCCTGGTTTTAACAGATTTTCAAGGAAATGGGGAAAAAAATAAGGCTAGGAAAATGGGCCAGAGGCAGACCTAGAAGGCTTTAAGTGCCAGGGAAAGAAATCTGTCCTAGAACTCAGGTATTCTGAGCTGAGGTGGGCTAAGGCGATCAGATTAGAAGGCGGGGCACCATCGGCTGCTGAAAGACAGGGAAAGCAGCTCAGGTCAGAAATGGAGCAGGTCAAAGCTTCCAGGCCAGTTTTCCTTTGGTAAATGGCTAGGATTTATTGAGGCAAGTTTTCGTGACCTTGAATTAAATCCAATCACACGAAGAAGACTTATAAGGGACGTGAAAAAAAACAACTACCTTGTCAAGGGAATTGGTCTTCTCGAGGTTCCTTTCTGGAAGACTGTTCACTGAATCGGTGCTGACGAGAGAGCCTCTTGAATCAGCATTTCTCACACTATTGATATTTGGAGTTGACGTGGTATAGGGCGATGCTAAAAAATTTTTTTAAAAAATAAAAAAACGGGATAAAATGTTAAATATATAGATGTACTGCAATTTAAAAAAAACCTGCTATTATTTTTGTTAGGAAATTGGCTCAAGCATTTTATTCAGCTACTCCATCTTTCAAAATTCAGGCAATCAGTATTAATTTGGGGACCAAAAAACACACATGCATGGAAGTATGACTTCATATACCCAGTAACCTTGATCTCAAAGACCCTAAAGAGGCCACATTAGTTAGAAATACAGCACTCCTGGAGTGGAGCCAATAAGTTTGTTTGTTTGTTTTGGTTTGGTTTCTGTTTTTTCCCAAAGAAGATAAAATGTGCCTTTTCCAATAGCAACTACAATAAAAAAAAAACAACTAATTCTCTACGTTATACTACACAACAGTGAAGAGCATTCAGGACTCATGAAAATCTTAGGAACTGCACCACAGGATTGATTTACAATGGCAGTCACCTTAGAGGTCACCTTGTCCTAAAGTCAAAGTTGGAGAAGACATTGGTGACTGTCTAGTCCACCCCAAACCTTTATCAAAATTCCTTCTTCGGGGCAGCTAGGTGGCGCAGTGGATAGAGCACCGGCCCTGGAGTCAGGAGGACCTGAGTTCAAATCCAGCCTCAGACACTTAACACTTACTAGCTGTGTGACCCTGGGCAAGTCACTTAACCCCAATTGCCTCACTAAAAAAAAAAAAAAAAAATTCCTTCTTCAAGGGGGCAGCTAGGTGGCCCAGTGAATAAAGCACTGGCCCTGGATTCAGGAGGAGGACCTGAGTTCAAATCTGGCCTCAGACACTTAACACTAGCTGTGTGACCCTGGGCAAGTTGCTTAACCCTCATTGCCCTGCAAAAACAAAACAAAACAACAACAAAAAAAATTCCTTCTTCAAGATCAACAAATGGTCATCAAATATCACCTGAAGACCTCTAAAGAGAGAGAACCCACAGCTTTCTGAGGTAATACATCCTACTTTTGGACAGCTCCTAATTGTTAGGAACTTTATTCCTTTTATCAGGCCTAAATCTGTTTTAGCAACTTTCACCCACTATTCCCATTTCTTCATCATATGACCAAGAAGAAAAACAACAACAACAATGAATAGCACTTTATATAGCACAGATTTGCAGGTGGTATACAGAGTGCCAGGCCTGGGGTCAAGAAGACTCATCTTCTTGAGTTCAAATCCAGTCTCAGACATGTACTAGTTGTATGACCCTGGGCAAGTCACTTAACCTTGTTTGCCTCAGTTTTTTCTCATCTGTAAAATGAACTGGAGAAGGAAATGGCAAACCACACCAGTATCTTTGCCAGGAAAACCCCAAATGGGGTCATAAAGAGTCAGACATGACTGAAATGATTCTACAACAACAAGGTTTGCAAAAAGCTTTATATATGTTACCTCAGTTGGTCCTCACAACAATGCAGTGAGGTCAATGCTCCTATTATCCCCATTTTATATATGAGGAAACTGAGACTCATAGAAGTTAAGTGATTTACCCTTTTAGAGCTTGTAAGTGTCTGAGGCAGGATTTGAACTCTGTTCTTCCTGATTCCAGATCCAGTCCTGCAATTGCTGTGCCAACTCAAGAATAAACTGAATAATCAGCTTTCTACATGGTAGGGCTTAAAATACTGAAATCCCAAACTTGCTCATTTTACCAATGAGGATGCTAAGCCCCGGCAAGGAGGCTTAGCTGAAGATCTATATCTAAATAGCAGCAACAAGCTAGACCCTGGCTCTAAATCTAAAATTCTTCTGTTAGTGACATCATGCTGCTTGCAACAAGAAATTATGGAGCTGGTATGAAAAATATGCCTCTGGAGAAGTAACAATTAGTGTTTCTACTTGTCTTTAACGGTCATAAGGCATTAGGGTCACTTACCACCTGATGCAAAACAGTACTTCCAACTATCACAAGGCCACTAAAACCACAGGTTAACATGCTGTAAGCTTAAGCACATGCACTTTAACAACACAAAGGGCAGGCTATTAACCAGAAATGACTGACATTTGGTTTTGCAGATGGCATCTCAAATGTTTTTTTGGCACTGCATTCTTGCAAATGTAGACAGCAGTGGTAGGTACACAAAATCAATGTGAAGCCCCGGTTACCGGGGTTAGCTTACTGATCACCGGGAAGGGCCTGGCCTTTTGGAGTTCAGTAGGTCTAAGCTATTCCTGGGGACTGAAGCACTCACCTACCTGTGTCCTGGCCTTTTGTCAGGAAGGGGGTAAGGGCTAGGATTAGCTCTGGATTCATGCCCAGATGGTCTACCAAATCACATATTTGTGGCATTTCTTAATTAATTGGTTTTTGGCGTAACGATTAACATGTTAGAAAGGATTCTAAGCAAAGTCTTTTGCCTCAGTGAAGAGGCAGGGTCAGGAGCCTCCCCTTGGTTGATTTTCTCCAGTTTACCCTGTATATACTCATTTGTACAGTTGTTTGCATGATATCTTCCCCATTAGTCTATGAGTTCTTTGGAAGAGTGTCTTTTACCTTTCTCTGTATCCCCTGTTTAGCACAGTGCCTGACACATGTTTACTGACTAACTGATAAACCCACCCCAGGCACCAGCATTTCACTTCAGCTACCTCTGAGACTTAAGTACAGTGCAAGAATGGCAAGGACTGGGGCAGCTAGGTGGCACAGTGGATAGAGCACCAGCCCTGAAGTCAGGAGGACCTGAGTTCAAATTCGACCTCACACACTTAACACTTACTAGCTGTGTGACCCTGGGCAAGTCACTTCACCCTAACTGCCTCACCAAAAAAAAAAAAAAAGAATGGCAAGGGCCCAGTGTGCCCAGGTGTAGTTTAGATCATAGCAGCTTACACTTATAGGCTGCTAATGCTTTTTGCATCCTAGTAATCCTGATGAGCAAATATTGAAGTGATGAGAATCCCCTTCCCAACTCCAACCCCTCCCCCCCAACACACTCTCTTTTGCAGATGAAAAAAAATGAGAGTTTTAGCAACTTATCCAAGGGCAAACAGCTGGGTAATATCTGAAGTGGGACTGGAACCTGCATCAGCTGACTCCAAGGGCCAAAGCTCCTTCCATCACACCGAGTCTTCTCCCATGCATAATAATAGCAGCTAACCTTTATCTTCACAACACTGTGAGCTGACTGGGTGGCACAATGGATAGAATACTGGACTTGGAGACCTGAGTTTAAATCCTGCCTCAGACACTTACATCTAGATGGGTGACCCCTGGAAAAGCTGCTTTATTTCTCTCAGTTTCCTCATCATGTAAAATGAAGAATTCTTCCCGTTTTACAGATGAAGAAACTAAGGCTTAGAGGCTCACATTCATGTTTCTCCCAGTTTCAGAAGTCCAGAACTCGTTCTACTATAACAGGGATTGAGAACAGAGAGAGAAACGCAAATCTGAAAACAGAAACAAAGACTGAAAAGCCTAAAAAAAAAACCAAGGACAGGAGGCTTATTGGTTTTCCTCATCCTGTACTGCACAGACAGTAGGAACTGTGTATGCTGGAGGCCACAGGAGAGAAAGGTGAAGAGATGACAAGTCTCAGCTGTTCTCTACTTGTGGACAGATGGAAGCCAGAACAAGAGATAATCCCTGGGTCTTTTTGCCCTCCTAGTGACTTAGCTCTGATGTGCCAGATAGGATTTAGGAGGGGGGAAAAACTTTCAGTATCATTTTAAGACTCAGGGACTCCAAGTAAAATGGATCCTAAAATCCCAGAATTCCAGGCCAGATTCCAGAGCCAGCCTCCTAGTCTCAAGGAAACAGATGGTGGTATAATGACTCAAAATCAACTCACATACATAGCAGAATTACATTCATGTTTTCAACAGTTGGACTCTACAGATGACTAAAAAAAACTTTGATAAACAGCATGCATATGAAATAAAGATTTAAAAAGATTCTTCCCTCTTTAATTACCGTGCAGATTGCATGGGGCAACAGAGAAAAAGAGAGGGCAGAGGAGGCATACCTGAGACAAAGAATGTTTGCTATTTAAAACTAAGCTAATCATAGTGCAAACTTCGAGCAACAAATCAGCAGGTTTCAAGCATCCTTGTATATGCCACACTTGAATAAGATAAGACCATCTGGTGAGGAATCTATGTGGGCAGGACTGAGCATCTACGAGGCAGAGATTTAAGGAAAAGTCTGCCTAGAAGATAAGCATTTGGAATCCAATCAACTGGAATTTTTCACAGAGTAAAAAAACAAGTTTCAGTTTCAGGGTTATGGATTTCACTGTAAGTAGCTCATGAACAGGCTAACTGAATAGAAGAAACAAATGATTTAGGGATCAAAATTTGGGGTTTTGGTTTAGGGTTGTTTTTTTTGTTTGTTTTTCAGTTGTGAAGAATATATCTGACATTTGAGTATGTGCCTGAATATGTACCAAAGGTTTCCCATGAGATGTGGCGTGCACAATGGAATTCATACACAATTGAGTGGAGGGCAATCATCCTACATAAATGCACTAAAGTCAGCACACACAGTACAATGTGGGGGAAAAAGAGGACCTGTGTTCAAAATCTGGCTCTGCAGCTAACTGATGACATTGGGCAAGTAATTTCACCTGTCTGAGGCTCAGTTTCTCAATCTGTAAAATGAGAGGGTTGGGCTAATTGGCTTCTGATGTCCCTCCTGGTTCTCAGACACCATGAAACTCTCAAACATCTGAGCCTCAAAGAGGGATAGCTTGTTTTGAAATTTAGACTTCACAAAATCCTACAATATACATTGGGAAGTGAAGAAATCCAGGACTGTATCCTTGTTTTTCTTTTTTTTTTTAAACCACATTTTTTTTTTAAAGTGAGGCAATTGGGGTTAAGTGACTTGCCCAGGGTCACACAGCTAGTAAGTGTTAAGTGTCTGAGGCTGGATTTGAACTCAGGTCCTCCTGACTCCAGGGCCGGTGCTCTATCCACTGTGCCACCTAGCTGCCCCTATCCTTGTTTTTCTACTAACTCATAGCGTGATTTCAGGCAACCTCTTGAAGGCAGTGATCTGCAAGTCATAATACAATTTAAAATCAATGCAGACTGGGATGCAAAAGACATAGACAGAGAGAGAGACACAGAGAAAGAGTCAGAGACACACAGAGGGAGACAGAGACAAGGCCAGAGAGAGACACACACACAGAAAGACAAAGACAGAGACAGACAGAGAGACAATTTAGTTACAAGGTATTTAAACTATTTCTCTAGCCCAGGTCTACAACTCACATAGTAAAGGATCTGCATGATAACAAATTTCCTTCTCAGCATCCATGAAGGCACCTAATTTGCAACTCCACCCAGTTCAAACCCTGATCTAGGTTGATCCTTTTGCCCCTCATGCAGGACTTCCTTTAAATGATTTAAGATATTCTAGACTCTTTTTTTTTTTTTTTTGGTGAGGCAATTGGAGTTAAGTGACTTGCCCAGAGTCACACAGCTAGTAAGTGTTAAGTGTCTGAGGCCAGATTTGAACTCAGGTCCTTCTGAATCCAGGGCCAGTGCTTTATCCACTGTGCCACTTAGCTGCCCCCTAGACTCTTTTTATTGAAGGATATTTTATAAAATTTCACCAGGAACACAGCATTATTTCTTTTAGAATTCTCTTCTTTATATCTAGCATAAAACTCTATTGTATTAAATTAAGACCAAGTAATAATCTATCTTTGATTTGCCACCTCCCATTAAAACCTAATTTTCTGAAAGCATAAATAACAGCAAAAAACTTGAAAGTCAAAATGTGAAACATTGAATGAAAATATACAGCAATATAAAGGCTCTGAATATTATACTTAAACTACCAAAAAAAAGTGTTACTGGAATTTTCATATAAAATCAGATTCACTATGTCGATCTAGTACTGGAAGATTCCAATTAACACAAAAAAGAAAAAAATTCAAAGCAGAAATACATGTTTGTTTTTTTTGGTCAAAATACATGTTTTTAAAAATGTTAACTCATTCATTCAGACATTAAAAGAAAATAATTCTTGGCAGAAAGTTAAAATTAAAGCAAAGTAGACAACACGAAAATCATTACCAATGCCGGAGATAACGCCAAAGAGGTCTTTATGTAGGTTGTTATCCAGTGTATTTGCTGATTTCTGTGGGGTTACTAATGGATTTGTAGTTGGCATATTTAGTGATTCCTCCTTTGCATTCTGTCAACCCGCAAAAGAAGAGAGAGAGAGAGAAAGGAGAAAAAGTCATAATTATTATTGTACAGTTTGTATTTATTACCTAAAGTCATTCCACTGGGGGAGTGTGAGGGCATATTTTTTTTTCTTTTAACAAGCTAAGAACAACCTCGCACCAACTAGGAAAATGTGGGAAAAGAGGCAATAGAAGTGAGAATGAAGGATGAGAGGAGGGTAGAAATGGGAGGGAAGGAAAGGCGATTTGGCACACTTACAATCTGAGAATCCCATAATAACTTGCGTTCGGAGTGTTTTTAGGTGAGCAAGTCTCTTTTACAGATATTTCATCAGGCGAGATAAAGTAGACAAGGTAGTCAAGCATCAACATTTCTCTATTAACTCCCTTCAGCTGAGTTGTGGAATAACTCTCTCCTTCTTCCCTGCCCCCTGCCCCCTGCCCCCTCCAGCTGACTTTATAACCTTAGTTACTGTATCCATCAGTGCCTACATAAGAGGCAGCTGGGTAGCTAGGTGCAGTGTATAGAGCACTGGATTTTGATTCAGGAAAATGAATTCAAATCCAGTCTCAAACTCTTAGCAGTTGTGTAACCCTGAACAACTGGTTTAAATGCTGTCTGCCTCAGTTTGCTCATCCATTAAATGGGGAGAATAATAGTACTCCCTCCTGTGAGAATTAAAACGAGGCAATGTGTGTAAAGTACTTTGCAAATCCTAAGTGTTACATAAACTCGAGCTGTTGCTGTTGTTGTTTGTTGTTGTCATCTTGTACAAGTACTGTAGATGGTAAGCCCAGGATGGAAGAAAGAGAATATTGGCTTGAAACTGAGAAATTACCCAGCAAGTTCATCTTTCAACAATCACAGGCTATTCCCTGCTGCCAAAGCCCAGAGTTTTCTTTTGTTGTCTTTTGTTTTAACACAACAATTCTGCTCACAAATCTTTCAAGAATCCAAATGAGAGCTGACCCAAAGGGCATGGGATACATGTATGGTGGATGTAAGCAGGCTACAGTCCAGTACTGAGAACTCACAAGCAAGAAAGGGCGTCAAAGACATTAAGGACCATGTGATGGGAAAAGAGGCTAAGCCAGTCTTGTAGAATGTGAAAGAAGACACACAACCATCCTGAACTTTGGGATGATGGTCACAAAATACGAAGAGGTCCAGAGAAAATGCCTCCAATACAATGGGTTGTTTCTTTGAATTGGGGGTTCTTAGCCTGGGGTCCATTAACTTGTTTTAAAAAATATTTTGAAAAAAATTTTTTTTTAATTTTAAACTCCATTTCTTCTTTTTTTTTTGGGGGGGTGGTGGTGAGGCAATTGGGGTTAAGTGACTTGCCCAGGGTCACATAGCTAGTAAGTCTTAAGTGTCTGGCCAGATTTGAACTCAGGTCCTCCTGAATCTAGGGCCGGTGCTCTATCCACTGCGCCACCTAGCTGTCCCTAAACTCCATTTCAATATAATTCATTTCCTTTGTAATCCTATAGATTTTATTTTATTCATTTAAAAATAGTATGCTGAGAAGAATCCTATAAGCATCCCCAGATTACCCAAGGGGTCCCCAACACATAAAAAGTTAAGAACTCCTGCTCTACAGAGTATGTAAGGAAAGACAGGAACGAGAATGAGAGCAAAGGCTGAGAGTATTATTCACTTCCAACTTTCATACCCACAGAGCTGTTTTCTGTAGGAGAGTCTCTATAGCACTCTCTAAGTTAAGTGAAGTCTTACATAAACTAAGGTCTTAGAGCTTACAATTGCACTAATACTTTGGGGACAGCCTGTATTTCCCTAAGACATAAATAATCTTTCATTTAAATTTATATCCCTCTCACTGACCTTTTAACACAATATCTTGTGCTACTTACTTGTCTACACATTTTACGTCTCCTGATGGCAATAAGTTCTATGGAGTCAGGGACCCTGTCATTATTTTTTGAATCTTTTCTTTTCCCCAAAGAATATACCATAATACCATATGAATAGTAGTTACCCCATAAATGAAATGAACAAATGGATGAGTATTATTTTGATAATTCAGGGGGAAAAGAGGACCCAGGTTGCTAGGTTGATCAAAATTCCTCATGCTAAAAGATGGAAATTTACACAATTATTGTACAAGGCTCAGCTCCAGTTCTGTAAAGATCTGGCTTTTCCTACATTAATGGGGAAATTATTTATTTCCTAACTAAAAGGAAAAACGCAGAAGGTTTTAGATACATTTTTAAAGGGCCAAGATGGTGGCTTAACGCCTCTAAAACCCTCAAATCTTCCTTAAAACATTTGAGGTAATGCAGACAATATAACGTGTTGACTAAGCCTTCAGAATGAACTATGTGACAAAGTTAAAGAGTTTTGGACCAAAACTCTACCCTTGTCTAATAGAAAATTAAAAAAAAAAATCTAGGCCCCATGAACAAAAGTGAATAAGATGAATGGTCAAAAAATCCTCATGTGTACTTGGAGAGCCTGAAAAATTGCTATCCTTGGGGCAGCTAGGTGGTGTAGTAGATAAAGCACCAGCCCTGGATTCAGGAAGACCTGAGTTCAAATCCAGCCTTAGACACTTGACACTTACTAGATGTGTGACCCTGGGTAAGTCACTTAACCCTCATTGCCCTACCCCCAAAAGTATTATTCTCTATGAGTTAAAATTAAAGGCATATTTAGATACTAGTGTTGACATTTAATATTAAATTACTCATTAAACATTTAATTTTTAAAGAATTTCTAAAGACCCAGAAAAAATAAGGCAAGATCTGTCTGTAGTTTCACAAACAGAAGGGGCAGAGGACACAGCAGGTGTCTTCTTTCTCACCCCCTCCACACTGTAGACCAGATTTCAAATGGCATTTCTAGATAGAAGTTCCTAAAACTGGATTTTTATTTGAATACATCTATTTAGATTCTAGAATGAGTTTCTATGTGAAAGAATCTACTGGAATGAACTAATTTACCATTACCGATGAATAATGATCTTTATCCCTGAGCTCAAATTTTCCCAAAGTTTATTTCTTCATTTAATAAATTGATATCCCTCTTGTAAAACAAGGACCCTGGGTGAGTGTGAGTCATTGGTTACAATCTTCTAAGTTTCATTTTCTTTTTTTTCTTTCTTTGCAGGGCACTGAGGGTTAAGTGACTTGCCCAGGGTCACACAGCTAGTAAATATCAAGTTTCTGAGGCCACATTTGAACTCAGGTCCTCCTGAATCCACAGCTGGTGCTTTATCCACTGTGCCACCTAGCTACCCCTCTAAGTTTCATTTTCACCAACACTCATATGCTAAAAAAACCCCATATGCTTCTTTAGAAGACAGGTCTCTTACACTTCTGCTTTAAGTATTTCTATGCTTAGCTTTTCCAAATGTAATTCCTACTAGCCTTAATAAAGGACTAGTAAAAAATGGAATATGAAGAAAGGGGGGGTAATGAATGAATTTTTTTCTATGCAACATGATTATAGAACACATTTTGAAAGGAGCCTTCTAAACAGAGTATGAAGAACAATTTCCAAAAAGCAAATAAGCTTTGGAAATATTTAGAAGAGGCTCGTTCATAACTCTATCCACACTTGCCTCCAATGACCCTGAAATCACCATTTTGCTGCAAGGGAAGCACTGCTCAGTTTGTTTTCCTTATATTTAAGAGTCACTTCCCATCCCTTAAGAATTTTATAGAAAGCAGTTGCTGTCTATGCATTTTAACAGATGGAAGATCACAAGGACTGGTAATTTTTTTTTAATTCAGCATTTAAGTTTTTAATAAAATCTCATCCTATAAATAGACAGAAATTTTAAAAAATCACATTTCTATAGCATGTCCTTGCAACAGCCCTTTGGGGTAGGTAGTGCAATTATTCTTTGCCTCATTTAACAAATGAGGAGGGGCAGCTAGGTGGCATAGTAGATAAAGCACCAGCCCTGGATTCAGGA
Organism: Dromiciops gliroides; assembly: GCF_019393635.1. Taxonomy (NCBI): domain Eukaryota; kingdom Metazoa; phylum Chordata; class Mammalia; order Microbiotheria; family Microbiotheriidae; genus Dromiciops; species Dromiciops gliroides. Next base: position 157,660,504 of record NC_057863.1, read on the forward strand.
GGACCTGAGTTCAAATCCGGCCTCAGACACTTGAAACTTACTAGCTGTGTGACCCTGGGAAAGTCACTCAACCGCGATTGCCTCAAAAAAAATAAAATGAGGAAACTGAGGCACAGAGAAGGTAACTGGGTTGCTCAGAGACACACAGCTTCAGAAACTGAACCTAGGTCTTCTGATCTGAAGTACAATGCTCTTTTTCACTTTGCCATTTATGCTTCTTTTAATATTCAGCAAAACCTCCATTAATCCAAATGCAACTAATCCAAACCCTCAATTCATGAGGGAGTAGGACATATCAGAAGGAGTGTTAGCCCAACATTCCGGGGAGCCCAGTTCAAATACAGACTCATCCATTCATTAAAGGTTTTTGGTGACTCATGGAATTTTAGAACTGGAAAGGACCCTAGAAATCATCTAGTCCAATGGGGGCCGCTAAACTGTACGTAAAGATCCCTGTGGGGCTGCCTATTGCCCAAGAAAACCAAAACATTTTTTGTTGTTCAGTTGTTTCAGTCACATCTGACTCTTCGTGACCCCATTTGGGATTTTCTTGGCAAAGATCCTGGAGTGGTTTGCCATTTCCTTCTGCAGCTCATTTTACAGATGAGGAGATTCAAGCGAACAGGGTTAAGTGACTTGCCCAGGAGCTACTGAGCATTTCTAGTAAATATTTCTTTTCTTTTCTTTTTTGGGGGGGCAATGAGAGTTAAGTGACTTGCCCAGGGTCACACAGCTAGTAAGTGTCAAGTGTCTGAGGCCGTGTTTGAACTCAGGTCCTCCTGAATCCAGGGACAGTGCTTTATCCACTCTCACTGGGTTATTGTAAGCATCAAATTGATAATACTTGGAAAGGATTTTGCAAACCTTGAAGTACTACATTAATGTTGGCGATTATTACTTTATTACTATTTGGGGGCAGCTAGGTGGCAGAGTGGATAGAGTGTCAGGCCTGGAATCAAGAAAACTCATTTTCCCGAGTTCAAATCTGGCCTCAGACACTAACTGTGTGATCCTGGGCTAGTCACTTAACCCCATTTGCCTTAGTTTCCTCATCTGTAAAATGAGCTGGAGAAAGAAATATCAAACCACTCCAGTGTCTTTGCCAAAAAAACCCCAAATCAGGTCATGAAGAGTCAGACACAACTGAAAAACAACTGAACGATGAATTACTCTTTTTACTCATAAAATAGAAATAAGAATGAAGACATTAAAAAGATCTTTAAGGGACTTCAGGAAATAGAACCAGGAGCAAGGAGAGAGGTCATTCAATTCAGGAAACATTTATGAAGAAAAGGCACTGGAGATACAAAGGGAGAAAAATTTAAAGTCTCTGCCCTCCTGGAGTCTCATTCTATTGAGAGGAAGACACACTTTTATGTAAAGAACTACAAAACACTGTATTCCAAAAAGTCTTCGTGTACATTGAAACCACACTAAGACTTATGGGATGTATTGTGCATACAAAGCAAAGACTGTAGAAAGGTCTGGTAGAGGAGAGAAAGCATTTGAGCTCAATTCTGAATGGGAGTAAGGATTCCAAGAGACAGAGGTGAGGGCAGAGAGAGAGGACCAGGTGGAAGAAATTAGAGGATAAAGAGAATGGCAAATCCCTTGGAAGGTAAGGCAGTGTCAACTGAAGAGAGGAGGAGGGAGGAAAGGGGTAAAGGGAGATATGCTGGCACTTGACTTCTGAATCTGCCTGAGTAAAAGACTTCTGAGGTCGGTTACTGAAGGTGGAAGGAAAAAAAGAAAGGGTGAGCTACAATGCCAAAGGGAATCACAATACAAGTTAGAGACCCACTCCAAAAGCCAACGTTTATTGAAGGAAGGAGAAAGAAAAAGAAGAAATATAAATCATCGCAATCTTGGGAATGAAGAGCCCTGAGCATGGAAAGGGGCTAAAATATATAAATGTTTTAAGAGGTATAGAGAAGAATGAATCACATTATAGATAAAAGGAGGCTGAAATAGTGAAGGGAAAGCAAAGGTTTTACAGAACCAACAATGACAAAAGAGACATTCGATGTCTAAGAAAACGTTCTGGCTTTGCTGGGCAGGAGGAGAATATGTGCAGATACAGGATATAATAAGATTAGAGGCCTAGAAGGGACCTACAGGATTATCTAGTTCAGCAGTTCTCAAAGTCTGGCACAGACTTTGGGGGTCCCTGAGACCCATTGGGGTTTGGGGGGTCAAAAGTATTTTAATAATAATAACAGGAAGATATTTTAATTTCTAATACAATACAGAATGCATAAACAGAAGCTCTTTGGGGAGAGGGGTCCTCAATAATGTCTAAGAGTTTAAAGGAAAAAAAGTTATATGATAACTTTACTATATATTTAAGAGAATAGCAAGTTGCACATAAAAGATTTTCAGTTTCATGCACAATCATCTTCTTCCTCTTCTGCTGTTATGAAAATGCTTATTTTATTTCTTAAGTTCAGAATAAAATAAAATTGTTTTTAAAAAAGAGACCAAAGAGTTTGAGAACCATTGATCTAATCACCTCATCTCAGAGCTGAACAATGTTCCCGAAAGGTTAACACCCAAGGTCACACAGGAAGTAAGTAGCAGAGTGAACATTCAAACCCAAGTCTCTTAACTCCAAATCCATATCACTACATACTTCCCTCTAATGCCACTTCTCACATAGACAGGGTTTAATTCAGCTATACAGGATGTCCCAAAAGTCTTAGTGCATTTTAAGTTATAGTAGTTACTACACATAGTTTACAAACAGGACATTCACAGCTTCATGAGCTATGTGAAACCAAGTGTTTTTCCCATTGTTTTGTTTTGTTTTTGTTTTTTTGGTTTTTTTAGTGAGGCACTTGAGGTTAAGTGACTAGCCACAGCTAGTTAAGTGTTAAGTGTCTGAGGCCGGATTTGAACTCAGGTACTCCTGACTCCAGGGCTGGTGCACCATCCACTGTGCCACCTAGCTGCCCCTCCCATTGTTTTTTTGTTTTGTTTTTTTTTAAGTTTTGTTTTTTTTTTAGTGAGGCAATTGGGGTTAAGTGACTTGCCCAGGGTCACACAGCTAGTAAGTGTTAAGTGTCTGAGGCCAGATTTGAACTCAGGTACTCCTGACTCCAGGGCTGGTGCGCCATCCACTGTGCCACCTAGCTGCCCCCCCCTTTTTTTTTTAAGGTTTTTTTTTTTTCCTCCCATTGTTTTTTAGGAAACAGGTTCTGAGATGTTAAGTGGCTTATATAGTATAACAAGGGTCAGTGATAGAACTCTGGCCTCATCTTCCTGAGTTCAAATCTGGCCTCAGACACTTACTAGCTGGGTGACCCTGGGTAAATCATTTAATCCTATTTGCCTGAGTTTCCTTATCTGTAAAATGAGCTGAAGAAGGAAATGGTTAATCACCCCAGTGTCTTTGCCAAGAAAATCCCAAAAGGGATCACAAAGAGTTGGACATGACTGAAACAAATGAACAACAACAAATATAGTAAGTGGTAAGTAGCAAAGCCTGGATTATGAACTAGAATCAATCCCAACTTGTCCTCTACCTTATCATTTAGGTCAACATCTCTAAGCTATTCTTGTTCTAAGGGTGAGGGTCTCTGGGACCTTTATGACTTGATCCTACTGGGGTTGCTGGGAGCACATTAAAGCCTTTGATTACTCAATAAATAGAACCGAATGTCTAATATATAAGCTATGTAAAATATGTTTAAGTGCATTTTGTAATTTTTTAAAAATTAATACCTCTAATAGTCAAGTGATACAAAGGTGACATGACTTTGGCAAATTAGAAGTACATCAAAAATGTAAAATCTCACCACTACTACACTCTAGTTATAGAATGAGGGAAAATGTAAGGGCTGGACCTGACAATTCTAGTAATTATAAAATCTGTTTAACCAGAACATCTCATTCTCCATGCATCGCAGTCTACCAAGACCTTACTGAAGCACTAAAACAACAAACCAGCCAAAAAGCTAACTTACAGTGCTTGGGTTAACCGGGAAGGGTGACACATCTTTCACATTGATTCGCTGGACATTTTCTATTAGTAGGCCAAACAGAGGTAGATATAAAGTAGCGATCCTTGCTTGATGGCTCTGAAATAAGACACAAACAGTTGAGGATCACTTCCCACATCACTATGAGAACTTAAAAGAAGGATGATTTTTTCAATAGAAGCCTTCATCTACAGCGGTGTCAAACTCAAATAGAAAGAGAACCTTGTGGACTACTTATTGATTTAGAAATTCACAAATTAACACTACCTTAGTTGTCATTTTTTAAAAAAATGTCTTTTATTAAACATTTCCCAATTGAATTTTACTCTGGTTTGGGCCGTGAGTTTGGCCTGCTCTGTGACTTAACAGAGAAAATTATTAGACAAAAAGGTTCATTTAATGCTCTACTGGCACAATATTTATCAAGCAATCAATCAATAGGTGCTTATTAAGCACCTACTATGTACCAAGCAGGTGCTAGGCACTGGGGATACAAATAGTCTTTCCCCTCAAGGGATTTGAGAATACAATATGTTTACAGATAAATACAATATGTTTACAGGATAAATGAACAATAAAGACACAGTGATGGGGGGAGAGAGGTACAATGATCACTTCCAAATTCCAGGAGTTAGGAGCACAGAACCCTCGCAATCTGGAAAATCTGCTTAAATTTTTTTTTTTGGCTCTCCCTTGATACCAGAGAAGAAGTCTGAATTTTTTTTATTGGGTGTTTGTAAAATTTGGTCACACACTACTATACATATGTTTTATGTATTTCTGAGTCTCTAAACATTTTATTTGTTGTCTGCTGGCCTTCTCATGTCATTTGTGGCTTCCACAAAACTCCCCAAATTCCTATTTAATTTCTTATGACGACCTGTGATATATTGAAACCACCATGATGGGGAAAGTCATGATGTGGAAGGAATAACTGTATTATCAAATGGGAGAATCAGGAAGAGAATCCTATCAATAGGTGTCATTGGAGTTGAACCTTGAAGGGAACTGTGGGTTCCAGGAAGTCCAGAGAAGGAGGGAGAACATTCTATTTACTATAATTGGCTAAAATCTTTTAAAAACCTGAAAAAAAATCACTTCTTATAATCCTTTATCTTCTGCTGCAGAAAACTTACCCTTGAAGCATATCTGTCATCAAAAGAATGCTTTATCAACAGATTCTTCAGCACACTAATTGCAATCTGCCGGACATCCCTGAATTCTTGTAGGGCATTTCCCACCTCCCTTAGCAGTAGGCCCACTAGGAAATGGTACTTGCAGAACTCATCTGTTAATGAGTAGTCAAGCTGAAGATCTAAAATAAGAATGAACATCAACTTAATTAGGGCACAAGCAATATGATTTTAATAATCAAAAAACAAAAAACAAAAAAACAAACATACTCCCCTTTTACTTATTGCAACTGTTTTCATGCCAAAATAGGTTAAATTGTTAGATTTAGCTTCAAATTTTTATGGGTTAATTGAGCAGAAAACTGCTCTAATAAAGAAACCAATTTTCTTTCATGTTTGCTTAACTTTTAGGAATGAAGAACTCATTTAAATACAGATCCTTGATTTGGCTTTGTAACAAACTGCTTCTAACTTAATTACTAAGTTAATGAGTCATTGTCTATACTGATTTTTAGAACACCCTACAGTACAGAGAGCATGAAAGTGAAATTTTATTACAATGAAATAAAAATTAAAATGTTTTGCCAAAGTTCTATTCAATGGAGGGATAGAAGCCATCTGTAGTTAATATGCATGTAATTAAGAAAACTGATTTAATGTGTGGTGGTTAGGGAAAAAAAAGTCTTATTCTGGTATATCCACCTGCTTCTAACAACCACATTTATTCTTTTCCTGTTTTACTCATTATTAGCACAATGTGCTCTCCATTAAGTTCCAAAGGGAAATGTGAACAGGGGATAGGAATCGGCGCTTACCTAATGATCTATGTAAATTGGAAGTTACTTTATTAATCATACAGTGACAGCAATGCACTCATCATCTAATCAATATTTATGCTTCTCTAAGAGCAAACAAGATCAACAGAAGCTAAAACTAAGATGAACAGCACACAACAAAGCAAACTAACAAACTGTCAGCAAGCTTAACAACAAATATTAACTGAAAGCTTATTCTATGAGAAAAACAGAGAAGCAACCACATCATCTATTTGGGGGGGGGGGAAAGTAATGTTATTAGCCCCATCATAACCTTTTTGTGAGAAATAATGGAGACAGTGATTTTAATTACCCACTGTACAAATTTAAGTCTACTTATATTATTGTTGTTGAGTTATTCAGTTTTATCCAATCTCTGTGACCCTATTTGAGGTTTTCTTGCCAAATATACTGGAGTGGCTTATCATTTCTTTCTCCAGCTCCTTTTACAGATAAGGAAACTGAGGCAAACAGGGTTAAGTGCCTTGCCCTGGGTCACACAGCTGGTAAAGGCCTAAGGCCAGATTTGAACTCAGGAAGATGAGTCTTCCTGATTCCATCCACTGCACCACCTAGCTGCCCTAGATCTACTTGTGGGGACTGACTTAAAGCTTATGACCCTCTCTAGCTAAATCATGTAGAACAGAAAATGTTCATCTTTACGGAGTGAATACTTTTATAGTTTAGTGAATATCAAGCCTGAATCTCCAAACCATAGGTCAGAGATTAGATTCACTTAATCTTTCAAAGGAAAATACTTCAGCTTTACATAGGATATGTCAATGTGGAGACATTGTGGAGAGGAGCATAGCTAAAAGTTATCACTTGATCTTAGGCTCTTGTGCAATGGTACGTGGGAGAAAATGATCAGAAAAGAAGCGTTGGGATAGAATTGTTGATAAGATGGTCCAGGTATTTTCTCAAAATCTATTAGCCAGGATTTAACAGCTGAATTATTTTACTAGACAATAATAATAATATATTGGAAAAGTATTAAAAGAGGGTTCTCATTCATGATTCCACATTATTCTACTTTACTATGCTTTATACATCTAAAGATTGATAAAATTTTAAAAGTATCACTGAAATGTTAATTCATATGACTGAAAAATTTTGTTTTTATATAGAGATCTATTCAATGAAAACATCAATTTTTAGTGTATATAGATCTGGCTGAAATATCTCTGTAGTTATTATAATAAGTAGGGTTCTAGTGTCTTAAATAATCCTCATATGTCAGAGCAAATGTTTAGAAAGAGATAGGGAGAGAGGGAGAGAAGTTAAGAAACAGAGAGGCAGAAGAGGAGAGACCTAAAAAAGGAAGAGAAAAAAGAATGGGGAAAGTAGGAAAGAGAGAAATAGGGAGAGTACACACTTGTTGATACTGTTTCACACCAAGGAGGGAAAACAGTGCTTTGAGAGCTTGCTCTCAGATACAGAAGCTCCAGGGGTGGATTAGATGAATGCTATGGACAATAAATCAATACTTTCTTAAGAATGAGAATAAGGGGGCAGCTAGGTGGCGCAGTGAATAGAGCACCGACCCTGGAGTCAGGAGTACCTGAGTTCAAATCCAGCCTCAGACACTTAACACTTACTAGCTGTGTGACCCTGGGCAAGTCACTTAACCCCAATTGCCTCACTATATTAAAAAAAAAAAAAAGAATGAGAATAAGAACCCTTCCCTCCCTTCTGTTGTAAACAGAAATGGCCCAGATGTAAAAGGATACTTAATTATTGGGCTAGAGCTGCCTATGTCACCATTTACTATTACAAGACACTTTATCTCTTGGCTCTGGGCACTTTCCCTGGCTGTCCCCCAATGCCTAGAATTCCCTTCTCTTTATTTGTGATTACTGGCTTCTCTGGCTTCCTTCCTTTCAAGTTTCAACTAGAAACCCATCTTCTACAGAAAGTCTTTCTCTAGGGGGCAGCTAGGTTGTACAGTAGATAAAGCACTGTTCCTGGGTTCAGGAGGGCCTGAATTCAAATCCAGTCTTAGACGCTAGACACTTACTAGCTGTGTGACCCTGGGCAAGTCACTTAACCCCAATTATCTCGCCCCCCCCCAAAAAAAAGAAGAAAAAGAAAGCCTTTCCCCTCATAGGGCTTTCCCTCTTTTGATTATTTCCTGTTTATCTTTTATGTAGCTTGTTTGTACATATTTGTTTACTTACTGTGAGCTCCTTGAGGTCAGGGACTATCTTTTGCCTCTTTCTGTATCCCCAGTGCACGCACAAGTGCCTGACTCATAGTAGGAACTTAATAAATCACTGACTGCTCCGAAATTGTCAATTTTTTGGGAAGCAAAGGCTGCTTCCACACTTTGTATCTGTACCTCATATAGACAAATCTTAATTATCCCTGAGTATGTTTTCCACAAGGCAGCTAGGTGGTACAGTGGAAAGAGTACAGTATCTGGAGTTGGAAAGGTATGAGTTCAAATCCAACCTCAGACACTTATTAGACCCTGGTTAAGTCATTTGTAACCGCTGTTTGCCTTAATCCGCTGAACAGGGAAATGGAAGACCACTTCAGTATCTTTGCTAAGAAAATCTCATATGAGCTCACAATGAGTTGGACATAACTGAACAGCAATAAAATGTTTTCCTTAGGGCCACTATTCCTCAATTTGAGTCAAGTCAAATCATTAAGTGTCTACCATTTGCAATAGTATAGTAAAGGGATATTTCAATCATTAAGCATCTATTATATACCGTGCACTATGTAAGACGTTGGGGGTGACAGTCTTAACACATAGCGCCAACTCTCACAGAGCCAATAGACTGGGTCAGCCAAAGTGTTGGATGAATTTCTCTTTGTTAAGAGCATCTGTATTTGTATTAGAATGAACACATCTGATTGTTCATATATGTATTCCCAAATGAAATGATTTTGGAGTTCTAATTTTATGTTATCCATCTGCTTCTCTCCTTCATTAACAGATAATAAATATCCTTCCATAGATCAGTACTGGTAGAATGCTAAACACAATAAATAGTTTTGGCTGGCACATTATGTCAAGTTTGATTAATCTGATTCACTCGTGTGGACAAGAATGAATTGTTCATGAACTTTTGTTCAATTGTTCATTAAACAAAATCGTATATATTTAAGGCACCATACAAAAGAGAAGCCAAAATTGAAGAAGACACTCCTTTCAAACTCAAGGATAATGCTGGACATTTATATCAAAACACAACATACAAGCAAAAAAAGGGAATGTGAATGAGACACATTATTTGTGTTTATGGTTGATGTCATCACTATGTGAACAAGAGCTGTGAGGATGTAAAAAGCTAATGCAGGGGTCAGATGTCCTAGTGTTCCTAACACACTTTTTTAGGAAAAGAGTCTTGACATTTCTTCATGGATTCCTGGGCTAACATAAAACGCACATTAACTAGTTTGTCACTAGTTTTGAAACTGCTAAGAGAGCTCAGGAAAGATCTAAACGAACAGCAAAGGGAACTAGAAGCACTTGCATTCTTTTTAGGGGAGGGAAATGCAAGAAAGAGCAAACATCACACCTCACACCTACCTAGAGGAGTGTCATGCGACTCCACAGTTGGTGAAAGAAAAGCTAAGTCATAAAAAAAAAAGGAAATAAAGTGGAACAAACAAAAAACAAGCTCCCATAAGTAAAATGGATTTTGGTTATTCAAGCAAAGAAAATTTACAAAGGAAAATAGTTACATTCTGCCACAAGTTTATTTTATTGTTTGAAAAGCTGTTGATATCATTGATTAAGCATTAACCTAAAATATTTTAAAATTCGGTGATTTTCTATAGATGCAATTCCCTTGCAGTTTAATGGGGTTCAGGGTGGGGGGAGATGTCCTCATAAGCTATCTAAGCTCAGTTTTCAAAAAAAATTTTTTTTTAATTTTTAAAAAGCTCAGCTTTCAAAGTTCAAGATATCTTAATTGTACATTTGAATCCCCCCCATCTTAAATAAATGTCTATTTCTTTACTTAACATTAGTACAGCTGAGGAATGAATTACCTTGATATCTCTGAATCCTGCCTTTTCCAAACGGCATTGGCAAATTCAAAGGGATATAGTGTTCATGGTTGCACACTACACGGAGAAATTCAAACTTGAATTCAAAAAGCGTCTGCAGGAAAAATGGTTTAGCTGTAAATAATGAGGTTTAGTAATTCATTGGACGGTTTGCTTACCATTTTAAATAAGAATACTTACTGAAACCAGGTACTCTCGGTCTTCAACTCTTTGACTCCCTTGAAAACATGTTTACTACACTTTACAAGCCCAAGAATCACTGGAGAAAATTGTTTTGAAAATCAAAGCACTTGAACCCTCACCCACCATTACTGCTTTTTAGGTCTGTGGGGAGTGATATGCATAATCCCAATATTTGGAATCTGTAAGGTCCTACATGCTAAGTAAAATATATACTTCTGGTTTTGTAGTATGGTGGAGGGATATTGCAAGGTATGGCACAGTGGGCAGTAACGTACTTGTCTGACTTTGGGGAGTTGGCCTGGATAACCTCAAATATTCTTCCCAGCTGTAAATCTGTGATTCTACCATCCTAAATGATAGGGAGAAAAAGTCATACTTTCTTTTACCTCCCTCCACTTTTTTTTCGTGCCCTCTTGGGTCTAGGCATAGCAAAAGTATATCTAACACTGGTGAGTTCAATCTCATTAAAAAATTCTGATGTGAATGAGAGAAATGAAAGAATGTCTAGATGTGAATATGACAGGAGAAAAGAAAATATCCAAAGAAGACAAAGAACAGAGGCTACCTTTGGATCTCCAGGTGCAAAACAGCTGATATAGTTGTTGATCTGTTTGAAAACAAAGCCTCTGTCCATAAAGGTGAAACATCTCTGTAGCAAGGGGGGGAAAAAGTAAAATTTTTTTCTGAAGAACAGCTTTTCCAGTTGTTTTTTAAAGCATTAACAACATAGCATTTAATTAGAATTAAATCTAGGCATACTGAATGTTATCAAATGTTCACCTATATGCTCAAGGAATCTGCTACTCAGTAAGTTATAAGGGGGAAAAAAGGAGATGGTCCTTCAGATACACACACACACATACACATGGACACACGGACACACAATGTCTCTCCCAGCTCTGCTTCTCCTCTCCTGACTTTGCCACCAAGCCTGAGCTGTCTTCTTAAGCTTTATCATCCTACAACATCTCTCCACTCCTGAGCCTTGTCTACCCATTGGTGTATTCCTTCCAGAATCTCCATTTTGAGAAATGGCCTGGGCCCATTTATCCTTCCTTCTTTTCCCGACTCTGCTCCTGACTCTCACCTGTCAGCTCCCTTTTTTGTATGTGTTGTCTTCCCCTATTAGAATGTAGGCCTCTTGAAGGTAGGGGAGGTCTTTATTTTTTCTTATATTTGTATCACAGGTGCTTAGCATGGTGTCTGGCACAAAGCAAGCACTCAAATGCTTGCTGACTCAACTCAACCATTCCTTTTGTTTTGTTTTGTTTTTTGCTTTTTTGGTCTTTTTGTGGGGCAAAAAGGGTTAAGTGACTTGCCCAGGGTCACACAGCTAGTAAGTGTCAAGTATCTGAGACCGAATTTGAACTCAGGTCCTCCTTAATCCAGGGCTGGTGTTCTATCCATTGCGCCACCTAGCTGCCCCTCTACTCAACCATTCCTATTGAGGTATACTCACCTTTATAAAAACTGCAAGGCTGTGGTTGGCATTTTTTGAGGCCTCGGGATTGTCTCTGAATTTCTGAGTGATGTGTGGCATCAGCATATTAACAACTGTTTCAACTGCATGATGATAGGAGGCCGGGAATCTCTGGTTTCGCAACAACTAAAAAATAAATTTAACAAAAATACTTATTATTTGAAGTTGAAAATCTGGGAACCAAAAAAAAAAATTACTGCAGATTCTGTGTGAAAAATCCTTTAAAAAATACAAAATTCTAATGATTTTAATTTGAATGATTTCCTAAATATTATTTCCAAAGCAGTAGAAAAAACATTTTTTAAAACCTAAGTCACTATGTTACACATAAGGTACAGAGATGGGTTTCTAGTACTTCAAAGCTTAAAATTAAGAAAAAAAATTAAAGATTTATAATTAAATACTCAAATGCAGCAATCTGCAAATTGATCATATACTCCAATGTTTTTAGAGTTGGTTTTTTTTTTTCCCCAATCAGGAATACTTTTCTAAGCAAATATTTCCAAAGTAAACTAATTGATTCAGGATTGTAAAATAGATAGAGCTGGCTTCAGAATCAGGAAGAACTGGGTTCAGGCCCTCCTCATTACTAGCAATAAAACAATTTACTTCTCAGCACTTCAAGCCAATTCTAAGAAAATGCTCATTTTATTTGGTTTTGGTTAAGTCCAAATAAAAATTAATTAAAATGATTAATGAATTGTAATTTTAAATTATTTTTAAATTATTCCAAATAATTCTAAAATTATTCATAAAATTAAGATAAAACTTATTAAAACTTTAAAATAATAAAGTAAGTTTTAAAAGACTGTAAGACTATCAGATGATAAGAAGATATCAATATGCATTGGTAAAGGAAATACCTCACTGACAGCTCCTTTTATTCATTAATCACAGTTCTGGTTAAAAAATCAAATTTAATGTATGAAAGTTATAAAATATTGGTCTTGTAATTATCTAAGCCACTTATGATGTTTTATCAAAACCCATGCATGCTGCCAGGCATCATGTAATTGCTTTGCTTGCTTCCAGTTTCTTACCCTACCAATTTTCTCTTTTGTATATTGAAATGTTTGTTGATAGTTATTATGTTCAGAATAAAAAAAAGAAAAATTCAACTCCAAAATAATTAGTTTTTTAAAAGGAAGAAACAAAAAGTGGGTCACTCTGTCTGGAACATGGAGTTTACAACATGAAGTAATGTACTATAAGCCTGGAATAATATGCTTACGCCAAATTGTAGAAGGCTTTAAATGGCAAGTTGAGGAGTTTTCATTTTATTTTTAGAGGCAAAAGGGCCACTGATGATTCTTTCTTTCTTTATTCATTCATTCATTCATTTATTTATTTTGGTAAGGCAATTAGGGTTAAGTGACTTGTCCAGGGTCACACAACTAGTAAATGTTAAGTGTCTGAGACTGGATTTGAACTCAGGTCCTCCTGAATCCAGGGCCAGTGCTTTATCCACTGTGCCACTTAGCTGCCCCAACACTGATGATTCTTAAACAGGGAAATTACTTTCAACAAATTAGTCACCATGTAAATATGATTCTCGAAAAGTGTTCTTCAGATGATATATCAGCACCCCCAACCCTCTTTGCAGTCAGTTTCTGTCTCACAAAGCTATTCCTTCCCAGAATCTTTTTAAAAACTCCCAAGGGATACACACATGTTTCACCAGGTACTTAACATTCAATTCATTCAAAGCAGTTCTTGCTGAGCTTAGGCTGCTTAGATATGTTTTGTAAGCAAGTCCTTTGACTTTCTTCATAGAACTGTTACAAAAATGAACACAAAATGCTTTTCAACATAGCATCAAAAGCCACAACCATAAACAACCTAAAGAACTCTTTTCATAAAAACATCACTCTCTGCTGGGCATGGTGGCACATGTGTGCAGGCCCTGCTACTGAGAATTCTGAGGCCTGTGGATTGCTTGAGTTCAGGAGTTCTGAGCTTCAATGAGCAAAGTCAGTCAAGTGTCCAAACTAAGTTTGTCACCGGTATGGTAAACCCCTAGAAGAGGGGCTCACCAGGCTACCTAAAGGCCATCACTAGCCATCTCGACTTATGTCTTGCCACTGGACTTCAATGACTTTTACAGGGGGAGGGGGTGGGGCTGGAGGGGTGGGAGGGGGTGGGAAGGCTGATGACTGTGCAAATCTGCCTCACTTAAATCCAATTCAAGAGCAAGTCAAGGGGCAGCTAGGTGGCATAGTCGATACAGCACTGGCCCTGGATTCAGGAGGACCTGAGTTCAAATTCAACCTCAGACCCTTGACATTTACTAGCTGTGTGAACCTGGGCAAGTCACTTTACATCTGGCTACCCTAGACTGGAAATTGTGGATGAATTCATGATCTGCATTAGCAAAGGGGGAGTCCACATGAGGTGCTACCTGCAATTGGTGAAGTCACAGCTCTTGACCAAAAATAATAATTTTCCAACAATATATTGCTCAGGAGATATGAACTTTACTGGTTTTTAATTCTGTCCATGAGAAGTTAACATGTTTTCTAAATGAAAGTCCTATTTTAGTCCGCCTGATCATTAGATACAACATGGTAGAATGAGAAAAAAACCCCGGAATGTTATCTGGATTCTAGCCCCCAGTGAGTCACTTCAATCTTTCTGAATCTCAGTTCCTTTATTTGTAAAGTAGGAAAAATACTACCTTTCCTACATACACATATCCCTTGGAGGGGTGCTGAGAGAGTCAAATGAGATAACTCCTCCAATCTAGCCTTTATAAGATCATAGATTTTGACATGTAAAGAACCTTATCAGTCGATTTGTCTGCTTCCCTCTTTCTTTTTTTTTTTTTTTCCCAGATGAAGAAAATGAGGAAGCAAGCAGCTTTCCCAAAATGCCAGAGTTGGGACTCAAATTCTGGTCGTCTGATTCCAAATCCTTAGCTGTGTCCTTTTAGTTCCCCTGCTTTCCTCTAAGACTTGGCTCAAACCTGTCCTTGGGCAGGGCATATGTCCTTGCCTCTTCATTTACTAGTGTCTTCACTTACCATTTTTTTTTTTTGGTGGGGGCAATGAGGGTTAAGTGACTTGCCCAGGGTCACACAGCTAGTAAGTGTCAAGTGTCTGAGGCCGGATTTGAACTCAGGTCCTCCTGAATCCAGGGCTGGTGCTTTATCTACTGTGCCACCTAGCTGCCCCCCCCATGTTATCTTTGAGGGTAGTCAGCTATTTGAATATTTTTCTTTTCTATTAGAATGTATGCCTCTTGAGGGCAGGGACTGTTTTTGCCTTTTTTGTATCCTTAGTAGTTAGAAAAACGCTAGGCACATAGTAAGTGTTTAATAAATGCTTGTTGATTGACCTTTTCAATCTAGTATACTTCACTGCCACTTCCTTAAACACAGATCTGATCAATACAGTCTGCTCAAAACCTCTGAATGGTTTCACACAGCCTGTGGAATAAAGTTTGCACTGCTTAGCCTGGCACTCGAAGGTTTTCACAATATCATACACAGCCTCTTCTCACACTACTCCCCTCTAACTCTCCAGCCAAGCTGGGCTCTGTCTATGCCCCATCCTAACATTTATCTATCATTTATATAGCACTTTGTGGTTTGCAAAGCACTTTGCAAATGCTCTTTATCCTCACAATAACCCCAGGAGGTAGGTGCTACTATCATTCCCATGTTACAGGTGAGGAAACTGAGGCAGGTAGCAGTTAAGTGACTTACCCAGGGTCATAAAACTAATAAGTCTACAGCTACATTTGAACTGAGGTCTTCATGATTTCAAGTCTAGCACTCTATGCAATGTGCCACCTAACTGCCTTGTGTGCTTCCCTATGCTATACTCCTGATCTGCTGAAATCCAAGCCATTCTTTCACATCTAACTCAGATAGCCCCCTGTCTATGAATCCCTTCCCAGATGTTCCATATCAGTAACAGTCACTGATCTCCTTGGTACTGAAAAGGAACTGGCACATAAATCTCACCTCAGACACTTACTAGCTATGTGACCCTGGGCAAGTCACTTAACCCCAATTGTCTTAAACATGCAGGGCCATCTCCAGTCATCCTGATATACATGTATATATACATACATGTGGGTATATATGTATGTATATATCTTGCTACACATATATGTATATATCTCATATGTGTATGTATATACAAGTCAGAGGCGTTCCCTAGCCATGGGCTCCTAGAGAACAGATAACATACCTTGACTTTTGAGTTTTCTATCAGATGCTGAGCCATGGATTTTATCAAAACTTCAAAGAAAAACCACGAATACTGAAAAGAAAGAAACAGTGAGTCATATGAAAAACTAACAAGAGCAACATCTTGTACAAAAATCTCTGCTCCGTGATGTTGTCGGGTCATTTTGCATCTAAATACAGTTTCTCAAGGATGGTGGAGAATGAGACCTCTGAGTACAGTCACACGATACCGTCACCTCACACAGCTCTAGATTCAGGATCTTGCTTAGATACATGCGGTGGAGGAGTCCCGTGACCCCATTTGGGTTGGTTGAGCTTAGCTCCTGGATTACTCCATGGCCTTGGACTCACATCGATTCAGTTTTAGTGCTGCCAAGCAATGCTTTTTTGTTTTGTTTTGTTTTTTAGTGTTTTATGGACATCTTAGGGTTTTTATTTCCATGACTTATTTATTTATTTTTCTTTACTCCTGAATTCTCACAGAACCTAAGTAATATAAACCACTGACTCAAGTCTTCCTACCTACCTTGAGGAGTTTATTGCTGGTAAGGAAGTCAGCAGAAGGTTTTAGGATTGTGGTCATGGACTTGGCCAGTTCTTCATGCACAGTCTTATATTCCGAAGCAACGAATGGCTCAGCTTTATAAGCATACTTGGGGGAAAGAAAGAGGGTAAAATGAGATTTTAATAGGCCGTAAACCACCTGGTTATAGTCTCAAGGTGAGGTTGATATAGTGGTTAAAAGTTTCAGAGGAAAAGATCTGCCCCAAAGAACTGAAACAAACAGAGGAAAAGGAGGGACGTGATGGGAATTGGGCAAACAAGCCATCAAGCTAGAATTTAGCTGGCCAGAAGAGTGAAATTCAAGTCACAAGTCAACAAACATTTATTAAGTGCCTACTCTGTGCAAAGCAGCAAAAGGCCCTGGGATAATTCTGGGTAAATGTGAAAATAAAAATGTAAGAAACTTTATGCCGAGTTGATCTTCTCGCTTTATTACAGCTCTGACAGTGATGTCAACTGACGTCCCACAGGACAGTTTGGTGATTTATATCCTTATTAGTTGAAAACGTATTCAGAAAAAAAAAGAAAATGTATTCAGAATATATTTAAGTCTCTTTTAAAAATATACCATTTGTGAAATTTTCTATATCCTTTCTTAATTGAAGAACTTCTTCTGATGATTATGTTTGCTACATTCTGTGTGAAAAAATATCTTATTATTGGCACTAAAAAACCCGAAAACAACTCAAACCAAAAAGCTTGAAGATTCAAAGAGGGTTCCCCAGTTCTAATATAGGCATTAACAGACACTGACATTTATTAAAAATTTTTTTTAACATTCATTTTATTTTCAGTTCCAAATGCTCTCCCTCTCTCTAACCCTTCTCCCACCCATTGAGAAGGCAAGCAATATGATACTCATACATGTGAAGTCATGCAAAATATATTTCCAGATTAGCTGTGTTGGGGAAAAAAGCAAGAAAAATAAGAAAACTGAAAAAATATCCTTCCATCTTCACTCAGAGTTCAATTCTCTAACATTGACATTTAAGTATTAGAGAAAGAGTATTTTTAAAAATACATTGGACATTGAAGAGGTCTTTAGTGCAAATCTTAAAGAAACACAGTTTTAAATAGTTTTTGATGAGACCAACTTCAGAAGAATATTCCAGGATATCTGTTCATGTATTCATTCATTTACTGAATGAACATTTTTAAAGCACCTACTGTATACAAGGAACCATTTCGCAAAAGCCAAATAGTCCCTGCCGTCAACAAATTTATATTCTACCAGGGAAACAACATGTACTTAAATAAATAAATACACAATATCTACAATGCAAACCCATAGGAAATTTTTTTTCTGCTGGGGGAGGGCACCAACATACCTTTACATAGGACCTCAAGTGACTCTCCAATCCTTCTTCATGGCACTGGGCAACCACATGGATAATGACCCTAACATCAAAGAGGCAAATAAATCAATGACCATTAATGTTAAAAAGAAACCATTCCAGTTTCAGTTCTAACCATAGCTGTTGTTAACAAATCTGCTGAGTAAAATGATGTTTAGGACAGGAAGCATGGAGTAAACCGACCATTAAGAAGCCCTGCCTTTAGTCTATACTCTTTCAACACAGACTGTGGTTAAGTCATTTGATTGCTCAATGTCCCAGGTAACTCTCTTGGATTTTAAGCTGCACAAGAATTCCTCATGTGTTTGGGTGTAAGGAGTATCCATACTGGGAGTTCAATAAGCGGATGAAATCACAGGTCCAGAGGCAAAACAAGATGAAAGTAATGACGCCACCAACACCATATAAAAACAAGAAATGGATAGAAAAAAACTACAGTTGTAGATATGAAAGGGAGAGGGATAGAGAACAGGTATGTGCTTTCATTGGGAGAGGGAACTCCTAGATGAGGAAATGTACGACTAAGCTCCATTGACTAACATGCTCAAAGATATGGTGTTTTTTTCTTACCTCGTCACATTGACTGCTACTTCCTCTTGGGTCGTCCTGGTGAGAACTCGGAAAAGCTGATTGAGGATGGTGGGCAAGAAAGCTATCATGACATGACCCTCCATTGCATGAAGACTCTACAGATAGGGAGGGACATGGTAGCTATTACTATTTAATAATAAAATGTATTAGTGTCTTTTGTTATTGTATTATAATAATGGTAATAGCCAGGTTTATGGTTTATAAAGAGCTTTACAGATATTATCTCATTTTGTCATCACAATAGCCCTGGGAGATAAGTGCTATTATTATCATCTCATTTTACAGGCGAGGAAACTGAAGCAGACAGCAGTTAAGCGATATGTACAAAGTCACATAGTCAGTAAGTATCTGGGCCAAATTTGAACTCCGGTGTTCCTGACTCTAAGCCCAGCACTCAACCTACCATTATATTAGAGGAATTTTTGGCTACACCTCTACCATCTAGGACTGAACCCTCCCTTTTATCTAAGAAAAACATGACAATGTACACAACAATCTTCCCTTGTAGTTCCCCACCTCTCTAACAAGAGGAGGGAGGTATTTTTCATTATCTGTTCTCCAGGAGTATTAAGGTTCTTTCCATTGTAGTCCTGGCTTATATGACTCTTCTAATTCTGTTTGCTTCAATTTGCTCATCTGTCAAATGGGGATAATAATTGCACTCACCTCATAGAGTTGTTGTGAGGATCAAATGAGATCCTAATTGAAAAGCACTTAGCACAGTATCTGGCACGTAGTAAATAAATAAATTTTAGCTATTATTATATTATGTTATTACTATTACTATTATGATGATGATATTTCTCTGAATTTCTCACATTTGTCATTTTTTTATTGCATACTAATATTTACATACTATTGTTTAACCAACCATTTCCCAAGTAAAGGGTTACCCAGTTTATTTCCATTTTTTTTGATCCCACAAAAATGTACTGAAATGACTATTTTGGTATTTACTACAGCAGAGTAACTGCCTTTGGGTTACCCCCAAAATCCCTAATGGTGGCCAAACCAGACTAAAATGTAACTGGGAAAGAGTTAACAAAAATAAATAAAAATACAACATAGATAATGTTAACTTGTGGTTTTCTAAGTCAATATGCTGTCAAAGATCTACTTCTATTTGAGTTGGACACCATTATCTTAGACTTTTATTTCTTTTTTTTTACTTCTTTGGGGTATGCACCTAGAATCAACTATTCCATCAAAGCTTATTTCTATTGGTACCCTTACAAATAAAAATGAAGGAGAGATTTCCTCTGAGAAAGAATAAAAGATGAATCTAAAGTCTAAATGCTCTTTATACAAAATGACCCAGGGAGAGGTTTGGAGAGCCAAGTTCTTCACATTTCCCTCAAAAAAAGAAAGAAAAATAGCTTAAAATATACAGCACAAAAAATCAATTACAAAGAAAATGAAACCATGCAAAACAAAAAAGACAATATGATTTTTTAAAATCCCACAATAGCAAACAAAACAAGTAAAATACCAAAGGCAATGTAGATGGATAAAAAGAAGTCCTCAGATGGAAAAATGATGTGTTTAAAGAATTTGAGCAAGAATTAACGCTGGTAAAAAAAAAATCACAAGAGGCTATAAAAGCATTTATAGAAACAAAAGAAACAGAAGAAACACTAAAGCTAGAATTAAAATATGCTTTTAGAAAGAATTTTTTTTTCAAATTGCTAACACGAAAAATATAATAAAAATAAAGCAGTTCTATATGGAAAAGCAAAGGAGATATTATTGGCAAGGCATGAATCTGAGAAAACCCAATTTATTGTCTTCTGGCCAAGCCAAGCAAATCACTTCACTGTTCCTTGCAAACTACACGCTGGGCCCCCTCAACTCCTGCCCAACAAATCATGTAAAACTTCCCTCTTTCCAAACACAACTCAAGATTCACTTCATGGACTGAGCCTTCCTAGACTAATTTTACCTGGCTCTCACCCCTCCAATGACTGTGATTGGTCATCTTTCTATTGGGTGGAATTACAGGAAAACAGACTAGATGAAATATCAAATTAAAATCTATATAAGGATATGAATTTTTATTGAAAGTGGGAAGTATGTATGAAAATAAGAAAATATGAAACATTTTACTAGGTCAGAATAGTGATCCATCTAGTCATCATATTTCATTTGATGATGAAACCAGAAGACATCCTTCAGGATGGTTAACTTTGTGTTTTGGCTCACATTTCTACCAGTACTTATCCTTTCTCTATTAAATGATTAGCTTCTCAAAGGCAGGAATGATGCTCTGTTTCTCATCATACCTAAGATAGACCTCAAAACAGAATGGGCATTCAATAAATATTGACTGACTGAAGTAAGGCTCACTTAAAGAAGGATGGTTTTATGAAAAAGGAGAAGGATGTGCATGAAAGGTATGGAAGATGTTAGAGATGGAAAGGGGATGAAGTCAGGAGTAGCACCTCTCACTCCCAACATCATTATTCTTTTTTTGGTTTTGGGGGGGCAGTTGGGGTTAAGTGACTTGCCCAAGGTCACACAGCTAGTAATAACAAGTATCTGAGGTTGTATTTGAACTCAGGTCCTCCTGAATCCAGGGCTAGTGCTCCATTCACTGTGCCACCCAGCTGCCCCCAACATCATTATTCTTAAAAATACAGTATAATAAATGTGAATCACTTTTATAACATACAAAGACCTTCAAGTCAGTTTCTCTTCTCTTAAAAAGAACCCATACTGAGTTCTACAATGAAAGAGTACCATTTCACACACAGACAAGAACCCACCCAATACCAAACTTATTTTAAAAATACATTTTCTAAAGAGAAAGTCATTTGATACCTTAAGATATTTTACAAGATCATTCCCTAAGGCCTGAGCTCCAGATTCTGTTTTCTGGCAGTACTGAAAAAAATTATGTAAGTGCTGATCCTAGGAGAGAGAAAGAAAAAAAAATCCATCAAGGTAATGAAACTTACAGAAACAAATCAGAATGTTTAGTTAAAGAGCCCAACTGTTTTACTTTTACTTAGAAAAGCGAACTGCTAAGAGAAAAGCAACTACATTTTGTTTTCATTTTTAGGAAGAAAAGCATTTCCATTCTTAAAAGCATACATGATCAATAATGCTTTGTGACACTGTGAAAATGATAAATGAGAACCACCACCAAGCACATTAAATTGCTCTAAGATATCTGCACATTTTATTTCTATCCACACCTCTGCATAGCTAATGATTTAAAACCAGTAGTGTACATTTTTTTACTTAGTTCTAATAAAAGAACAAATAAACATAAGTTTAATACAGAATGTTTATAAAGTAGAGTAAAAAGTGGGATTTTATCTTCCAGAAGAACACATGACTTCAGCTACACAGGACTTCTATTCATTTTACCAGAATATCACTTACCTGAGTATACACAGTAGAAACTAGATGTGTTGAAACTCTCAACAGTGGCTTGCCTCCATCCACCCATTTAATTTCCGGCCCGTGATGCTAAATGGACATGGAAAACATAAAATATCAATACAACTCAGTTTATTTATGTTTATTTATTTATATTTATGTTAAAACACCATTTGCGGTAGGGAGTTAGGGGTAGGTTGGCTCTCAGGAAGAGGGAATCATGAAAAATAGAATTTTACATCTGAAGAGGCTTGAAGAAAGTCAGTGACTCACTCAGAATAACAAACTAGGCATTAGCAGAGTGGGAATGAAAACAAAACTTAAGCCTGACTTTGAGGATGATACTAGTTCCATTTTTTTCCAAATCTCTCTTGCATTTCGGCCTGTTAGTTGACAATGTTATTTTTTTTTTAAGTGAGGCAGTTGAGGTTAAGTGCCTTGCCCAGGGTCACACAGCTAGTAAGTGTTAAGTGTCTGAGGCTGGATTTGAACTCAGGTACTCCTGACTCCAGGGCTGGTGCTCTATCCATGACAATGTCATTTTAATGCTGGGTTGAGAATGTAATCCCTACCCTATTTGTAACTTAATCATAATTTAGCAACGTGAAGAAGAGTGAATATTTGGGAAGTAGGTATGTCTGGCTCTACATATAAGTCATTAATATCTACAAATTAATTTAACATCTGTAATTTAAATTTCTTTATAAACTATAATAATAACACGAATAGCTGACATTTATATAGTGACTATGTTTGAAAGCACTTTACACATATTACCTCAACAATAATAATTGATATTTATAGAGTAACTATATTTCCATATATTGTCTCCGCTGAATCTGAGAATAACACGGTGAGGTAGGTAGTATAGCTGGTGTTACACAGAGGAAAAATAAGGTTTATAGAAGTTCAATATCTTGTCCACAATTAGATAATTAGAAAGTGTTTGAGGCAGGATCTAAATCCTGGTCTTCCCAATTCTAAATTCAACATTCTATTTGCCCTGTCACTGCTGCCTCCTTGAAAAAATATCATTTTCCTTCATCCTAGGGATACACTGTGGGGTACTAGAGAATACCAATTAGCTATGGGCAAATTAAAAAATAACAATAACAACAACAACAAAACCTCAAAGGACTATTTGACAAAAGTTGAAATAGTACACAGAGGTCTATTAGCAATATAAATGGAGACTTTAAGGACAGGGAAAACAAAACTATTAAAAGGATTTATGAAACATTTAAACTCTGCTGAATAAGAAAAGTGGAGAGAGACATAGAACAGAAGTTAATTCATATTGCTTATCTGAAGTCAAGGCCAAAAATCTTAATGACCGTGAATGGTTCTAAATATTTCCCTGTTTTTGGACATGGCCCTTTTGCTGAGAGGCCACTGCATACCCATGAATGGACAAACATTGAGTGAGATATCTCTGTTTTACTGCAAAGGTTTCTCTGGAACATCCCAAAAGTGATGCTGGCCTGGCCCCAGAGATCCTATTAACATTATCAGCGTTGTCTGCTTCTCCTACCCTCCTGGAATATGAATAATTGAAAATGAAGTGCTGCTCCCTCCTGTCTAAAGCATCATGTGGTCTTTGACATGCTCTGATGAAACATGGACACAAAAGAAAAATCCCTTGGGATCTTATACCTTGCCCATTCCAAGCTCTTGGTAGCCAAGGTAGCCAGATGGAAGATTAGCTGATACAGGAATGTGCTGCTCACTGGTTACCACCCTTCCGTCTTTCAGGAGTGGAAGCCAAGAATATCCAACTGGAAGAAAAGGAGGAAAGGTCAGTTTCAAATGAAAAGTTGTTATGCAAAGAACGCTAGTGCTTGGCTTAACTGGCCTATGATGAATGTGTTTTGGAGTTGTTAAGTGATGACTATATGCAGGCTGTGCCAGGCATTAAGAGAGATACACAGAGGGGCAGCTAGGTGGCACAGTGGATAAAGCACTGGCCCTGGATTCAGGAGGACCTGAGTTCAAGTCCGGCCTCAGACACTTAATACTGGCTGTGTGACCCTGGGCAAATCACTTAACCCCAATTGCCTCACCAAAAAAAAGAGAGAGAGAGCTACACAGATTAAATAAGACAAAGTCTCTACCCTCATGGAACTCACAATCTAGAGGGGGCATTGAACATAAACATATAATAGATAAAGATAATAAATATGCAAGGTAAGCAGGGTATAAATAAATAAATGTTAGGCAAGCTCAGATGGTGGGGGTAGGGGAGGGAGGGGAAATCATTGCTGACTGGAGACTAAGGATGGCTATATTCACAAAAGAGTTAGCATCCAAGCTGTACCTTAAAAGACAGGTGTGATTTCAGCATGTAGAGAGGTCAGAGGCATGCCAGATAACAAGAACATCTGGACAAAGGCAGGGAGGTGAAATAGTACAGGGGAAAGCAAGAAGTTTAGTCTGAGAAAAGTGCATGTATAAGGGAGTAGTGTGAGATTAAACAGTGAAATGGCCTTGAATGCCAAAGTAAGGAATTTTTTTAAAAAGAATTTCCATTGGTGGGGCAACTAGGTGGTCCAGCAGATAGAGCATCAGTCTTGGAGTTAGGAAGACCTGAGTTCGAATCTGACCTCAGACACTTACTAGCTGTGTGACCCTGGGCAAGTCACTTAACCCCAACTGCCTCTTGCCTCTAAAAATTTTTTTTTAATTTAATTTTTTTAAAAAGTATTTCTATTGGCAACAAGGAGTCAATCTTTCCTTTATAACAGAAAAGATGTCTACATTAGAACAGAATGCATAGAGACTCCTGAACATGGGCCTATAAAGGCATTTTAGTAGGTGTTTTGCCCCCTTTTAGGTTAAGAATTAAAAACGACATTTTGCAAAACATTAACAAAAAAACTAGGTAAGCCACCTCCACATACTGTGAATATAAAAACATTATGCCAATTAAAAAAAATCAACAACAAAACAGTTTCCAAATAATAGAACAAAATGATCTGAGAGGTGAACGTAAAATGACTCAAGTGAGAAGCTGGTTGGCCAAACCTTGTGTTTCCACAACATCTCTCTTCTTCGTGCTCCCTTTACTAGAATTATCGCAGCTGACGTGGTAGTACGTGAACAGCAAGTGGTGCTTTTCGTGGAGCTGTGTGGGCAGTTCTATTTTAATCTGAAAATGCAAGAAAGAGAACACCAGTGTTGTTGATTCCCCCCAAACAACTGACAGAAATCCCTGGCCGGAACAGCGGTACAATATATCACCCCAGGGGCAGCTAGGTGGTGCAGTAGATAGAGCACCGGCCCTGGATTCAGGAGGACCTGAGTTCAAATCCGGCCTCAGACACTTAGCACTTACTAGCTGTGTGACCCTGGGCAAGTCACTTAAACCCAAAACCAAAACAACAACAACAAAAAACCCTCCAAAAAACAAACAAAAAACCAATATGTCACCCCAAGCAGACACAGACTTGTTCTTTGTTTCATTCAAGGACCTTGGACTGGGCCCAGAGGAGAAATGAATACTCCTTCACCCCCAAAGTAGAAGCAGGCAGGGAATTAATTAATAGCCTTAACTTAAAAAGATATTTGCACGGTGTCTGGCACATAGTAGGTGCTTAATAAATGTTGATTGATCGATGAATGGATTGATCTTTAAATGAAAAAAGTAGCAGTGTACGTCACAGTCACTTCATGCATCAAAGCATGGCGCAAGGGAACTTGGTGGTTTTTAATAGAAGTTCTCCAATCATTTTTAATTCAGGGTCCTCTAGTTACAATAATGAAAAGCAGTGCGGACTAGTAGATAGGTCTCAGAGACAGGAAGCCCTGGGCTCAAGCACCTCTAACATGTAGTAGGTGTATGACTGGGCAGATCACGTAATCTTTCAATGCAGGGGAAAGACTAAAAATGGCAGGCCTGCTTTGCTGGAGAAGTCCCCACCCCACCATGGGAGCTCTCTAAAGCTGATTAAGGCATAAGTTTGGATCTTCCCCTCCTAAATAAGAATTAACTTCAACATGAGCAAAGTTCCCAGGTGAAGATAACTGACATTCAAAGCTAGGAAACTTAAGCATTTAATTCAGTCGGGGCACCTTGAGGTCACTTTTTTTCAAATGGGCAATGAAGAGTAAGGCCTAAAACTGGAGAAACCCATTTTTTTCAATCTTAAGAACATCCCTTACCTCATCATAAAGTTCTGGGTTTTGGTGATGATGTAAAACAGCTGCAGAAGAACTTCTGGTAAATACTGGGCCACCAGGTCTGCCATAAATGCACTAAAAAAGAGCAAAGGGAGGAAATAAATACATTTTGACACAGGATCCAACTTTTAAAAACCCAGGTTCTAAGACAGAGGGAATGTAAATTATTCCCTAAATAAACAGTGTCCTTAACAATGAAAATTCAAAACACTGGCCCAGGATTCAGGAGAACCTGAGTTCAAATCCAGCCTCAGACACTTGATACTTACTGGCTGTGTGACCCTGGGCAAGTCACTTAACCCTCATTGCCTCACCAAAAAAAAAAAATCCAACCCCCCCCCCCATGAAAATTCAAAGCAGGAACATATTAAATAGTGACACAACCCTCTTCTCGCCAATCATTTATTTTGCTATTATTAATACTAGTAATAATGAATTGATATTAAAATTAATAATACCAACCAATAATACTAATCCTTAATAATGACATTAATCATTTATTAATTTTTTTAATTTAAATTTAATTTATTAATTTATTTTCAGGGCAATGAGGGTTAAGTGACTTGCCCAGTGTCAAGTGTCTGAGGCTGGATTTGAATTCAGGTCCTCCTGAATCCAAGACCAGTGCTTTATCCACTGTACCACCTAGCTGCCCCCTATTTTTTATTTGTTAATATGGAACAATAAAATTATTTATTTTGTTTGTTAATACTGCATAAAGCTAATTAAGCACCTACAAAAGATGTTCAACATTAGACAAAGGAAAATGAAAGTTACACATAATTTTTTTTAACCTAACTAGCATTTATAGTGTAAGGTTTGCAAAGCACTTTACAAATACTATCTCATTTGATCCTTACAACTACCCCCAGGATGGAAAGGGGAGGGGAAAGTTACTATTGTTATCCCCATTTTATAGATGAGGAAACTGAGGCAGACAGAGGTTAAACAATTTATACAGTATCACATAACTAGTGAATGTCTGAGGCTGGATTTGAACTCAGGTTTTCTGACCCCAAGTCTAGTGCTCTATCCACTGTGCCTCCTAGTTGCCTATAAATGGGCTAAACTTGAAATTAATCAATTTTACTTTTGTTATCTATGTATGTATATTATTATACATATTATTATTTATATTAAAATATAAATATGTATACATATACACACATACATGTATATGTATTTTATTTGTATAAGGAAGAATCCCTATCAAAATAGATTAAATGTATGTAATTATATGGACATCAAACATATGGAATAATATTTTTTTTTTCTTCACACAGTGTCTGGGCCAAAATTGGACAGTAATTCTCCTCTAATAGACTCCATCACTCAAAGCCTCTGGCATTTTTTCATGTTTGCACTTGAGTTCAGAAAACCTTGTTTTATTCATAACAGAACATTCTCAACTCTATACTATGTGGAGTCCAGCCAGCTGACAGGCCATATCATGCCACATGACTGGCTGAAAGGCTTCGATGACAACCTTCACCAAGATGAGAGAAGGAAAGGGGGTGGGAAGGTGGGAAGGTGGGAAGAGTTGTAAAAACCCCAAATCCCTTATATAGTCTTTTAAGAATGAGACTCCAGTATTTTGGGGTTAAGGCTCCTTTTCAATACTTCCCTTTTCCCTAGGGCCTTGCTACTACTATACTCTTCCCCAACTCTTCCTTCCCACTCCAGGACTTCCCAGAATGATTGATGATGACACTAAAAAAACCCCAAACCCTCCCTTATTTCTTCAGTATCACTCCTTCCCTTCTTGCCTCAAGAGATCCTTCCATATCCCATAGCCTGTGTAGGATAGAAAACTGGAACTGGATCCAGTAGAAAAAGGATTTAGATTTGAATCCTGGATCTGAAATTGACTGGCTATGTAAACTTGGGCAATTCATTTAACCTGAGTCTTAAGTTTTCCTTATCTGTAAAAAGAAGATGATAATACTCACACTACCATAGTTCATAGGGTTATTGTGAGGAAACAACAGGGGAATAGATGAACAAATTCTGATATATAAATGTGATGAAATTTTATTATATAAGGAATCATTTTTTGGAAATATTTCTGTGGTTTCTTTGTTAGTAGTTTATTTAACATTTTTGCTTGATGTTTATTGGCAAAATTGTTCTGGGATTTTCTTTCTCCACTTTCTCCCTTTTTATTCATAAAGGAAGTTTTGGGGGGAAACTATTACTATGTAGTATGGTGAAATGGAGAGTACCAGATTTGGGATCCAAGGACCTGAACTGGAATCCCATTTCATCCATTTACTAGGACTAATCATTTAACTTCCCTAGGCCTTAGTTACTCTTATCTGTCAAATGAGAGGGTTAGAGTGAATGAACATTCAAATCCCTCCCATATGATCACACATATTTATTTATTTTTTCCCCATCTTAACAGTACTTTATTTTTTTTACAATTACATGTAAATATAGTTTTCAAAATTCATTTTTTAAGATTTGGAGTTCCAAATCACTCCCAACCCCAAGACAGCAAGCAATCGAATATAGATTATATAGTTCGATCATTGATCACACACTTTTTTTTTTTTTGCGGGGCAATGAGGGTTAAGTGACTTGCCCAGGGTCACATAGCTAGTAAGTGTCAAGTGCCTGAGGTTAGATTTGAACCCAGGTTCTCCTGAATCTAGGGCTGGTGTTTTATCCACTGCCACCTAGCTGCCCCAAATCACACATTTTTTTTCACTATTTAGTATTTTATTTTCCCAAATTACATATAAAACACAAATTTTAACATCAATTTTTAAAAAAACCTTTGTGATTCAAATTCTCTTCCTCCCTCCCTCCCCACCTACTGCAAGAATTCAAGCAATCCAATATAAGCTATATGTGAGCAGTCATGCAAAACATTTCCACATTAGCTGGGTTTTAAAAGAAAACAGACAAAAACAAAACTTCAAATAAAGGAACTAACAAAAAAATCATGCTTCAATCTGTATTCAGATACCATCAGTTCTCTCTCTGTAGATGGACTGTATTTTTCATAAGACCTTCAGAGTTGTCTTGGATCATTGCATTGCTGAAAATAACCAAGTCATTCACAGCAGATCATCTCACAATACTGCTGTTATTTTGTATACAGAACATTTCACTTTGCATCAGCTCATGCAAGTCCTTCCAGGTCTTTCTGATAGCATCCTGTTCATCATTTTTTTTTTTCAGGGCAATGGGGTTTAAGTGACTTGCCCAGGGTCACACAGCTAGTAAGTGTCTGAGGCTGGGTTTGAACTCAGGTCCTCCTGAATCCAAGGCTAGTGCCTTATCCATTGCGCCACCTAGCTGCCCCCTCATCATTTTTTAAAAATAGTAAACTACATTTATATAGTACTTTAAAGAGATTTCCTTACAATAAACCCATGAGGTTGATTATTGCAACAATAGTAACAGATAACATTTATATAGTACCTTATACCTGACAAGGAATTTTCTTCACAATAGCCCAGCTAAGTAAGTACCATGTTTTGTCATCATCATCAATCAATCAATCATCATCCATCAATCTTCATCACCCTCAATCAATTCTCCTCCTCCTCAATGGATCCTCATCTTCATCATTCAATCCTCATAATCATCAATCAGTCCTCATCATCAATCCTCATCAATCAATCCTCATCTTCCTTCAATCATCATCCGTCCATCATTCATCATCATCACTAATCACACATATTTTTTTTTTCTAGTGAGGCAATTGGGGTTAAGTGACTTGCCCAGGGTCACACAGCTAGTAAGTGTTAAGTGTCTGAGGCCACATTTGAACTCAGGTACTCCTGACTCCAGGGCCGGTGCTCTATCCACTGCGCCACCTAGCTGCCCAATCACACATATTTTTTAAAAAACCAACCTTAAGAGGCTGAGAATCCTCTTCATCTGAATCTTTGAACTCAATACAAATTGCGATATTCCTGGCCTACAACAGAATAACAACAACAAATAAATACATGAAATCAGACATGGTATGTGTTAAGAAAAAAGATGAAAAGGAAGCCCAAATCTGAAGAGCAAACTTGGAATCCACAGTGAGAATTCAGTAGTAGGATCTTTTCACTCACCTTTGCAAAAGACTTTTGACTGTCATATTTCAAGGACTTGGGATAAACATAAAGGTGATTATTGTAGATGGTGAAAGGTTGAGTATGTTTTGGGATGCAGGGAACAAACTCCTCTACTTCAAACGTGACTAGAGTTTTGGTACTGTGTTCAAATTGTTTCATGGGAATGTATGATGAGTTAACATAATCTGAAAATATATTAAAAACAAACAAAATTGAAGCGAAAACCAAACTGACCCCAAAACGTATCCAGTTATGACACAGAATGTATACTTACTGGGAAAGTCTGAAGAAACATTATCAATTGTGATGTCTAGGTTGCCTAAAATAACAGGTAATTTGGCCATCTTCTCAGGCCTAGAGAAGAGAATAAGAGAAAATTAAAAACTTAAAAGGTGAATTCCAAAGCTGACCCTGAAAAAAATGTATGAACATATAAGGAAAAGTATCAGTTTAGAAGGAAAATTACTCATCTACCTTTCCAATGATTGTGAGAAAAGAATTACAACTCTACTAACATCTGACTTAACTGGCACTATCAGAGAATGACAAGTGAATCGCCCTGACATGCGATAGCTCTTTAAATACTGACATTTTTATTTTCTACGTTTTATATGCAGCTTCCTAAAATATGTGATATACTCCCCCGATTCTTAAGTCAATTAATCAATAATAATTTAGTAAATGACTGTTCTGTGCCAGGAAGTGTGCTAGTCAATGAAAAGACAAAGACGGAAATGAAATAATCTGTTCTCTGAAAGAAATTATGTCCTGAAAGGAAAAACATACAGACAAACAAATAGAAACAAAATGTAAATAAAGGAAATACAAGGCAAATTCAAAGACAAAGGCCTCGTGTAGGAGTCAATGCTCTAGCTGAGTTTTTGAAGTAAATTAGCCATTCTAAAAAGGCAGTGGTGAGGGGAGGGTGTTTTCAAGGTAGGGGTGGGAGCAGGACTCATATATGTTTCATGCATTTTTTTTTTTTTTTAGTGAGGCAATTGGGGTTAAGTGACTTGCCCAGGGTCACACAGCTAGTAAATGTTATGTGTCTGAGGCTGGATTTGAACTCAGGTACTCCTGACTCCAGGGCCGGTGCTCTATCCACTGCGCCACCTAGCTGCCTCCAGGACTCATATATGTTTAAAGCTACAGAGATGGAAAATGTAATGTCGTTTGTGAGGAAAAGGTATACAGGTTTAAAAGCCCAACAACCGGATGATGATTTCTTAACCAGTTTGGGCTGGAGCAAAGAGTTCATGAAGGGGAGTAATAGGGTGATCTACTTGGAAAGATAGGATGCAGCCAGGGATGAAGGGCTTTGAACAGAGTTTTTGTTGGACCCACTGAAGAGTGGGAGGAGAGTGAAACTGTCAGACCCGCGCTTTAGGAATCACTGGGACAACTGTGAGAAGGATGAATCAGAGAGGTGAGAGACATGAGGCAGGGAGAGCAAGTAGGAAGCTAAGCAGGGAGAGCAAGTAGGAAGCTCAGGTAATGGTCCAGAGGAGAAGTGATGAGGGAGGTGGTGATGGGAGTAGAATCTCTTCTGACTCCTCCCTCCAGTATCAGCACCTCCTCATGCCTTAGTTTACTTACAAATCTAAGTCAATGGACTCAAGGGTGATCAAAAGCCCCTCCTACTGTGTAGGATTTGTGGAAGGTATTTGTGTATTTTCCTTTACATTTGGGGGGGCCTTTTCAGCTTTACTTCTGCATTTTTGGCTTTGTTATTAATAGTCACCATTGGTAGAAATGAGTGATTACTATAAGTGCTTTGGAAGTATACAGCACTAAGTTATAAAAATTTAAGTTATTCATATTGGTACAGGACATTGTATAAACACAGACAAGGGGGAGAGAGACAAAGACAGAGACAGAAAGAGAGAGACAGAGAGATAAGAAATATTTATATGAAAGCTTTAAAAAATTAGCTTTCAGTTTGTATTTCACTTTGTATTCAAAACATATTTGAAAATATTCAAATTTTGGGCATATTTCCCAATTTCCCAATTTCATGGACAACTTTTCAGACCTGTTTTGTTAGACATGAGTTATACAAAAGAGGAACCGGTATTGTTTTGAATTCCCAGGTATTT
Source organism: Dromiciops gliroides (assembly GCF_019393635.1). NCBI lineage: Eukaryota > Metazoa > Chordata > Mammalia > Microbiotheria > Microbiotheriidae > Dromiciops > Dromiciops gliroides. The sequence goes on from NC_057863.1 coordinate 157,692,546, forward strand.
CAAAAGCAAAAGAACAACACCAGGAGCATAAAGTTGGCTGTCATCACCAAAAGAGGTATATTTCCCCAGGACTGGGCCCCATCTTCCACCTCAATTGTAGGTACTCTTACCTTTCTGATGCCAACAAATGGGCTCTCAAAAATCCTAACTGAGCCCACAAAGTAAAAATTACATCTTAACTTTGCCTTGTCTGGACATACTTGCAATAAACTACCTATCTGGGGCATTACAAGTAAAAAAGGCTGTTTTTGCAGCCCTGGTCCTGGGGTCACACAGATGCAACTCCTTTCTAAAGAAAAATAATATTTCCTACACTCCCACTAACCACACATCCTGGCTGACCCAACCCAGAAGGGGAAAAGCAACTCTGAAACTAACTTCCCACCCAAGCATGTTCTATATTTTTGTTCATTTGTTTTTTCAGCCTCTTTCTCCTCTTCTATTTCCTGTATAGACCCACAGCTCAGGAAAGTAGCAAACTGATTACTTAGGCTAGTTTTTTTTCCCCAAGCAAATTGCATAGCTGTCCTAAAAGGAAATATATGTTCTAGAAGCTATTGTTTAAAAAAAGAGTGAAAAGAGGGGAACAGAGAAGATACAAATTTAAACCACCTCAGGTAATCTGAGCCCATTGTTTTTCCATGAACTGGATCCCTGAATACAGAGAACTTCGTTATGCATACAATGTTCACAAATGCATAGAAATACAGAGGTTAAAAATGATAATAATATAAAATGAAGAGGTATTCTAATTTACTGTAGTTAATACTGTATTAAAAAAAAATCTTATAATGGAGACTGCATCTTAGGAGCTGTCAGGTTTTCCACAGGATTAAGATAGGTTCAGGGAAGGTGGTGAGGAAAGGATGATAGGTGAGGAAAGGATGATAACATCACAAATCTAGAAAAGACAAATTACACAGGTTTGGATCTAGCTATGTAGATGTCTTTTTTTTTGTCGGGGCAATGAGGATTAAGTGACTTGCCCAAGGTCACACAGCTAGTACGAGTCAAGTGTCTGAGGCTGAATCCTAATTGAATCCAGGGCCAGTGCTTTATCAACTGCGCCACCTAGCTGTACTTTTCAGTGGGAAAGAAACTCTACCATGTGAAACCTGCAGGAGACTTTGCCTGGTCTCCCTAAGATATTAGTGTCTTCCCTCCAAGGTTATCTTCCAACTATCCTATTACATATTTTGTATGTAACTATTTGTTTATTTGTTTGTTCATTTACTTACTTATTTGTTTGCTTACTTATTTATTTTAGGCAACCAGAGTTAAGTGACTTGCCCAGGGTCACACAGCTAGTAAGTGTCTGAGGCTAGATTTGAAAGCAGGTCGTCCTGACTTCAAGGCTGATGCTGTATCTACCGTGCCACCTAGCTGCTCCTCCTCCCCCATTTTAAGGCAAAACTATTTATATAAATGATGTCTCCTCAGTTAGAATGTGAACTCTGAGAACAGATTTTTTCCTTTGTATTCCTAATGCTTATTGATTGATTGATTGATATGTCTCCAACTCTCTTACAGGATTGTTGTGAGAAAAGCACTTTGTAAATCTTAAAGAAGCAGGCAAATCTATGTCTGTACTATTTTTAGCCTATTGTAAAAGCTCCCTAACAGGTCTTCCCATCTCCAGTTGGTATCACCTTTAACCTATTTTTAAAGACCACTGTCAGAATAATTTTCTTTATGCATAGATATGATCATGTTATTCCTCTGTTCAAAAGTTTTCAGTGTCTCTTTATTGCCCACTGAGTGAGGCTTAGGCTCTCTTGTCTGCTATTCAAGGCTTCCCCAAAATCTGGCATCACCTACCTATGTAAGAGAGAGAAGGAAGAAGAAATGAGGACAATAGAGGGGGGAAAAAAGGAGGATAGGATGGAAGAAAGAACAAATTTCATAGATGATCAGCTGGTGTTAGTATTATACCTTACCTCTCTAGGTAAGAATGGTGTATAAATATGGATTATTAAAATGAGAATGAGGGTCAGAATTGGAAAGGATTGTGGAAACAAGAAGCAATCCTTTTTCAACTGCCTTTTTTGTTTGTGGGGCAATGAGGGTAAAGTGACTTGCCCAAGGTCACACAGCTAGTAAGTGTCAAGTGTCTGAGGCCAGATTTGAACTCAGGTCCTCCTGAATCCAGGGCTGGTGTTTTATCCACTGAGCCACCTTTCTACTGCTTTTTTTCCAATGTCTCCTGTGATAGCCATGTTTAACCATCAATGATTACTTTTCCCCGCTAAGGCATGAAAAGAAATATAAGGTTGTGAACTCACTTCCGGAAGTCTGCTAATAACTTAAGCATGTCTTCATTTGATAGTTTATTGCTGTCTTGTCTGTAGAGGGCAGAAAATCTGGCATTTTTGTCAAGATTTCCAGATGAATCTTTAAACAACGTTCTGAAAAATCAAAGTAATGATCTCTAAATTAGGTTATGGCAAGCCAAAAGAAACACAGTCATTGAATACTAGTTTCTAAATGAAGAACCATTAGCATTCCACTAACTGTAACCAAGAAGAATTTAATGATGTGAGGATACGGTACATTGATAATGGAAGCACTAAGAGTAGCTTAATTTACACAGGAAAGTGCAGGGTGACAGTGAATGGTTTGTGTTTATAAAACAATGTGTGGTCAACTCCTGATGGTACGGATTACCACAATGGGGATTAGCTCTAGCCTTCCCATAGCTGATTCCCAGTCCCCCTATTTCCCATTCAAGATACTCTAAGTTCCCGTCACCCTTCCAGTCATCATGCAATACCAGTAGGAACTCTTTTGTTATAAAACAATGCTTGCTAAAAAAAGACTAAAGGATCAATAAAACAATGCTTGCTAAGGGATAGTCTCAAAGCCAAGTTGGAAATGTAGTCCTTTCTCAAAACTAACAGGATCACAGATTTAGTGCAGTAAGGAATGTTAAAATCCTTCCAGCCTAACCCCCATAGTCTACAGATGAGGAAACTGAGGTAAACAGGGTTAAGTGACTTGCCCAGGGTCCCACAGCTAGAAGTATCTGAAGTTACATTTGAACTCAGGTTCAAATGAGTAGAGTCAAATGGAAGTGAATTTCCTGACTCCACACTCAGCACTCCATCCACTGGGCCAGCAGAGCCCAAATCAGAACCTAGTTTGTCTGACTCCAAATCCCATGCCTTTTCCATTGCATCATCAAGTTTCAACTTTGAATAGTAGAATCAGAAAACATTTTGACTCAAAAATAAGTATCCTGGAGAACCAGATCAAAATGAAGTGAAAATGCTACTAAGACAGTTAAGAACTGGCCAATAACATGTTTTATAGGCACTAGCCTTACCTTGCTGCCCAAGCAAATGGCATTCTGTATTGTCCTAGTCTTTGGCATGCCTGCTTAGCATTTTTCAGCACCTTCTGGGCAACCTGGAGGAGATCAAAATAAAGTCAGGAGGTAAGAAAATGGTAGCAGAATATGGGCTATGTTACAGATACAAAGAGAAAGAATTGCTTTGCAAAGACTACAAATAGCAAAAATGTATCCTTCGAACCTTCGGAATAGCACAACAAATTCAAAATGAAATGTCCTCTTTATAAGTGGCAGAATGTGGAAAAATTTTAACACTCCACAGCCACAGGCCTTGTCCAAAGGTCTTAGATGAGAAAAATCTAGGAGTATGCTGGAGCTAGCTTGAACCAGCTCGCAAAAGCTGATGTGTTAAACTTTCTGAGTGGGCATTTACACCTCAAAAAACCAGCAAACACTGGAAATCGGGGCTTAAATGATTGTTTTGTTGATGTTTTAAAATTTTCTAAGATCTCTCTGGACATGTGTAAAATGAAGCAGCTGAACCAGCTGATCCCTAAGGTCACTTCCAACCCTAAAATTCTACAAAAATCACATATTGGAAACCGTCCTCATGAGGGAAGTAAAAGACTAGCATAGACTCACAGAATTGGAATTAATATTCTAGAGGGTAGTCTCCTAATTCCTTTTGCCAAAATGAGGGGCAGTACACAAAACATTTAAAAAAAAATCAGAGCATTTATTTAACCTCTGACTATGTGTAGCAACAGAAATTGATACTTTTTTCTTTTTCTTTTTTTTAGCAATCATCCCCATGAGGCAGCTTAATGCCTAAGCTTTTCTATATAACATGTATACAGTGAAACCCTTGGAGTCATAAAGCTTCTCTCCCCATGGTAGCTTTTTTTTTTTTTTGCGCAGGCAATGGGGGTTAAGTGACTTGCCCAGAGGCCGGATTTGAACTCAAGTACTCCTGAATCCAGGGCCGGTGCTTTAACCACTGTGCCATCTAGCTGCCCCCCCATGGTAGCTTTTACCAAAAGTTTCTGTTCTTATTAGGTGAGTGTTATTTCTTGACCACTGCTTTGCAATAAGATTTATGTGCCCACAGGAAAGTTATTTCACCATGTACTGGGTCCTGTTGTGTGAGTGGTGTTCACATTCCATGACAAGTGAAGAAAAAGAAAGATTCGAGGGAGATGGTTTGACGGCATCATTTCTACAGTCAATAGTCCTATGAGAGGCAGCTCTGGAATCAGGAAGACCTAAATTTTAGTCCTACTTCGGACTCACACCAGCTGTGTGATCATGGGTAGGTTACTTAACCTCTCACTTTCCCCAGGCAGCTCTCTAAAGATGTATGATATAGACAAATTGTTCAGTTGTATTGGTGGAGGGAGAGTGTCCATACCAGAATTCCCTAAAGAATGAAATCACAGGTGCAGACCCACCCCCTACCCCTCAAAGAGAAAACAGTACTGCTCTCTTTAGAAGAGAGGATGTGGCAAGTGGACAGAAAAAGTGGACTTTACTTAGGCCTTCGACACAAATTCTATCTATACAGTAAAGTGTGTGTTTGATCTTTCACACTCATAGATTATTAATCAGAACATAAAAGAATGTATCATTCTCAGGTTTCACCTTTTTTTAAAAGTCCCTCCAGGGATTACCTTTTACTAGACTTTAATCAGCCAAAAAGGTTTGCTGTTGGAAATACGGTGCTGGAGGAAACAGCAGCAGGGTGGGTGACCACAAGCACCAAGGAGCTTCCTATTATATACCTCAAATTCGAGCTGAGGTTTTCCTCAGCTCTCTACCCACTGATGCCGACAAGCTTCTTACACTGGGCTCTGCTCACCTCACACGGCTACCTCTTATCGAAATCAAATCAACACGTGATTAATATTGTTGCTGGTCTGGTAAACCAGGAGATCATATAACCTTGCACTAGCCCACTAAAACAACCAGGATTTTGGGACAGAAAGTGCATGAATCTGACAGTCAAGATCTGGCTCTTAGAATCTCAGGGAAATTATATCATAGCCTTTTCCAGCTGCAGTGTCTCCATTGAGAGATGGGGGTTTGGGGATAGTCATTTCTAAGATTCTATGATAAGGCTAGGGGGACTTCCCAAGCATATGATATACATACAAGTTACCTCTTACTTTTCAGCTACTGGGTGCAGACTGCTTCTTTCTTGTACCTACAACCAGGCTGCTGTTTAACCCACCCAGCTCCTCTCCAGCCTGTAATAAAGCTATTCTAGATCAGTGGCACCAGAGGCTAGGATGGGAAATTCTTTGACTTACTTTCCCTTTGAGGGAAACACACCTGTTTTATTTCTCCTGGGGCTCTGTCTTACATTACTCACAACTCAGTTTTCTCTCAAATCACAAATCTGTTTCCAAAATGTACATAAGTATTCTATTTCACAGAAAGCTAGCATCTTAGGCCACATTAAGAAAGTTATAGCATCTAGGAATAAGGAGGAGAGAGTCTCATTGTACTCTGCCCCCATCAGATGACATATGGCATGTGGTGTCCAGTCTGGACACCCCATTTTAGAAAGAACAATGATAAGAATCACAGATCCCTGCCATAAATGGCATATCAATGCACCGGAGGGTGTGTTGGGGAGGGCAGGCAAGATTACAGAGGGCCTTGATTTCATGCAATATATAAGGGGATCATTTGAAGAATATGGGAATGTTTAGACTGAAAAAAGAGGGATATATAGCTGTCTGCAAATACCAGAGAGGGATTAGCATGGTTCTGCTTGGCTCCAGAAGGCAAAACTAGTTGTAATGAATGGAAGGTGCAAATAGGAAGCTTTTATTTACCTGAAACCTAAATATGCCTAAATATTAAAACTTTTGAAAGAAAGAGAGAAAGGAAGAAAAAAGGAAGGAAAGAAAGGAAAGGAAGGGAAGGGAAGGGAAGGGAAGGAAGGAAGGAAGGAAGGAAGGAAGGAAGGAAGGAAGGAAGGAAAAGGAAAGGAAAGGAGAAAGAAGAAAGAAAGAAAGAAAGAAAGAAAGAAAGAAAGAAAGAAAGAAAAGAAAGAAAAGCAGCTGCTTTGTAATGTTATAAAATCATAAACTATAGAACTCAAAAGGGCCTCAGAGGCCATTTAGTATAAGCCTTTCATTTTACAGATTAGGAAACTGAGCCCCAGAAGGTTAGATCAAGTCAAGAAGCATTTATTAACTAACTACTATGTACCAAGCACTGTGGTAGGGGATGAAGGTCACAGAGTAATAAGCTTCAGAGGCAGAATATGAATGAACCCAGGTTCCCCAATTCCAGAGTCAGTATTTTTCCCCTTTACCAAATGGTGAGATTTCACTTGAGGTCTTTAAGCAAAGGAGGAATGATCACTCGTCCAAGTGTGTTGTACAGAGAATTGTTGTTGAAGTCTGGATTGAACTATGTAGCCACTGAGGTCCCTTTCCATTTACAAGACTCTTGGGTTCTGCCTCATTGCACTCTGCTCATTGTTCTGTCTCTCCACTGTCTTTGCCTCTCTCCTACCTACATCTACACTAGTAAAAATCTCTTCCTCCTTTCCTCTCCTCCCTTCCTTCCCTCCCCCTTTCCCTCTTTTTATGTAGAAAGTGATAAGAAGCTAATCGTTGACTGATACGTTTCAGAGCAAGGATGCTGACACAGCTCTATCGAGGAAAAAGACAATGGCAGGATTTGAAGGCAAATCAGACATAACAGAGTCGTGTCATCCATCTCTAAAGTTGCTTCAAGCACTCAGAAGCCTCTTTCAGAATCTGTACCAAAATTTCTGGTATCACCAGAATTCCCACCAGAATCTCTACCAAAATTTCTGATATCACTGGTTCATCTTCGTCTAGATTCAATATACATTTCCCCAAAATATCATCCACCAAGGGCAAAAAAACCCAACCCCTTTTTCTATTTTATTTCTCTTCTTTCATTCAACTACTAGTATTGCATGGAGTTTTAAAATGAGTATCATTATTGACTATTTTCCTTGCAAATTTATTCCATTTCAAATGCATTCTGGGTTAAATAGGCTTTTGGTGAGCTAAAGCCATTAATGATACTGTTTCCATAAGAAAATGCATGTTCGTTGAATTAAAGTGAACTAATAAACTCTCAAAATGCAATGTATTTGTAAGTTGGGGACTTTAAAGGATTGTAGGACAGACACTCAACACCTCACCCTTTGATTACTATAATAGTCTGCCTGTCTCAAGTCCCTCCCCACTCCAATCCATTCTCCATTCAATACTAAAGTGATTTTCCTAAAAGAAAGGTCTGTTCATGTCACCCTCTTCCTACTCAATAAAAACTCCAGTGCTTTCCTATTGCCTTCAGGAACAAATACAAAATGCTCTGTTTGGCCTTCAAAGTCCTCCTACTTTTCCACTCTTCTTATTCCTTAGTCTCCAACATGTACCCTTCCATCCAGTGACAATGGTTCCCTGGATGTTCCACAAACAATAAACTCCATCTCTTTGATCCAGGTATTTTCTTTGGCTGTACCCCGGGCCTAAAATGTTCTCCCTCTGCTCCAACTATTGCCTTCCCTAGCTTCTTTTAAGTCCCAACTAAAAACCCACCTTCTACAGGAAGCCTTCCCTAATCCCCCCGCCTTTTTTTTTGGACTGGACAATGAGGGTTAAGTAACTTGCCCAGGGTCACACAGCTAGTGTCAAGTGTCTGAGACCGGATTTGAACTCAGGTCCTCCTGAATCCAGGGTCAGTGCTTTATCCACTGTGCCACCTAGCTGCGCCCCCCAATCCCTCTTAATTCCAGGGTTTTTCCTCTGTTAATTATTTCCTATTTATCTTGTATATAGCTTGCTTTGTATATACTTGTTTGTATGTTGTCTCCCCTGTTAGATTATAAGACCTTTGAGGGCAAGGTCTGTCTTTTGCCTCTTTGTATCTTCAGTGCTTAGCCCAGTGCCTGGAACATAGTAGGTACTTTAAAAAATGTTTATTGATTGAGACACAAAAGGGCTAGAAACAAGATTTCACAGGATGCCCCAAATACCCAATAATTATTCATGTTTGTTAAGATTGACAAAGTACTTTCCCCTACAAGTCTAGGGGGTAAGTTGTACAAGAATTATTAACTCCACGTTACAGATAAAGAGACTAAGGCAGAAGAAACACTAAGTAACTTCACAAAGCTGCTAAATTCCAAATGTGGGATTTAAATATAGATTTCCTGACTCCGAGTCTGATTACACTATGCAATGTAGGCTCTCTGAGGACAACAACTCCTTTTCATTTTGTTTTGACATTCCCAGTATCTAACACACTAAATGACACAATAAATACATATTAGATTGAACTAGAATGCAAACAATGGCTCAAGTCAGGGTCTTACTGGCCATTAGTACAATAAACTTAAACTAAGTAAGCACTTTCACTTTTCTTCATTCTTTTTCTCATCATGAAGCATAAGATCATGTCTCCTACCTTAGATGAGTCTGAACTTTTCATGTATGGCTCAGCACAATGTGTGATGCTTCCCTGGAGGACTTTTTCAATTCTAGCCACAAGAAATATATCAGGATGGGGACAGGTGACTGAAAATATACCCTGTAGTAGAAACATCATTTTTTTTCAATAAATATAACTTATAACATTACACAAATAACATACAGTTTCTAAAGCGGTGGCACATTTAGAGACACTCCAATTATTAATGGCTGAACAAGTTGTAGTATGTGATTGTGATAAGAATACTACTTGCTATAAGAAAGGATGAGTTCAATGATCTTTGAAAAATGTGGATAAACTTGCACAAAATAATGAAGACTGAAATGAGCAGAACCAAGAGAACATTGTATATGGTAACAGTAATATTGTTTTAAGGACAACTTTGAGCAAATGAGTCATTTTGACTATAATAAATACCAAAATTAACTACAAGGGATATATGAAGGAAGACACTATCTGTACCCAGAGACAGAAGTGATAAATTTAAGTAGGTATAGAATGACTATGTACATACATACAAACATACATACCTATATTACGTATATATATAACACACATATTGGGGGAGGAACCAAAAAAGGAAAAATAAGGAGTTGATATGAAAACTTTATTATATATTTAAAAGGAATAGCAAGCTGTACATAACAGATTTGCAGTTTCATGTGCAATCTTCTTTTTTTATTGTACTAGGTTATGCAAATGCTTGTTTTATTCCACAAATTAAAAATTAAATAAATAACAATTTTTAAAAGAACCATCAGTATGTCAAACTGGGTAACAAATGGAAAGTTTATACCAATTAAAGGAAACACTTGCAGGTTTGGAAGGGGGAAAAGTAAGAAGAAAAGCTCTAAACTAAGAAAAAGGAAATGTGAAAGGCCTCTTTCTTTTTCCTTTCCCTCAAGCCAACCTGTTTCTCCTCCACCAGTGGTCAATTACATTATCTCTAAATCCATAAAGAAGATGCTGTGACTCAATATTGGGAATTTAAATTCTATTCCCATTCTTAAACACCACTATCCTAATCAAAGGTCTTCACTGTGAAGTCTTTGACATATTTATGGTGGTAGGATTTGAAGGGAAATCAGGTAAAACAAAATGATTGTCATCCATTTCTAAAGGTGCTCTAATAAGATGGGCAGGGTTCTTCTTCTTTTTTTTTTTTTTTTTGCAGGGCAATGAGGATTAAGTGACTTGCCCAAGGTCACACAGCTAGTAAGTGTCAAGTGTCTGAGGCTGGATTTGAACTCAGGTTCTCCTGAATCCAAGGCCAGTGCTTTATCCACTGTGCCACCTAGCTGCCCCAGGGTTATTCTTAACATCATTAATATAATGCCTTTGGCTCATACCTGCTTTGGATACTGCAACATGGTTTCATGAAAGAAATTTTGAATCCTCTGTAAACTATCTCCGCTGCCATTCACCAGGTGCTGGGGTGGGCCAGGTAGCATTTGTCTCACTGAGAAGTGGTTCAAGTCCACGTGAAAATCGGCAGAAATCTTTCTATTATGTTTTATGTCGAACAGTGAGAGGGTCACAAAGAAAGGCTCTACCTGGGGGGTGAAGGGGAAGGAACAAAATATTGATTACCAATTTTGTTACCTAAATTGTAAAAACAAGTCACTGAAGAAATACTGGCTATAAGTTTCTAAAGCTGAAAATTGGCATTATTCCTTAGTTATTTATATAACAGGATTACTCTGTGGGGGGAAAATGTTTCATTTTAATAGGTGCAACAGGAACTAAATGTATAATATCATTTGTCTCCATTCCGAGTTTATTTATATGAGGCCACAGAAAATAAATGATGGCTCTGATAAGGCCTCAAACTTAAAACATCAAAGGCATCCAACATAAAACCAACATCTTATCATTCACATCCATCTTGACCTTGGAGGCTAAACAATGACGAAGGCTACATTTGCGCCCATGGCTGTTCTCAAAACATTCCTCACTTTTCTGAGTAGGGGAATGGAGATTCCCAGGCTGGACTGCCCTGCAAGCTACTTTTCATGTCGAAAGGATCTGAATGCCTCTGATGCCACAAAAATAAACAGATAGATAGATGAATAAATGAATACACACACACATTTAAAGTAATTACATTTGTTGTGGGTCCTTCCTCGTTCTCAGCGACACAGCATTGCAAATTAAAGGACAAATCATTGCACTTGACAAGTATCCTTTTGCCAAACTTCTCTTCAAATGGCTTCACTTCTGGTTCGAGTCCCGTAAATTCAAGCTTCTTGAAAAGAAAATGAGGCAGTGGTAAATATTGCCATTTTAAAATGTATGTCATGAGTAATTTCTCTGCGTGGTTTTGGAAGATGTCAAATAAGAACCCACTTCTCACCTGGGCATCTGGATCCAAGACAAAGAGTTTCACTCTGCTTTCACTTTTTAATTTGATCTCTGCTTCTCGGGGACTCTGTAATTAATAAGAAAGGCAACAAGTTACATTTACTTTGTCATTCAGCATTTTCAATGAATCATACAAGTGTGCTTCCTAGTCTAACATCTTAAAAAAGTCAACAGTAAATAGTTTCTTTATCCATCATTAGCAGTGTGCTGCTAATTGTTTAATAATAAGCTCTCCAGAAGGAAAAAAATGCCTGCACAACACAACACAATGTACTCTTTTTTTTTTTTTTAATTTTCACGGGCAATGGGGTTAAGTGACTTGCCCAGGGTCACACAGCTAGTAAGTGTTAAGTGTCTGAGACCAGATTTGAACTCAGGAACTCCTGAATCCAGGGCCGGTGCTTTATCCACTGCGCCACCTAGCCGTCCCATCACAATGTACTCTTAAGTTTAATGTGTATTACTGACATTTTCTCCATTGATTTCTTAAATCTAGACAATCAATGAAACAATAAATCTAGCCCTGATTTGTAGTGTGTGCCAAATTCCAAAGTGTAAGTGGCCACACTGAAAATTTAGTAATTTGTTTTTCCCCTACCAGTATAAGCTTACTCCAGCACAACCCTGTATCACCTACCATACATCTGACACGCTGATAAGTATAGGTGGAAATATAAAGATAGTGTAAGCCATTGTCACTGCCCTCAAGAACGGGGTAGGGGAGACAAACTTTTCACACAAAATAATTAAGTGTTTAACAACGCGCACTGACGAGAAGTACAGTAGGAATTCAGTTTAGAGTGAATTAAATGTGAGTTGGAATAGGCAAGAGCAGGATTCATAGAGAAGGGAGAACTTGAAAGAATGGGTGGGATTTCTTTAGACAGTAAGGAAGAAAGGCATTATAGAGCAGAGGAACAACATCAATCAATCAGTTGTGCAAGGTGTTGGAGGACAAACACAAGAACAAAATCCCCCACATTCAAAGATCTCACGTTCTATTCAGGGAAACAATATGTAGACATGTAAATATACAAAAATAAATGCAAATTAGTTTGAGGAAAGACCAGGCTTTACACATTTTAGGAACTCAAAATATATTTATTGAATGAATGCTTGAGTGGCTTTTGAAAGACAATGAACATCATAAGTAATTTTTCTGCTTGGTTTTGGAAAATGGCAATTGGTGGGGCGGCTAAGTGGCGCAGTGGATAAAACACTGGCCTTGGATTCAGGAGTACCTGAGTTCAAATCTGGCCTCGGACACTTGACAGTTACTAGCTGTGTGACCCTGGGCAAGTCACTTAACCCCCATTGCCCCGCAAAACAAAACAAACAAAAAAAAGAAAATGGAAATTGGGGCAAAAATAACAGCCTGCCCTCTTTCTCTAAATATTCCATAATCAGTAGAGGGCTAGGGAAGGGGGAGGAAGAAAAAAATGCAATAGATTTCTTACAAGCAACCCTGAGACCACAGCATCCCCTCATCCATGAATCACAATGTATTCAGGGAAAAGAGGGAGGAAGGGAAAACATGAAAATAAAAAGAGGGGAAGAATAAAAAAGAAAACAAAGGAAGAAAAGCTGTTTATAGAATGCTTTATATTCCCTCAGAAATGGGGAAACCTAAAATTTTTCAAAGAAAGAACTACTCTTCACTCCATCCTTTTACCAGCTCCTGGATACTACTTAAGTCTTCAACAATGGTTTTTACAGGGCAAGGATGAGCTATTCCACCATACCAAAGGTGTTACAGTTTTTTTTTTTTTAATTTTGTGTGTGTGTGTGTGTGTGTGAGGCAATTGGGGTTAAGTGACTTGCCCAGAGTCACACAGCTAGTAAGTGTTAAGTGTCTAAGGCTGGATTTGAACTCAGGTCCTCCTGAATCCAGGGCCAGTGCTCTCTGCACTGCGCCACCTAGCTGCCCCAGGTGTTTCAGTTTTAAGAATAACATGGTCATTATAAATTTCATATGTTTTCAATTCGCAAAGCACTTCCGTCTGATCCTTACGACAAAATGCAAATATAATCATATCCAATTTACATGATAGAAAACAGTCTCAGAAAGGCTAAGTGATCACAGGGTCATGAGCTAGAAGGGACCTTAGAGTTCGTCCAGCCTAGTTTCCCTTATTTTATTGAAAAGGAAAGAGAAAACAAGATGTGTAGTCACTTGCTCAAGGGCAGACATGTGGAAGGGCCAGGAGTCTGTGACCTTTATAGCTAGAGGGGGATGGGTATTAATGTTATATATGCTCTAAGTCTCAATAATTAGGGGCAAATCCAATTTAGCAAACACTTATTAAGGAACAGAATACACAGCCCTGTGCCAGCACTGGGGATAATACAAAGACTGGGTAAGACAGATTCCCTGCCCTTTTGGGGCTTACACACATAATAAGAAGTGCATTGTGGAAGCAGAAAAAGTATTATATGAGAAGAGTATTAAAAGACAATCTAGTAGAGTGGATGGAGCGCCAGACCTGGAGTCAGAAAGAACTGGGTTTAAATCTCAGGTGAGAAACTTACAAGCTCTAAGTCACAAACTCCAGGTATCGGTTTGCTCACCTGCAAAATGAGAGGGTTGGATCTAACAGTACCTTTCTATCTCAAGCCTAGGAGACTATGATTCCTAGATAGTGAATAGAATAATGGAGAGACACTTATTAAGTGGGGACATCAGGGGAAAAGCTTCATGAAGTAAGTGGGGTTTTCAAGGACAAGTAAGATTTCAAAAAGTAGATGGAGAAAGGGCATCCTAGGCAAAGAAGGAGGGGGAAATAAACCCAGAGATGGGAAAACAAGGAATGTGTTTGGGTATTGCTTAGTTGTCTTGGTTTGGTTAGCACAGGTATTTGTCAAGGCAAGTATTTCAAGATAAAGCTGGAAAGATGGATGGATGGAAGAGAAAAGTATGCCTGACTGTAGGGCCTTGAATGATAGGTTCAAGAGTTCAAACTGTCCTGGAGTCAGGAAGACTTGAGTTCAAACCTGGCCTCAGATACTTGACACTTACTAGTTGCGTGACCCTGGGCAAGTCATTTAACCCCAATTGCCTCAAAAAAAAAAAAAGAGTTCAAACTATTTCATAAGCAATAAGGATTTTAGAAGGAAAGGGGAGGAGGGTAGAATGAAGGTGGGAAGACTGCTTAGGGATGGGTCTCCTAGGCTAGAACAGCAGCTGCCACATGGGCTGACCCCACTCCTGATCATCACAGGAACTTTGATTCGTTCTGTTTCTGACCTGACCTGGTTTCCCTTCCTTAGGCAGCTGGGTAGTGGCCCCGCTCTCAGGGGCTAAGTATGCTGATGACAGACTTAATGTGGACACCCTATTGGTTTAGTCTACTGAAGCCCAAGCAATACGCTTGGCTCAGCCTCCCCAGCAGGAAGGACCACAGGCATGGACCACCACACCCACCTCTCGTTCTTTTTTAACTGTGAAGGTCTCCAAGACCTTCATATTATAAGGCATATTACATTATTATTATTATTATTATTATTATTATTACATACTATTATAAGGCATAAGTCCAATTAGCTACCTTCCCAATCACAGTTGTATCAAATGCCTTAATCTCAAAATGCAAAGGAAATTACCACCCTTGGGGAAAGAAGATGATGGGTGGGTCAGAGTAAAGAAAATCAGAAAAAATAGGGAGTGACCAAGAGCAAAGGACTCTGGGAACTAGTTTATCCCAACCATTATCCTATCCCAACTCAGTTAAAAAAGAGCAAGACAGAGATCTTCTGGATCTGTCGCTTGACATAAATGTTTGTTGATCTGAACTGGACATCAATGTAATGGAGTGGAAACTGGAAAGATAGGGTTGTTTGTTCAAAAAAGATAACTAGGGTGGGGAACGAGTTGGGCTTGTGATAGAACCAGGTGTTCTGGTTTCAAAATGTTATGTTGAAAACAATTTAGGAGGGAGATGACTCTCATTTGGCATGGACCCAAGCTTGAAAGTAGAAGAAACTATTTGGGGAAGTATAATGCCGGAGTGTTTTGTTTTGGTTTGGTTTTTGTTATGTCTTTAGACAAAGTGGTGACAGGGGCTGACTAACAAATTCTCTAATGTCACGAAAAACCAAGGCGACTGGAAGACAATTTGCCATCTTTATTAAATAGTAAGTATTAAGCATATACTAGGGGATTGAAATGCTAATTGTTGAAGTAGAAGACATGAATGGACAATAATACTGGCAGTTATTCTATAACTATCCTTGGAAAAACTACCTTTCAAAATACCAGCTCCAACTGCTAGTAGGGATCTATAATAACAACGATAATGATGATAACAGCTAATATTCATGTAGCTCTTACTATGTGCCACTCACTGTGTTGGACTCTTTAGAATTAAGGACTTAAGAGTCCAAATGATGGATTGTACATCCACTTTAGAAGAAAGAGTCTACCACATATACAAAAATGTTTACACCAGCTCTCTTTGTGGTAGCAAAGAACTGGAAATCGAGGGGATGCCCATCAATTGGGGAATGACTGAACAAGTTGTGGCATATGTTTGTTCTGATTCTTCTTTCACATCATGACTAATGCAGAAATACGTTTAATGTGATTGTACATACATAACCTATATATCAGATAGCTTTCTTTCTTGGGGAGGGGGGAGAGAAGGGAGAAAGTGAGAAAAAATTGGAACTAAAAATCTTATGAAAACAAATGTTGAAAACTATCTTTACATGTAACTGGAAAATAATAAAATACTTTTATGATTAAAAAAGAAGAGTTGGGGGTAGCTAGATGGCCCTGGATTCAGGAAGACCTGAGTTCAAATATAGCCTCAGATACTTGACACTTAGTAGCTGTGACCCTGGGCAAGTCACTTAACCCTCATTGACCTGCCTCCCCCAAAAAGAGTCTAGCTAATTTAATTCCGAAAAGCAATATTTATATAGAATTTAAAGGTCTGTCGTGTGACAGTGGATAGAGGAAGCCCAGAGTTCAAGTCTTGCCCTTGACACACTTTGGCTCTGTGACCCTAGCTAGGCAAGTCACTTAACATCTCAGCAATCTAGGCAACTCTGACTATAAGTTGCAGAGAAGGTATTGATCTACACTGGTAAAGGGAAATTCTTCCCCTGGCAGCTACACATATCAATGAAATCAAAGGTCTAGTTCCTGTGTTGTACATCAGAGTACATACATCATCCCATTTGCTTCTTATATCAACCCTCTGTTGCACTGGAAGTACAACATATTTTTATTCTTATTTTACAAATCAGGAAACTGAGACCCTGGGAGGTTGATTAAGGGACTTGTCTAAGTTCATATAGCTAGTGAGAGGGAAGATTTGAACTCAGGTCTCAAAAGTTCATAAACATAGAGCTGGAAAGCACCTTAGAGATCATCTAGTCCAACCTAGAGGAAGCAACTAGGTGGATCAGTGGTCTGAGCACTGGACCTGCAGTCAGGAAGAACTGAGTTCAAATCTAGCCTTAGACACATTAGTTGTGTGAGATACCATATAACTAAGATATTGTAGATAGTATAGATAAACTATATAATCAACATACTATAGATAGACTATAGACACCATACCCTACGATGTTCACAAAAAGTTCATGTTTGGCTGCAGATAAAACAATAGTAAAAAAGGGGGAATAAAGCTTTGGGAATAGAAAGGACACGTTTCCTAATCTAAGATATAATGTATGTCACTAAATGGACAAGCAATAAAAGCCCAATTAGTAAGTGAAACATTCTAAAGGGCTTGGATCCACATTACTCATCCAATAAGCAAAAGCAATCTTTAGGAAAATCTAGAGAATGAGACAGCAATTATTTTTCAACTAAAACAACTTCCTGTCAATCACATTCTGCATAGTTATGCTTCAGTCACAAAGGAAACACAAAAGACATGGTAACAGGATGAGTGGACAGAGACAGAAAGGAACAGGGAGGAGACTGTACTAATTAAATTACACCCCTAACAAGCTCCCACATTCATTTCCCCATTGTTCTATTTCTTTTCTACTCCATACACAACCAACACACCTATTCCCATCCCTTTGTATTCATTTATTATTTCATCTGGTTCTTTTTTTTTATTATTTAGCCCCTGTTTCTCCTTCCGTTTATAACATTTATTCTCTAATCTTAGCATGGTACAGGAGAAAAAGAACTAGAGTTGAGAGTTGTGGACCTGAAACAAGGTACCAGATGTGCTGGTTATTTGACCCCTGGGCAAGTTCAAAGACAGAGGTTGTTGGTTAGACATTTCCAGCTATTCAACATTGGGCCTGTGGGGCAACTGGGTGGCACAATGGATATAGCACCAGCCCTGGATTCAGGAGGACCTGAGTTCAAATTCGGCCTCAGACACTTAACACTTACTAGCTGTGTGACCCTGGGCAAGTCACTTAACCCTGTTTGCCTCAGTTCCCCATTTGTAAAATGAGCTGGAGAAGGAAATGGCAAACTACTCCAATATCTCTACCAAGAAAACCCCACCCTTTGACCCAGCAATCCCACTTTTAGGTCTTTTTCCCAAAGAAATCATGGAAGGGGGAAAGGGACCCACATGTACAAAAATATTTTTAGCTGCTCTTTACGTGGTAGCAAGGAATTGGAAGTTGAGGGGGTGCCCATCAATTGGGGAATGGATGGACAAGTTGTGGTATAGGAATACAATGGAATACTATTGTGCTGTAAGAAATGATGAGCAGGAAGAGTTCAGAGAAACCTGGAGGGTCTTACGTGAGCTGATGATGAGTGAGATGAGCAGAACCAGAAGAACATTGTACACAGTATCATCAACATTGAGTGTTGAGCTACTGTGATGGACTATATTCTTCTCACCAATGCAATGGTACAGAAGTTCCAGGGAACTCATGATAGAAGAGGATCTCCAAATCCAAGAAAAAAAAAGAAAGAAAGAACTGTGGAGTATAGATGCTGATTGAACCATATTATTTCTTTTGTTTTGTGTGCTGTTGGTTTTTTTTTTCTTTCTATTTTGAGGTTTTGCATCACTGCTCTGATTCTTTCTCTTGTAACAGGATTAATGCAGAAATAGGATTAATGTTATTATGTGTATATATATGTGTGTGTGTATATATATATATATATGTATATGTATAGAGATATATAGATATAACCTATATCAGATTACCTGCTGTCTAGGGGAGGGGGGAGGGAGGGGAGGGAGGGAGAAAAATCTGAAATTGTAAAGCATGTATAAACAAAAGTTGAGAACTATCTTTACATGTAACGGAAAAAATAAAATACCTCATACATTAAAAAAAAAAAAGAAAACCCCAAATGGGGTCAAGAAGAGTTGGACACGACTGAAAATGACTAACCAAGAACACAAACACGCAGAAAGCTGTCTTTAAGAGAGGGAAGGGAGAGGGGCAGCTAGGTGGAGCAGTGGATAAAGCACTGGCCTTGGATTCAGGAGGACCTGAGTTCAAATCCAGCCTCAGACACTTGACACTTAACTAGCTGTGTGACCCTGGGCAAGTCACTTAACCCTCATTGCTCAGCAAAAACAAAAACAAAGAGAGGGAAGGGAGAAGAGGGAGGAGAAGGAAGGGGATAGGAATGGGGAGAGAGGAGAAGAGAGCCTGACTGACAGCAGTCACTTACTACAAAATGGGTAGGAAAAGAATGTTTACAGAGAAACTTGGAAAGACTTATATGAAATGATGCAAAATAAAATGAGCAAAACCAGGGAACAATTTAAACAATAACAACAACACCATAAAGAGAAACAACTCTGAAAGAATTTAGAATTGGTCAGTTCAAAGACCCACCCATAATTCAAAAGGGCAGGTAAAGAAGTATGCTGTCCAATTCTTGATAGAGAGGTGTACAGCTTTCAAGATGTGCAGCTTTAGACATAGCCAATATATGAATTTGTTTTGCTTATGTCTGCATATATATCACAAAGTTTTGTTTTGTTTTTCTTTTCTTTTTTCTTTTCAATTTAGGAGTGGGGATAGAAGGGAGAGGGAGCTAGACAATCCCGAAAAAGGAATAAAAGAAGGTCACTTGAGCATTTTTAGATGCATAGGAAAAAATAACATAAGGAAGGACAGGAAGAAGCACAGACAAACAGAACAGCTTTGAAAGTTACATGTTGGACTTTTATATTTGAAAAGAAAGCAAGATGAACATTATAGAGAATCACTGTTTCAGGCACAACCTTCATTTTCTGATCCACTGTGGATATAGAAATGCTTATTTCATTTTGGTGTTTGCAAAGTACAAACTAAAGTGTTTTTTCCTTAAAAACAGTATGCTGTGGTCTCTACCCTCGGAGAGCTTATTTGGGAAATGTCATGTATATTATTGTGCAAAGAGTAGTATTTTATAAGTGTATAAGAGTTACAAAGCACTGAACTCTCCTAACTCGGAGGAAAAGATCACTTCTGTTACTGTGTACCTACCTGGTTAGAGTAAAATAATATCCTAACCTAGATAATATCAAACACCAGTTTGCTAGTTTCAGTTTTTACTGATATATAAAAATGCAAATGGAACTACAAGCAGCTAAAGGAAAGAGTGGGCAGTAAATAAATATAGAGGCAACTAGATACCCCAGTACCAACAGTGCTTGAAACCCACATTCAAATCTTACCTCACACTTTTACTAGCTGTGTGACCGTGGATAAGTCACTTTAACCTGGGCTCAGTTTCCTCATCTGTAAAACTGGGATAATAATAGCATCTACCTCCCATGGTTTCTTGTGAGGATCACAACCATTTTAAGGCACTATGTAAATGAGAACTATCCACAAGCCCAGCAGTTAAGAAGAGGAAAAAGATGGCACCAAAGTTACGTGGAATAGAAGATTCAAAGCAAAGATTTCTTTTTGTTTAGAGACCTGAATATGTTTGTAGGCATTATGGGAGGGGAAATACTGAAAACTCATGATGGAGATGGGGGAGGTGACAGTTGGTTCAAGGGTCCTGGGAGAGGCACAGACAATGAGATCAGTTAGAACAGTTAGCATTAGTGAGGACTAAAGAAATCTCTTCTGTTACCAATCAATTAATCAATAAATAAACATGTATTAAGTAGCTCCTTTGCGGAAAAAAAGAGGAGACCGTGTAATGATGCTGACCAGTGTCAAAAATACAGGAGGGTAAGAAGCTATTTCCAGTTTTCTATCTAAAAAGACGTGTAGGTCTTGTCTTCTTCTTCTTCTTCTTCTCCTTCTTCTTCTTCTTCTTCTCCTTCTTCTTCTTCGTCTTCTCCTTCTTCTTCTTCTCCTTCTTCTTCTTCTTCTCCTTCTTCTCCTTCTTCTTCTTCTTCTTCTTCTTCTTCTTCTTCTCCTTCTTCTTCTCCTTCTTCTTCTTCTTCTTCTTCTTCTCCTTCTTTTTCTTCTCCTTCTTCTTCTTCTCCTTCTTCTCCTTCTTCTTCTTCGTCTTCTCCTTCTTCTTCTCCGTCTTCTTCTTCTTCTTCTCCTTCTTCTTCTTCTCCTTCTTCTTCTTCTCCTTCTTCTTCTTCTTCTTCTTCTTCGTCTTCTCCTTCTTCTTCTTCTTCTTCTCCTTCTTCTTCGTCTTCTCTTTCTTCTTCTTCTCCTTCTTCTTCTTCTTCTCCTTCTTCTTCTTCGTCTTCTCCTTCTTCTTCTTCTTCTTCTTCTTCTCCTTCTTCTCCTTCTTCTTCTTCTTCTTCTTCTTCTTCTTCTTCTTCTTCTTCTTCTTCTTCGTCTTCTCCTTCTTCTTCTCCGTCTTCTCCTTCTTCTCCTTCTTCTTCTTCTTCTTCTTCTTCTTCTTCTTCTTCTCCTTCTCCTCCATCTTCTCCTTCTTCTCCTTCTCCTCCTTCTCCTCCTCCTCCTCCTCCTCCTTCTTCTTCTTCTTCAATGAGGGTGTTGAAAATGGGAGCCAGGGAAAAAAGGTTTGGGTATATATGCTGTGGTGAATGAAGTCAATAAGGGTAGAATAAGAGAATTGTCAGGCAGCAGAGAGGACTTAGGTTACACCATGAATTTGTAATGTATAAGGTTAACTCAATTTCATGACGATCTTCAATCACCCTGGATGAGCTTTGCCGACCATAAAGTCCTAAATAAAGGTTAGCTAGTTTATCATCATTTTCACCATCCTCATTCTCTTCAAAAGGCCTAGAGCAAGCAGGGACAACAAGACGCAAGAATAAGAAAACAAGTTCAGGGAAGCCAAGGATTCTAAGGTAGTAACTAAGGAAATATTAAAATAGCAAACTATGAGATCAGGGCTGGAGAAGGAGGTTGAGTAAAACCAGAGTAGGCAATGGCTTAGAGATGAGTCAGGAGGACTGGAGTTCATAAAAAGACTGAAGACTAGATTTTGTGTAACCGAGAATGGGAGGGGTAAAAGGATAGAAGGTTATGGCTGGAGATCAGAAATTCAAAGTTCTGGATCTTGGTGAGGGACAAAGAGGTCTACAGCAAAGCCACGTTGGCATATGGCTTAAATCAGGTACAGAAGGTCCTTGGAATGGAGAAGACAAAAGAATTTATCTGATTCTGTTGCTAGAGGGTTCAATAAGATAACATCGGGATCCTCAATGATTATGGCCACTAAGTGGAAAGGAAGACCATAGGTATAAAAGTGTCTATGAAAGCTTGGAGAAAAATTCAGAGGTCAACAGATGACAATGACAGGATTAGAAAATAAAAGGATTGCATAACTCTCAAAGGAGCAAAGGTCATTAAGGGATGATGGCAGAGGAATGGTTGGGCCTTGTGAGTCAGGGGAAGTGTAAAAATTGGCAAAGGCTTACCAGGGATGTCACATCTTCCTAAAAGATGCTGTTTTCTGTTCATGTGTGGCAATGGAAGGAATCTTGGCTGGAAAATTCAAGGCCTCAGGGGAGTTTATTAGAGCTAGAAACATTTAGGTTTAAAATAGGATTCTTTCTAGTACGTAGCAACTAGATACATTTTAACTATTTAGCAACGAGAAGCTATTTAACATTTAGGCTTAAAAGAGGTTGGTTCTAGTTGGTGGCAACAAGTTGGTTCACTAAATGTTTTCTTCTTTCTTTCTTTTTTTTTTTTTTGCAGGGCAATGGGGGTTAAATGACTTGCCCAGGGTCACACAGCTAGTAAGTTTCAAGTGTCTGAGGCCGCATTTGAACTCAGGTACTCCTGAATCCAGGGCCGGTGCTTTATCCACTGTGCCACCTAGCTGCCCCGGTTCACTAATTTTTACACAATAAATTTCTGGATTCCACTCTCATAAAGCCGTACTTCAGCATGCTTAAAACATGTCGCGAATGGTTCAAAAGTATTCCCAAGCCTTCAAAATATAATAACACAGTGGTTGGTAAAGCAAATCTCAGTGATAAAAAGGAAAAAGGGGGAAAAGCATTGAATAACACTTAAAATACAAAGATAGAAACCTAGAGTAAGGAACCAAAACATCTCCTGACCTTGACTTCATGGAAACAGGAACTAAAAATGGCCATACTTAAATTAGCTTTAATAGGTAGGTGCTAAAAAAGACACTGTGGTTACTTCCAAACCCTAAAGACACTGAGGGACCTAAATTCTTATTGTAGAAGGAGATTTGGTATTTGAGAAAAATAGCTGTTTCAAAATAAAGGTCAAAGTTCAATGCCAATATACTGTTATTTGTAAATCAATTACAATCCATCAAGTGTGTTGTTCGGTCGTGTATGACTCTTTGTGACCCCATCTAGGGTTTTCTTGGCAAGGACACTGAAGTGGTTTGCCATTTCCTTCTCCAGTTCATTTGAAGCAAACAGGTTTAAGTGCCTTGCCGGGGTTCACACAGCTAGTGTCTGAGGCTGGATTTGAACTCAAGAAGATAGGTCTTCCTGATTTCAAGCCAGGCATTCTATCCATAGCATTGCCATCAGGTATTTTAGCAGCACCAGAATTAAATGGTATTCTGTAGTATTCAGGGTCAAAACTTAATTCCTAATGTGAACCTTCCTCCCCACCTCCTCCCCACCCCCCCCCCAAAAAAAATTGAAAGGTAAAAAAAGAGAGACCGTACAGGACAAGTAAAACAAAGATTTTTTTTTTCTTTCTTTATTAAAAAGCTCAAAAGAGCCAGCAAACACTTCTATCTTGAACAAACACTAGACAGAGTGTTGTTACTGACCCAGAGAATGAGATATTTATCAATGATCCTCAAACTCAAACCTATAACTTAGTTCTTTTTTCTTGAATGAAGAAATTATCTCCATTTCTCCATGGAGTAAGTTCTATTCATAAAGAACAGCAGAGACAGGCCTGAGAAATTCAAAGCACTATAATCATGTGGGGGGAAAAATTCATCAAGGTCTTGATTGTTCTGCTAGCTTTTGGAAAACAGTATTCAATGACTGGAAGTGAAATTTTTTTAAAAGCTATACCTGCAACTGAGTATCTGTTTAGTGCCACTATCAAAATAAACTAAAGTCTGACTCAAAAAAAAATTCTTTTCTAACAACATTGCAGCTCATATCATTCACCTTTAAATAAAGAAATAAACATAATTCATAGAAAACTAACTGCTAAATCAGTCCAGCAGGTATAACTCTATTTTCCAACAAATAAGAGCAACATTTGAATTTCATCCCACCAACACTAGAAGCTTTAAAGAATGAATTACCTTGGTGAGTTCAGGCAGGTAACTATCTAAACCAGAGGAAGAACTTTCCAATTTGCTTTGTTCATCATCTACAATTCAAAATAGATCATCTCAGTCACTGGTAATTAAAAATACTTTATTTTACATACTAATATGAAGGCCATTTTGTTTCTCTTTACTCTGCTAGATTAAGACACAACATTAATTGTGAGTGACGAAGCATGAGTTTTACCCTCCAGTTTAGTCTGATCCAGCCATCCAAGCAAACTCTGCAGAAATCATTTACCTGACTGGAAAATACCTAAGACAGCTAATTCCTCCTATTTAAAAAAAATGCTGCCAAGCAACTTACCACTTTGTTTCATTGTCAGGAGAGGTCCTGTGCAACCTCTTATTATTACATTAATAGAATGAAAGACTATTAGGTCTTTTCTCCAGGTTCTATTTTTTTCTCCACTATTCAACCTCTTTTTAAAAAATCAGCCAGTTCAGCCAGTTAGCCAAAAAGCAATTAGGAAGTGCTTACTGTATGGCAGACATTGTGCTAAGCCCTAGGGATACAAAGAAAGACAAAGACAAGGTCCCTGCCCTCTAAGAGTAGATGGAAGGTAATCTCAGAGGAGAAGTACTGGGGAAGGATTTGGGGGGAGGAGGAGGAATAGGGCAGGGAGAGGAGAAGAAGGAAGGGACAAGAAAAGTCTTCCAATGACCACTAATCAATAAATACTTCTTAAGTACCTACTATGTACAGGGTACTGTGCTATGAGCTAGGGATACAAATACACAGTCCCCACCCTCAAAGAGCTTACAATATAATGACCATAGATTATACACTATATCAGTATCACTAAGTCGGGCTTGAACAATTTACCTTCATGAGCTTCTCCATTACGTTTTTCTTGCATTGCGGCTTCAAAATTGAGCTGCAGAATTTTGTTGAGTGTTGTAATCCACTCTTCCATTTCCAATTCACTATCTGCTGCCAGAAGATAACTACTCTTATCCTGCATCTTGAGCTCGAAAGCAAAGCGCCGGACTTTGTTGTTCTAAAGTGAAAAAAAAGGGAACGTACCACATTTTTACCACTCAAATTCCTGAGGATTCATTTTTCTTTAACACTGAGAAAATCTGTTAACCAGGGAATCTTTTTCACATTACTTAAATTGGGTCCTTTTTTTTTTTTTAATGGGGCAATGGGGGTTAAGTGACTTGCCCAGGGTCACACAGCTAGTGTTAAGTGTCTGAGGCCAGATTTGAACTCAGGTACTCCTGAATCCAGGGCCGATGCTTTATCCACTGCGCCACCTAGCTGCCCCACCACATCACTTAAATTGTACTTCAAATTTATTCCAATTTATATCTAAAAGAGAGGAGGCATACTGTAACAGATAGAGAGTTGGGACTCAGAACCAAGAAGTTCTGATGATAAACTGGCTGTTTGACCCTTGCAAGTCACCTCACTTCTCAGAGATTCAGGCGGCTCTGTAAGAGTCGTCCAGGGAGTTCCAACCTATATCGGTTAGAGGTTTCCTCAACCCGCCTATCCCAATGAAATCACAGGTACAGTATGGATTCCTATATCCAAGAAGGAATTTATGTGCCACTTCTAAAAGCAAACACTACATCTTGAAAACTTAACCAGGCAGGTCCTAGTAAACATTCAACTACAAGAGGCCTGGAACACTTACTTACCCACTCCCCTGTCTCTATTACTTATGACTATTCACTTCTTGACTCTATACCTGACTGAAAGCATAAAAATGTTAATATATTTACACAAAACTTAAATTTTAATTAAAAAAGCATATTTGCACAAAGAGATAAATAGTGAAAATTCATGATACAGCAGATTAAAAGGACACTGACAGACAGTGTGGTATGAGGACAGAGGGCTATCCTTGGAGGCACCAAGTCCTGCCTCTGATATGGACGGGTTATTTAACATCTCAACGTCTTCAGCATTTTTCTAAGATAATAAGTTATGAACGAGTAGTTGAAATGCTTCAGTGAAAGGAATTCCCTGCACTGATGATAGGCCATTATAATATCATAGATGAAATTATAGGTCTGGATTCCTTCCCCCCATAAAAAAGAGGGGATAGGGGGGTGGCTAGGTGGCGCAGTAGATAAAGCACTGGCCCTGGATTCAGGAGTACCTGAGTTCAAATCTGGCCTCAGACACTTGACACTTACTAGCTGTGTGACCCTGGGCAAGTCACTTAACCCCCATTGCCCCGCAAAAAAAAAAAAAAAAAAGGGGATAATATGGGGCTTCTTGTGAGCGCAAGCTAAGAGGGGTGCAGATCACTGATTCCTGACTCAGACCAGGAGGGAGACAGGAAAGGAGGCAGGAAGTCAGAGGTGGAGGAGGTCCTGTTGTTGTTGGGTTTGTTTGGTTTTTTTTTTCCCTTCTCCACTGTTTTGTAGGGTATGTGGGAGTGCCCTGTGGAATTGGAAAGGGAGTGCTGGCAAATTACACAATGAAATATTCTAACAGTCCTAAAGATCTCAAAGGCCAACACACTTGGCCTACACCCCAAAATGTTCATGGAAATCTAACACAAAGGTAAGAAAAAGGACTTCAGTGTGAAGTCTTGTAAAAAACACTACAATGTGAATCATGAGACATGTGTTGTAGTCTCAGGTCTTCCACTAACTTCTATGCCCTTGGACTTGAGGTTACAAATGAAAGTGAAGCAATTAAGTCACATGATCTCTAAAATGTCTTAACATTTAACTAACACTCCATATTGTTTTTAGGTATCTGAAAAGAACAGCAAAGTAGGTATTTCTTTAACTAATCTTATAAAGTTAATCTTTTCTTTCTTTCTACAATATATCTTAAATCGTTATGTTGTAATGAGTTTCAAAATTGTTAACTTAAAAGAAGGTGTTTGTCCTTTTAAGTGCTGATAGAAAACTAATGATTAAGAGGGAAAATGGGAAAGAATTAGTGAAAACTGGGTGGGAGGAAGGAAGGAAGGAAGGAAGAGGTTTACATGGTATTTGGAAATAGGTATATTCCTGCAACATACCTAATTTAATATTTGGAAACATGTTGTCATATGTAGAAAAAGGAAAAAAAATCTAAGGTATTGGATATATGAGTTTGAATTTAAAATGCTTGATTTTTTTTACTACATAGAGCTCAAGTATTGTAAATCCATTTGTTAAATATGTATACATAAGACTTTATTGCTTTATCATCCTGCTTATCATTTCCCTAAATGTGTCATTCTTCCTGGAACAGGAATACTTCTCTTTCAGGGACCTAAATAAAAACACTCTGAGTCACTCAAATCTTTTTGTCCCACCACCAGCTAGAGATTTTTTTCCAGTGGGGTAAATTCACTTGTTCACTCTTTCCCCCAAGAATGCATCCAAGATGCACCTGTGAGAAAATAATGGGTTTTGGGAGGCCCCATGCTCGAGGGGATAATATTAAGATTGATTGGATTGACTTACTTGGAATTAACTTGATTGAAACCACACCTATCTGAGAGCCTGGCCCTCAGGGGGGGTGTGTTCTCTGAACTTTGACCTCTGCATGTTCTGCTCATGGTCAGCCCTCAAGTCCAGTGAACCAATGGATTTGGATGATGCTGCCCAATTAGCTTGGAGCGGTGTGTAGGGGCTGCCTCTCATCCAGACCCGGAGGTAGCTTCCCTTCTCACAAGCAGAGGAACCTCCTCTTTCTGGGCCTGAGACTCTGAGGTGGTGGGGGCACCTTGTTCTCTCTGAGTCTTCTATCCTAGGTATGTAAGGCTTCTTAACTGTCTGAGCCAGGTGTTCTCTCTTTACTAATATCTAATAAATTTTAATAAATGTTCAATACCCAAAACTGGTGCTAAAGCTTCTAATTTATATGTAACAAATATATTAGAAACCCCAGTTAATTTTCCACAAACTTGGGACAGAAATAAGGCGACCACATATAGTTTTACTTGCTACACACCAAATGGTCTCAGATCTTTCCCCATACACACTCAGAACCCACAATGCTGTGAGCACTTCTTCATCTTAGCCTTCCTACCCATTGAATGTGGGTGTCTTTCAAGATTCTAGATTGCTAGCCCTCTTCACTTTATATAACTAGTCTCTGTCTTAGTGATCTCATTGGCTCCTGTGACTTCAATTATCATCTTTAGGAAGATGGCTGGAAAAACTATATATCTAGCCTAGTCTCTCACCTTGATTCCAGTCCCACTTCTCCAATTGCCTGATAGGCACTTTATCTGAATGTCATATCAGCATCTCAAATGCATCAGCATTTCAATATTAAATTTATTAACTACCTACTGCTATTTTGGTAGAAAAAAACACCATGCTTCTCTTCTTATAGTTCCCATTTTGTTTGATGACACCAGCACCACTTTCTATAATCTCTAGGATCAAAACCTTAGAACTACCTTCTCACTCTCTCCAGCTCCTCAACCCCAATGGATTGAAAAGTTTTATCAGTGCAGTCTCCATGGCTTTTTTCTCCTTCATACTCTCCTCTCCAATCTCATTGTCATAGTTCAAGGCCCTCGACAGCTCTCAGCAATATACTATAACAGTTTCCTGTCACCATTCTCTCTCTTCCCTCATCAATCACTCTATTCAAGCCATTCATCCATCAACAAGCATTTATTGTGTTTACTATGTGCCAGGTATTGTGCTAAACTCTAGGCATGTAAAGAAAGGCAAAAATAGTCTCTTGCAAAGGTCCAGCCATGTCAATGACCTACTCAAAAATTTTCAGAGGTTCCCCGTACATAGAGGAAAAAATATAAATTCCTTAGTTTGGCTTCTGAAAAACTTCCACAGACTTTTTTTTCTTTTCTTTTTTTTTTTGCGGGGCAATGGGGGTTAAGTGACTTGCCCAGGGTCACAAAGCTAGTGTCAAGTGTCTGAGGCCGGATTCAAACTCAGATCCTCCTAAATCCATGGCCGGTGCTTTATCCACTGTGGCCCCTAGCTTCCCCCTTCCGTAGACTCTTACCTGCCTCTCCTTCCATATTTTACTCTACTTTCCCTCCCACATTCTATGTCAAATCAAACTGGATGTAGCCAATGTGCTGTGCCTTGATCTCATCCTGGCTTATTCCATTTCCACTCATTTATACAGGTTGACTGTAAAGATCAAGCTCAGGTGTCTTCTCTCATTTCATTTCACTTCTTAAATTTTCTAGAAATTATTAAATATCATAACTATACCATAATACAATAATGCTAAATACTATAATAATATATATTTTGTATGCTCAAGTATACTAAGTATGCCATCTTCTGAATTTCTCCTGTGGCCTCTATCTTGCACCATCCCTATCTATGTACATGTTTAATTCTCCAATCTGACACTGAAATCTTTGCAGATGAAGACTATTTTCCACCTTGGCATCTCTATAACAAGCGTGATGCGTTGCATCTAGTAGAGGCTTTATTGTTGCTTGTTGTTCTTTCTTCATTTTTGAAAAGGACCACTGACATCACAGGGAAATATCTCGACTCATGGGTAAATTAAACATAAGTAAGGCAGAGTCGCACAAAGTTCTCAGCCTCACTCTCTCTTCCAGAGTCACTGAAGTCCAGTGGCAAGACAAAAGTCAGGATGACTATCGATGACCTGGGATGCAGTGGATGACCGCGTATCATTAATGTCTGACCAAGCTCTGAGCACTCCACAGAGCCCACTTCGATCACCTTCATGGCCACGGGAATATGTTTGGATAGACAATCCCCACTAACTCACCAATGGTTTTTTTCCTTTTATTTATTTTTTTCTTTTGGTGAGGCAATTGGGGTTAAATGACTTGCCCAGGGTCACACAGCTAGTAAGTGTTAAGTGTCTGAGTCTGGATTTGAACTCAGGTCCTCCTGAATCCAGGGCCGGTGCTCTATCCACTGCACCACCTAGCTGCCCCACACCAATGGGTTTTTGACCTATTGGTTACCCTCAACCTGGTTTATTGGGGTAAGGCTGCTGAGCATGCTATAGCTTCTTGGAGCCAGGTGTCCTGAAAAGGGCTCAATAAGCCCTCATGTAAGTAGTACTAGTCTTCCTTGAATACCTGAACAACACAGATGCTTTATAAATATAAATATAAATAATAAATACTGACCAAATTAAACATTGTTATTTTGAAAATCCTTGCTTATGTGTGTAGCCACACATTTCTCGAACAAATAATTTTCTATGAATGCTCGGTTACAGAAACATCCAATTTCATATTAGCATCAATGGCACATAATACTTGCTAAAGGAAGATCACTTATTGGTTTCTTGTCTTAGCAAAGAGTAATGACAGAACGTGCTTCCTGGTTAAACAATCCAAAGGCAAATAATTATAAACACAAATGCATTTCGAATACTTCTCTTGACAGTATACGTCAAAACAACATTTAAAGATTTTAGACAAATAGTTCTAAAAAGGGGGGGGGGGGTAAAAGAAATCAGTCCATAGGCTAGTTCACTGTAGTTTATACTTATAATATGAAAACATGCAGGCTTTTAATTTCATCTTCAAATTAATAATTCACTTATATTCACAAATTCACAAATATTCTTTCTATGAAGTCTAATCAGAAGAAATATTATCATTTCCTTAAATTATGAGAGTGTCTTAGGAATGATAAACAGAAGTGAGCATAGTATTTCTCTTTTAAGTCTATTTTCTAAAAAATTCTTCTTGATGGAATTGGCAAGGGGGGGGTTCTAAGTGTAAGGGGCTAAAATTCTAGCTAGTCTGTCTAAAATATCTAATGAGTGGTCGCCAATAAATTATAAGCTTTAGCAAGAGTTTAGACTTTTAAGCATTTATTAAGGAGAATAAGAATTTGGTGAAGAGAGAGAAAGAGGCCTAAATTCAGCTGTCTATCTTAGGGAACCAATGTCTCCAGCTCCCCCTCCCTCCCAGTCCTCCAGAAAAGCCTCGCCTCTTTTATAGACAGTACCCATGAGCAAACTTCATTTCCTGACACCAAGGAAAACTGCATGGCTTGCCCTCAGACACCTTCTTCTCATGGCGGAGCTTTCCTACAGTAATTCTTCAGCAGGTGCTGTCATTCCAATCATTACATAAGTAACTTCTCAACCGATTTTTTTGACCTGGGCAATTTGGAAATTTGTTTTGTTTGACTATTCCTATTTGTTACAAAGGTAGTATTGTGTTTTGGGATGTTTTCCTTTCTCCATGGGGGATAGGGGTGGTAAAAGGGAGAGAAAATTGATTTAAATTCATTTTTTTAAATTAAATTTTTAAAAAGTTCCTTCTCAAGAGCAATATAAGATTTCCTAAATACCATTTTAGAATTTGGGCACTTCATCTACATAACAATATAGACCAACAATTGGGAATTGTTCTTCAAAGAAACAGGAAGGCATATCTAAAGAATAATAATAAATGTTACCTAATTTTCTCTAGAGGAGCATGAAGTAAACTCCCCTTTCACCTATAAGATTAACTTCACTTGGAAGAATCTAAAAACAAGTGCCCCAGGGACCTGACAGAAAACAGTACTTTACAAAGAACAGTTTTTGAACTAGCTATGTGAAACTGAGAAAATCACCAAGTCTCAATTTTCTCACCCACAAAATAACAGGGTAGAACTAAAGATGATAACTAATAGTAACTTTCCACCTCAGAGATTCTGTGACAGGGGATTTTAACCTGGGGTCCATAATTAGATTTTCAAAAGTTTCAATAAAGTTGGATGGAAAAAATTACATTTTTCTTTTCACTAATATCAACTAAAAGGGTCATTTCCTCCAATCATTTATTTATTTCTTTTATAATCTTACTAGTATTTCTTTCCAGTTACATGTAAAGATAGTTTTCAGCATTCAATTTTATAAGATTTTCTTCAGTTCCTTAAAAACATAGCCTGAGAAGGGCATCACAGGTCTCATCCAACCAAAGGAGACTATTAAAACAAAAAAGGTGAAGAATTCCTCTTCTAAAATAACCATAACACATCTTATTATGTGGGGTAGAAAATAAGCAGATGCAAAAAGAAAAAAAAGAAAAAGAAAAAGAAAAGAAGCAGATGCTTGCAAAATCTAACAAGCATTTAGATTCTATTGATTACCTCAAAGGAGTTTTAGGAAGCCAATTAGTCTTAGGCAAGACATTGAATAATTGTTATCTTCAAAAAAGCATAAATTATTTTAATAGTTTTTCAAAGACTAATGCAACTTATTAAAAGCGAATAAACATACACCCACACCACTCTGCCAAGCCTTTACCCTAAGGATTATGAAAGGAGAGTCTAAAGATCTCCCTAATTCCCATAGTCCAACAGAATATCTACATATTGTGCTGTACACAAAGCAAAGGTTCTCACATAACATAATAAATCAGTTAGATTGTTGTTGTTTTTCTGGCTCTTACTACTTATGGCTGTAAAAGCTGTCTTGCCAAATACCACACACAATAGCATGTGTTTTGCTTCAAACGTTTTTGTTTTTTTTAAATGCTAGCACTGTAAAGGTCAACTCAAAGTAGCCAGAAAGGTTTCTTCCAGAATTGAGCCTCAATTGAAACACCTACTAAAGGAATCCCACATAAGATGCTGTGTTCAGCTACCTACTCCAGGCAACTATGATCAAAGTTCTCCATCAATGCTGCCAATAACTCCAAGCTTCTTTACTGCATTATTAACAGAAGCAGCTTTTTCTTAGGGTGTTGTGGCCAACAGGAGAAACTTATATAAAGCTCATTAAAGAAAAAAACACCAATATCTTATTATCCATGACATGGTGCTGCATACTAGATCAGGCAGCCCAACGATACATGTGGGTACAGAAAATGAAGGTGCCCATAACTATCATGCCTGGTGGGTGATATTATCCCTGTTGAATAGCCCCATACAAAGGTAGCATGGTGTAATATGAAGAGCACTTAACTAGAAGTCAAGAGACCCAAGATCAAATCCTGACTCTGCTACCAACCAGCTCTTCTCAGTGCCCAAGAATCTCCATCAAAATAATGAAAGGAATGGAATGAATAATCTCCAAAACTCACCTCCAACTCTAAGAATAGCATACATAGTTAGGCAGTGGTTCTACTCACATGCCTCATGTGTAGGAATGTGGCAGCCTAGTGCCTAAGGAGATGAACTAAAATCATATCACCCTCTACTCTGGTCCTTTGGGGAAGTGAGTGAGAATGATGAATCCATATTTCCCTGTTAGGCCTGATAAAGAAACTGGGCAAAATACATGCAAAATCACCAGAAATTTCACCCGCTTTCTAAAACAAGTATAAAGCCCCTTCCAAAACAACTACAAAGAGCATTTAAATAAATCTTCCCTCCCTTTAGTCATCTGTATTGGAAAATATAAGAGAATACACATATATGTGCATACACACACATACATAAACACATATATATGAACAAAACCTAAAGTCCTGTTTCTGCTACTATCTATCTGATCTGTAATACATCAGGAAGTTTCTTCACCTCACTAGGTTCATCTATCTTTTCAAATCTTAAAATGGTATACTAAGCCAAGATCAGATATAAGCAGCTAGTTGGCCCAGTGGACAAAATGCTGGGCTGGAATCAGGAAAACTTGAGTGTGTGTGTGTGTGTGTGTGTGTGTGTGTGTGTGTGTCTGTCTGTCTGTCTGTGTCTGTATGTATTATCCTGAACAAGTCATTTAACCTCTGTCTGCCTCAGTTTCATTAACTGCAAAGTAGGAATAAAAATAATATATTCTATTTCACAGGCTCAATAACAGTTCCTATTCTATAGGGTTATTGTGAGAATCAAAAAAGATAATGTACTTAGCACAGTTCCTGACATACAGTAGGTGCTTAATAAATGCCTATTCCTTTTTCCTTTCCCCTTTACTTTAACTGTTTAAGTAATCTACAGGAAGTACCTTTTCCAGACTTTAAATTTGATCATGAGAAAGTAGGAACTGTTCTCCCTGAGGCTAGGGGCAGCTAGGTGGCACAGTGAATAGACTGCTGGCCCTGAAGTTGGGAGAACCTGAATTCAAATCTCATCTCAGAAACTTACTAGCCGTGTGACTTAACCCCAGTTGCCTTAAACATCTGGGGCCACCTCCAGTTGTCCTGATATATATCTTGTCACTGGACCCAGATGGCTCTAGAGGAGAGAGTGAGGCTGGTGAATTTCCATAGCCCTACCTCACTTAAATCCAATTCAGTGCAAATCATGACATCACCCCAATGTCATGGTCCTTTAACGAGAATGAAGGACAAAAAAATAACAGCAGCAGAGTGTGGTCAACACAGAGAGAGAAGTTGTGCTCAAGTGAATTTGTGCTGTATCCTTGCTGAGTATTCTTACCATCTAATGGCTAAATAAACTACCTCCCATTCACTGTTTAGAAAAATAAAAACCTCTCACATAATTGGCTTTATATCTCTTAAGGTCCTTACCACATTTCGGTCTTAAATTACACAGTTATTTGTTTATTTGTCTTATCTCTCCCACTAAACTTTAAGCTTATTGAGGGAAGGGCCCATATCTTGGACATGGTTGTGTACCCTAGTAAAATTTGAACATAGTTGTTCAATATGTTTTAAATGAATGTGCATATATAACATTTCCAGTGTAATTATGCCTATTTTAAAATTCACCACATTTAAAGTTTAACAACAATAACAACAAAACCTGATAATGCAATTATTTCCAAATTTACCTGAACTACACCCATACAAGAATCCAAAAATATTGATCCTTTTGGCTCCTTGGAGATTTTCTCATCTTTGTAGAAATTCAAATTATAGGATCCATCACCAAGTTGAATCAAATGGAAAAACCGTCTCTTAAATGACTGAGAGAGAAAAAAATTTTTACTGCAATCATTTCAAAAGAAAATAAAGATCTCATTATCTCTACAGATAACTAAAACCATAAAAATATACAATTATTATTTTAGAGAGCTCCAAAACTGACTGGACTAAAGTAAACATTCCCAGATTTTAGAATGAGCTACGATATAATTGCAGTATCTTATTCATACAAAGATAAAGAGAGAGGGAGTTAACTCCCTTATTCAACTTAATCTATAAGAATTACCTCCCTCACCTAGGGAATAGAAATATGATATAACATTACTATCAAGCAGGAATGGTATGTATAAATTCCATTTTGGAAGGACTGAAAGAAACTAAAATCCAGATAATGGGTTGTTGTTTTTTAAACCACTAGAATGACATGCTTTATCATACTTCTCATTGCTTTTCCAACATGAAAGCAACAACAATCAACATTTCTATTCAGTTCTCTATGTTTATTTTCCTTCTTTTCCATTTTCCTATTCTTACCTCCCCCTTCCATACAATCCTAATTATTAATCTTGGCCTTTATTCAGCCTTCCTATACTCTGCACTAATGTTTAGCTCACGTCTTTGCTTTTTAACTACTTTCTTTACACATTCATGACATCTACACCTTTTTTTTCTCTTAGTGTTGTACTTAATTAGCAGTCATTATTTCAGTCATAGGGGAAAAGCTGAATTTAGCTCAAGCAATTTCCATTCTGTAAGTGATGGAGCAGAGGTAGCAACGATTTGTTCTACGACAGAGAAGGGAACCTCAGCTCTCTCAGACGTCACCTTTAACCTGTCCCAGCTCTTCAGGGCATATGAGTGATCAGGGTGAACTAGGAGACAGTAAGTATGACCAACTGATAGAACAGGTACTCTATTTTGGATATAAAATCCAGGGCAGCCATTCATTCCTAACATCACCACCAAAGGATGAAATACTTGCAGGATGACACACAGCCTTACCCTCATGGTCACACTAATGGCACTGTTCATATTGCCTTTGTACAACCATCCATGCTTGGTTATGCCACCTTTCTGAGAGCCAAGAGATGCAGCATCCTATGGAGAAAGGAAAACACTGATAATTATTTTTCCCCAGTGGCATTTCGAGAAAATGTAGTCCACTGGAACACTACTCAGATGTTTCAATTCTCCTCTGTGTCACTTTGGAGGAATAAGCATCATTATATCAATGAACGTACTTATTGCAATGCAATACTTAGCATTAAGTCCTATTGTCCTTTTCATCAAAACATTCATTTGTAAATTAAAAGAATTCCAAATTTCCAAAAATACCACAAAGACCTAGAAGCACAGCATATGCAAGGTTTTAATGAACTGCATCAAAGTACATGCCATGCTTGACCACTCAAGTTGTGAGATCACGCCCAGTTTCATGAAAAATGTTTTCAGATTACACTCCCACACGATTAAGAGGACAACATCAAATTCTTGGAAGACTTCCCAGAGGCTTGGTTCAGGGAAAGGTAAAGAAAGGGAGTGAAGGCAAGGAAAATGAGAAAGCAAGGAGAAAACTGTGAGTTCAATGTGGAATAAGAAGGGAGGAAAAGAGGGGAAAAGACAAAGGATTTTTTTAAAGGACTGGTGGAAAGTTAGAAAAAAGTGAAGCAGCAAAAGGCAAATTAGTAAGGGGAACACAGAAACTTTCTTCCCTACTCATTGCTGTTTCACAGAATCATAGCTATAGGCCTGTAAGGGATCTTGGGTCTGCTGGTCCAACCCTCAAAATTTACAGATGAGGAAACTGAAAAGTGATGCCCAAGATTATACAGGTAGAAGTATCAGAGGTGTGATTTGGACCTGGGTCCTCTTAATTCCTGGGCCAGGGCTCATTTCACTTGATCATACTCCCTCCATCCACAACAGGGTTTTGTTGTTGTCAAATGAGAAGCCACCTAGGAGAAGCGATGCCCTAACTAGCTGGGGCTAAAACACATATGTACGTACACACACACACACACACACACACACACACATACACACCCAGCTAGGTGGCTCAGTGGATAGAGTGCTGGACCTTGAGTGAGAAAGACTCATCTTCCTGAATTCAAGTCTGGCGTCAGACATTTACAAGCTATATGACCCTGGGCAAGTCACTTGAGTCTGTTTGCCTCAGTTTCTTCATCTAGAAAATGAGCTAGGGAAGGAAATGGCAAACCACACCAGTATCTTTGCCAAGAAAACCCCAAATGGAGTCATGAAGAGTTAGACACAACTGAAAAATGGGTCAACAACAACAAAAATGCTTCAATATATTTGCATACTTTCTACCTACCTAAGCTAAAGTTTCTTCCCATTTTTTTTTGTTTTTGCTTTGTTTTGTTTTGTTTTTGTTTTTGGTGAGGCAATTGGGGTTAAGTGACTTGCCCAGGGTCACACAGCTAGTAAGTGTTAAGTGTCTGAGGCTGGATTTGAACTCCAGTCCTCCTGAATCCAGGGCCAGTGCTCTATCCACCACACCACCTATCTGCCTTAAGGGTAGCAGAAGGTTCAAAAAGAAAAATGAATAGTTCTGTAAACTGAAGGATTAATTTAGTGCTATTGGGGAAAACGTGCCCATTTTAAAATTTAATTTCTGCCATTTTTCTTCATTTTGGTGAATAACTACAATTTAAAGTTAGAGAGTAGAGATACTGATATATACATATATATATGTGTATATATATATATATATATATATATATATATATATATATATATATATATATTTTTTTTTAGTGAGGCAATTGGGGGGTTAAGTGACTTGTCCAGGGTCACACAGCTAGTAAGTGTTAAGTGTCTGAGGCCGGATTTGAACTCAGGTACTCCTGACTCCAGGGCTGGTGCTCTATCTACTGCGCCATCTAGCTGCCCCACTGATATATTTTAGTAACATACCAAATCTGATAAACCAATGTTATATCTTGCCACCACCCTAGCAGTATTTTGAATCCATACCTTTGGAACCAATCAATCAATTCCTTTGAAATTTTGAGGGAACAAAAAGAAAAGCAAGTGAATAGTAAGATTTAAAAAGAAAATTCATCCCTTTCATATTGTCAATTAAGCAAGTACCACTATTATCCCTTTTGAAAAACATGAGAAATAACATTTTATAGAGAGATGTTTGCTTTTCTAATTTTCCAAGCTATTATTTAAAAAGGCTCCATTTGACAATTTTTTTTTAAACTAATGATTAAGATGTAAGGGAAACAGTAATAAACAGTCAACCAACCTCATCTTTGTCAGCCTCTTCATCCACTTCATAAACGTGGACAGGAAGTTTATCCAATTTTGCCACTTTGCTTTAAAAAAAAAGAAAGAAAGAAGTTTCAATATAAATTATAAACATCAATACACTTATTATCTATAAATTATCCAGTAAGTGAGGATTATTAATATTGTCACATCCTTCAGCCATTACTTCAGCTCTAGGGAAACTGGGAATTTATAAAGAATGTTTAAGGTACTTTCTTGGAGAAGATCAATCCATATCAGTATTTTGATCAATCAGACAATCAATAAGCATTTTTAAGAATTTGCTACATGTCAGTCACTGTACTGGTGAAACAAAGAAAAGTCACAGCAGTCCTTTCTCTCAAGGAGATTATATTCTTTTTGGGGGGGGGCAGGGCAATGGGGGTTAAGTGACTTGCCCAGGGTCACACAGCTAGTAAGTGTCAAGTGTCTGAGGCCGCATTTGAACTCAGATCTTCCTGAAACCAGGGCCGGTGCTTTATCCACTGTGCCACCTAGCTGCCCCCAAAGAGATTATATTCTAATGGGAAAGACAAAATGTATATAAATTGGCACAGGGAGAACAGAGTAGTTGTAAGAGAACTTTAAAGGGCAAGGCTCTGTCAACTGTAGAGACTGGGAAAGACTTTTGTTAGAAGGCAGTGTTTGAGTGGAATCTCCAAGGGAGTCAGGATTTGAACTCAGTTCCTGAAATTCCACACCCAGCCTATTTTTTTTGCTTTCTACTGATAAGATAATGCCAATGATTCATGATGATTCATGGCGATGGAAGATTTAGACAATGTGGAAAACCCATTGGACTGAATAAATAAACCATAAATGACATTCCCTGGGAATCAGGATAGATCACACTACAGACCTAGTTTTACTAACAACATAACCTTGGGCATGTCACTTAACCCATCAGTAAAACAAGAATTTTTAATAAGATCATTATTCAATATTCCTTCCTAATATAATGCTTTATGATTCTGAGCAGGAAAATCTATTGCTCATTTAAGAAAGCCAAACAACAAATGACCAAAAAGTAGCTCATAAGAAGGAAACAAAGATGAAGGAGGTGCCAGAATAATTTCAACTGTTTATTTAATAGCCATTTTTCTCCATAAGCACTTGAAGATAAAACTCCATTTGGAATAAAGCCATTTTATAGCATGATGGATGGATAGATGGATAGATAAATGATAGGTAGATAGATAATGCATTAATTAAGTGCTTACTATACGTCAGACCCTGTGCTAAGTGCGGAAGATATAAATACAAGCAAACAAGATAGGCTCTACCCTTAGTGTTTGCACTCTAATAGAAGACAACACTTGAAAGGGAATAGACAAGGGGAGGAGAAGATGATGGCTGAGACTGCTGTTAAGGAGATGAGAAAGTCCAGAAAATGAGTGGAGTGAATTGAACATGGCTGGGGTTCCTCATGAAATGGAGGATAGGGACTCACCAATCAAGAGATGAAGTTTCAGGCAGCACTACCCAACTCTTATTTTCTAAGATGGTTGTGTCAAACTCAAATAGAAATGGCACTTGGGAGTTTGTAGGCTGAGCTTTGGTATTTTTTTTTTTTTTACACCTCAACTCTAAGAATTGAAAGGGCCCATAAAGGCCTTCTCTTATAACTCAAACTTCTCTTACACATCAAACAGTTAAGACAGAATTCACAGTAGAAAGGACCAAATGGGGTTTTGAATCTAAGGTATTAAATATTAATCTTCACTATATTTATGAATGAAATATTAAATCTATATTCCAATTATAGCTTGGGCTAACATGAGAAGAGAAACCCCATGTCTCTGGGAGTATGTACACCAAAATAGATGGAATTTTGTAGACAGTTAATTATCATCTCTATCATCAGGATGGTTGGGTGACAGTTACCAGTGGTCATGGACCAATTCCATTTGTGACAGAAAAAGTCAAAATGACTAATGATACAAGTCATATCATCTCCCAATCAGGATTTTATGGGAAAGAAGACCAATGAAAATCAATTATACAGAAAGAAATGACGAGTCCCCAAGTGGAAGATTTTAAAACTATAGTACAGTTAAAGAGAAGACCATCTGGAAAAGATAATGTTTGGAGGGAGTGTTCTATGCTGAGGTTAGAAAAAAGGCAATTGGAAACCTGG
Source organism: Dromiciops gliroides (assembly GCF_019393635.1). NCBI lineage: Eukaryota > Metazoa > Chordata > Mammalia > Microbiotheria > Microbiotheriidae > Dromiciops > Dromiciops gliroides. The sequence goes on from NC_057863.1 coordinate 157,732,418, forward strand.
CTGGACATTATTAAGGAGTGGTTGAACCACACAAATAGAAAAAATAAACAGTTTCATCCTCTGAGACCACTATAAAAAGGTTACCTTAGCTCACAGATAAAGCCAACACAAAGTAAAGCCAATGAATAGGTGTTCAAGCCAATTTATTTTTTATTCACTAGAATCAATTTACTTTTGTGTGTGGCGGGGGGGGGGGCAATTGGGGTTAAGTGACTTGCCTAGGGTCACACAGCTAGTAAGTGTCAAGTGTCTGAGGTCAAATTTGAACTCAGGTCCTCCTGACTCCAGGGCCAGTGCTCTATCCACTGCACCACCTAGCTGCCCAATCAGTTTACTTATTTTTAAAAGTTAGTATAAGATTCTGCTTTCAATTTTCATAATGAACAAGATGTAAGCATCCCCCAGTCAACCTCCAAAGTAACATCTGCCACTGACCCACTGAACGTGCAAGTAGTCAACCTCAATGTACTCAACTTTGTTAAAAACCTGGAAGAGTTAACATTTTTTTTTGGTGGGGCAATGGGGGTTAAGTGACTTGCCCAGGGTCACACAGCTAGTAAGTGTCAAGTGTCTGAGGCTGGATTTGAATTCAGGTCCTCCTGAATCCAGGGCCAGTGCTTTATCCACTGTGCCACCTAGCTGCCCCCAAGAGTTAACATTTTTAAGAGAGCTTTGCTTGTATAAACAAAAGTTGAGAACTATCTTTCTAATGTAACAGAAAAAAAAATAAATCTTTAAAAAAAAAAAAGAAAAGAAAATATTTAGGTATGAGTTTTCCCAAGGTAAATCTGTTTCCATTTAATAAAGTTTACATGCCACTTTTTTGTTGGAAAACAAAAAAAGAGAGCTTTGGCTCTCTTTTCAACTAAACAAACAAGATCAGACCTTCTTTTACAAAACACCAAGTTGACAACATTCCCTCCAAGATAAAATCATTCTTGAACACTTAGATCTCTGTCCTTAACTGTCCTGCTTAAGAAATTTCATCTAAGTCATTGGTTTTTATGATTAGTTTATTATTATTTCTTATTAGTGCACACCTTGGAAAACACTAATGGTAAAGGCTAAAATACAATCAAGTAATTCTCCAATGGATTCCATCTGGGTCTTTATTGACTCCCAAAGACAGAAGCAAAGAAATCTTAAACCAAAGATGTGTGTGTGTAGGTGTGTATGTGGGTGTGGGTGTGTTTAGATGTAGATGATATATAGATATATACATATATATGTTTATTTATATATATCACTTACTATTTATTTGTACATAAAAGAAGCACAAAACATTCTCTCAGTACAATCAATCCCACGATACGGCAGGTGATTTACTTACTTTGGAAGCTGCCGGAACTCTCCGGAGTAGTCTTCATATTTATAGTTCACAACGTGCCAGTCAGAATTGTAGGTTTTGATGCACTGTTTGGATGGAAATAAACATCAAGAGATGTCAGTTTAAAAACAGTAGCCCAAGGCAGGCCAAACTTATAGGCAAAATACATAACTGCCTAAATGGTGTGATTTTAGCAGTACAAATACTATCCTTCCCCTCATGAAAACCTTCCCCTACACTGGGGCAAAGGCATTAAATTCTACATTTTATCAGTTTAACTTGTCGGTTGGTCAAAAAGAACTAAGTAAGTCCTTCCTTTGTATCAATTAGGCACTGTGCTAAGTGTTTGGGGACACAAGAAAAGTAAAAAACCAGTATCTCCCCTCTGGGAGTTTACATTCTAATGGGAGAGAACACATAAAATAACTAAGCATTTAAAAGAGATAAGACAGTGCAGATAAAGGTCATCTGAAAAGGGAAGGCATTAGCAGTTGGGGGAACTAGGAAAGGCCTCCTGGAGAGGGTAGAATTTGAGCTGAGTCCTAAAGGGGGCTCGAGAAATCAAGAGGCAGAGATAAGGGAGGAGAATATTCCAACCATGGGGGACAGCCCATGAATTCAAAAGACATAAATGGAAGATGGAAAGTCCTGCTTGAGGAACTGCAAGGGGCCACTAGGTGGCGTCATAGTGCACAGAGAGCCTGGACCTGGAATTGGGTCCAAGTTGATCTTCCTGAGTTCAAAACTGGCCTCAGACACTTACTGTGTGACCCTAAGCAAGTCATTTAACCCTGTTGACCTAATTTTCCTCATCTGTAAAATGAGCTGGAGAAGGAAATGGCAAACCACTCCAGTATCTTCGCCTAGAAAACCCCCAATGGGGTATGAAAACCTAACTTGAACAAGTAGACCATCATAGCTAGAACATTGAATTCATGGAAGGAAGTAACGTGTAAGAAATCTGGAGAGGTAGAAAGAAGCCAGGTTATGAAGAGCTTTAAATGCCAAACAAAGGACTTTATACTTTGAAATTCTGCTGATGGCCAGGCATGCTATAACCTAGACAATTATTTCTTCTCATTGTCACTATCCCTCCATGAAGATGTAAATGAATGAGAACTTTAGCTCAATTTAACTTTAAAATATTAGTTGATATTTAATTGTCACTACTATGATATCAAAGACAAGGAAAATTTTACTTTTATCCATCTTCCCAAGGATCTTTTCCTAAGAGCATTCTTAAGTCTTAGGGGTCCCCCCCTTATTTTTATTAAAATGGGATTTTTTGATTCTAGACAGATTCCATTTCATAGTAACCCTTATGATTTATTCATAAACATTTTCCTCAAATTTATATACCATTCCATTGTCAAAGCTTCTGTTAGTGGCACTAACCTAAATACATTTCATTTGAACAACTTCAGCGATAGCAATTCATATACAATCTCCATTAATATCCATCCAAGAATGGGGGTGTTTTTAACACCCTAAAAATAACATGATTAAGCCTTCATACAGTATTGATTTTGAATTTGCACAGGACAAGTGGTATTAGAACAGAGTCACAAAGCATATGTGCACTTTCTCATCAGCTACTGGCTAATCAAAACCAGATTCACCACAATGTATTCCCTTCCTGGATATCAATATGTATCTTTCACTATTAAAATTACTCTTAGAACTCAGTAAAATCAGGGATGTGCTTCTCAATATGGCTCAAATACCAGGACTGACCTTCTAGACCAAAATATTTTGCTAATTCCCTGAAGTCCATGGAAACTAAGCCGAATGGAAGTCAGGGTTAGATAAAGGAAGCAGCTTAGGATGGTGCTTTGCATCAGTCAAAGTCAGGAAATGAACACATTCTAGTGGGGAACTAGATAGAAAGCGTTCAGCAACTCCTAGTATGGTGGGTTTTTTCAAAATGTGAATTATCAATAAAAACAAACATTTCAATATACAAAAAAGAACCAAAAAAGAAGCTTATATGAGAAACTATGAATTTTTACAATTTGATTTTTAATAAGTACATATAAAATTTAACAAGTATATATAAGGATATACAAAATTTAACAAGGTTGTAACAAAACTGCTCTATTGATGTTTCATTCTAAACTCTTTTTCATTCTATTCATATAAAAATCATTACTGTTCTTTTAAAAATATCTCTCTCACACCACCCATTAGCATCTACTCCCTAAGAAGCCTTCCCTAGTAACAAATACGAATGGCCCCTGAAAATGCATCCCAGAATCATCTCATTTTATACCTCTAGTCCATTCAGTCCTGATTATTTTAAAACATACTTTATATTTATAAATAATTTAACTTTCAAAGTGATTTCCTATCTAGAACAGAGGGCTACAATTAAACACAAGAAACATTCCAAAGCCAAATTTTACCATTTCTTAGGGAAGGACAGGAACATTTATTAAGCACCTACTATATGCAAGTACCATACAAAGGGCTTTACAAATCTTATCTTAGTTTATCCTCGAAATAACCCTATTCACACCCTTTGACTAGGTCTGTACTCCAAAGAGATCAAAGAAAAAGGAAAAGAACCTATATGTACAATATTTATATCAGCTCTTTGTGGTGGTAAATAATTGAAAATCAAAGGAATGCCCATCAATTAGGGAATGGCTGAACAAGTTGTGATATATGAATGTAATGGAATACTACCATGCTAAAAGAAATGACAAGCTGGTGGATTTCAGAAAAACCTGGAAAAACTTACATAAACTGATGCAATGATGTGAGCAGAACCAGCAGAACATTATACACAATAACAGCAATATTGTACAATGATCAAATGTGAATGCCCTAGCTATTCTCAGAAATTCAAAGATCCAGGAAAATTCCAAAGGACTTATGATGAAAAATACTACCTACCACTGGAAAAAGAACTAATAGATTCTGAATGCAGATTGAAGTGTACTTTTTAATTTTCTTTTTATTCTTGAGGTTTTGGGTCTGCTTTTTCTTTTGCAACATGGCTAATATGGAAATGTTTTATATGATTTCACATCTATAATCTATATCAAATTATCTGCCTTCTCAAGAAGGGAGTAAAGAGAGGGATGGAGAGGGGGAAAGAATTTGGAACTCAAAATTTTAAAAACCCACATTAAAGTTTTTTTTGTTTCCATGAAATTAAGAAAAAACTTTTAAAAATTAAATGTAAAAAAAAAATTGATTCAATTCTGTAAGAAGAATAAGGCATTCTGTTTCTTTCTTTTTTTTTTGCGGGGCCATTGGGGTTAAGTGACTTGCCCAGGGTCACACAGCTAGTAAGTGTAAAGTGTCTGAGGCCGGATTTAAACTCAGGTACTCCTGAATCCAGGGCGGGTGCTTTATCCACTGTACCACCTAGCTGCCCCATTCTATTTCTTTTAATGTGAAGTATACACTTAAATAAGTGCTCTCAATATAACATATGGAAGTTGCCTCAAATCTTTTTTTGAGAAATAGATAGGGCATAAATCCTAAGCAAATAAGACATCTATGTACTCAGCATTTGCATACAAATGAAAATGCCATTAGGAAAAAATGTGAAAACATCATATCTCTGTGGTGACTAAATTAAAAAGTACCATGTTCCACAAAAAAATGAATTAACCATATCTGATGTAATTTTTTAAAGTCATTTCAATCTAGAATTAGACATCAAAAAGCAGCAAATCAATGGAGCAGTAAAAGTCTGGCAACAATGATTTGGTTTGTATTTAAGCTTTCATGCCTCTACTCAAAATGCATCAATATTTTGAAGCTATGCTCAATATTCTTTGAAACTTTAAACAGCTATTATATCATTCACTTTGGGGCCAGAAGGCAGATGGGAAGTGTAGTGTTTTTTACTCCACCCTTTGTGGTAGCATCACCAAAGTGGTAAATGATGCTGTCTCCAAACGCAGAGGAATAAATGCATCCATGCTGCAACTATACCAGAATTAAGGAATAAGATTTTTACTTTCCCTTAATATTTCATGTTTTTGAATAATTTGAAACAGATATGATATTGATAATTGTTTTACTTAAGTACTATGAAATAAGCATTCGTTCTTTTTTGGGGGGGGGTTGGTTGTTGTTGTTTTATTTGTTTTTGTGGGGCAATGAGGGTTAAGTGACTTGCCCAGGGTCACACAGCTAGTAAGTGTCAAGTGTCTGAGGCCGGATTTGAACTCGGATCTTCCTGAATCCAGGAGCAGTGCTTTATTTACTGCGCCACCTAGCTGCCCCAGCATTCATTCTTAAACGGAAGATTCTCAAAGAATTCAACTGGAGTCATTTCATTACTGTGCTACAGTACTTTGGATATGGGGATGAATAAGCATTTATACAGCACCTACTACATGCAAGGTACCATGTTAAGTGCTTTATATAACATTATTTCATTTAATCCTGATGGGTTTTTGAACTTCTTCAAGAACAGATAGGTGCTCTAGTAAAATTTTTACTGTAAATTTAAATTTTCCAAATTTTCAACTATCATCGTATTAACAGTCTCAATAGTTGGTCTTCACCTATAAAGGTAGAACTAGTAACCTATTAATCAGGAACATGGGAATTAAAATATCCTTATTTTTAGGCCAATTTCTATTGGGGGTACGGTGGGGGAAGAAGGACAATAACTTGTTAAGTATTTTTCTATTCAAAACATTTAGATTCTTTTTTTTTAAAATCCAATCTGACAAACTATAAAACACAGCTAAATATGCTATTCCATTCTTAGTAAGATAGTGTCTATTTGTAATTCTCAGCAACTGTAGTTAGAAAAACATACCAAGCAGGAACTATACCAGAAATGACTCTCTCGCTATTACCTACCACATTGTTGGCAGGCATACCATACATGTGAAACCAGTCTTAAAGATAACTTTGAAAACGAACCTCCCACCCTCATTAAAAAAAATACCAACCCATCTTCCTTTCAAGAGATAATATGGTAGTTACCTTGCTTTATGTTGTTACTTATTCTGGGTAAATGGGCAAGTCATTTGCATATCTGTTAAATAATAATTGGATAAAAGCCAATCCACCCATATTCACAACTAATTCATCATCCTAGTCACACTACAGGAATCCTGTAGAATGCGTGCTTTGGGGTCAGAAGTACTCACTGCTGACAAACCCTTCTCTAAGCTTTTCAAGGTTTGGAAGCAAGCCATGAATGAGCTAGGGTGTGTTGTCTGCACATTCAACTTTTCCCCATAAAAATGCAGCTACTTCTGGGACAATTTTTGGAAAACAGTCACTGAAGCCAGAAGGGATAAAAAAAACCATCAAAAACTCCCCAAACAACACATGCAAATTCCTTAGAAGAAACACTAAAAAGCATTACCTCTGTAACAAATAAGCTTTGGGCCTCCTTCTCTGCATTTGTAGGAACCGTTGAACATACGTATCGACCCTGTCGCCTCAATATTGCTGTCTGCAAACAAAAACACATAGAAAAGTCTTTTGTTAAATGGAAAATCAAACAGTACAGCAGCAAAATGTAGCCAAGAGTAAAGGAATCAATGTATCTCTATCAATATAGTCACTTAGTACCAGATGTTGGATTATCATCAGTCAGCAGGGGAGAAATCGCCTTGTCCTCACTCCTATCAACTTGCAGTTTTACTTGTTGTATAAAACACCAAACTTTGCATTATTTTTTTTAACTTTTATAAAAGAACAAGTCCTCCAGGACCACTATAATTTCTGAATACCATCTATGGATGAGAGACACCATGGACCTTCCCCAGAAGTGAGACAGCCCTATCTGTTGTAGACTGACTTGTTGAAAAGTGATTATAGAAAGCAATTTAGTGATCATTTAGTCCAGAAGTTACTAACTTCTGATGTGTCATGATGAAGCCTACGGACCTCTTTTCAGAATAATATTTTTAAACCAATAAAATAAAATACATAGTATTAAAAGGAAAAACAATTGAAATATAATTATCAAAAAGGTTTTTCTTAAGAATTCAAACTTTAGATTAAGAACTTCTGGTCTAGGGGGCAGCTAGGTGGCACAGTGGATACACAGTGGACAAGACACCAGCCCTAGAGTCAGGAGTACCTGAGTTCAAATCTGGCCTCAGACACTTGACACTTACTAGCTGTGTGACTCTGGGCAAGTCACTTAACCCCCCTACCCAGCCAAAAAAAAAAAAAAAGAGAGAACTTCTGGTTTGGTCAAACTCCATCATGACAACCTCTGGGATATTGAGGTCTTGAATGGGGGAAAGGTCTTAGATATTTTCCCAGCAATGGTCTAGCCAAGATTCCTCAGTGTGAAGCAAGATCAAACCCCCTATTTTACGGACAAAGGAAGAGAGGGCAATTGCAAGGAATCATCATGAGTACAATCCACTCTGTTCTGTGTACAAGACAGGAGTAGTGTACACTTTCCTGTGTATAACAGAGGAAAACACATACTGCTAGTACAATTATTAATTGTCCATGTATAACACTGCATGGCTTCAGCCAGGGAGGAGAAATTCCCTCAATGACAGCTCTGTGAATCCTCATGATGGTTAAGCTAGGAGTTGTTAGACAAGTTCAAAGTATCTAAAATACTGACCTTCTAATTAGGGACCCAGAATACTCACTCCCCTTCCCAATCTCTGCTGCTAAATACTCAAGAAATGTGAGCCAATTGGAATAGATGTTGCCTTCACATAGTATAATTAAGAAACGGAATCATAACATATTCAAAAGCCAAATAGAACTGAGTTTTGATTACCCACTTTCTTTTAGATTCATTTCATGTTCTCCATTAACAGAGAACAGTAGAAAATAATGTGATATAGAGGAAAGAGCTGTGGAGTCAGACCACCTGGGTCTGAATCTTCGCTCTGTCACTTGATGTGACCTTGGGTAAGACAATCAGCCTCTCTGGGTCTCAGTTTCCTAATCTGTAAAGTGAGGAAGGTCCCTTCTGGCTATAAATTGATGATCCCATGAATTCTCTTGGACTACATTTTCTCATCTGTAAAATGAGGACCATGAACCAGAAATCCTCTAGGGTGCCTTTCAGCCTTGATTTACTATGACTTATATCTTTACCTTATGACTTAGAATTGCCATAATATTAACTCACTTATTGGCCCTTTAAGGTTTACCAAGTACTTTCCTTACAATACTCTGGACAGGTAGTACAAATACTATGATTTTCACCTTCCCAAATGAGCCAACCAAAGCTGGGAGGGGTAAGGGTTTGCCGCCAGTCATAGGACTATTAAATGCCAGGATTTGAGCTAGCTTTCTTTCTTTTTGCTTTCCCCATTGCTTAGCACAGTACCTGGTATATAGTGGTATACATTTGCATTGCCAGCCTGCCTGCCTGTCTAATTTCTAATTCAACACTTTATTCATGACACTGTCTCTCATTATTATTCATCTCAATTGGAGGGGAGATTATTAAAGAAACTTTCTCTACTTTAGGAAGTGCTGAAATCCTAAATATCGGCATATCCTGCTATTTATTCCCATCCTATTTGATTTTGAACACCCAGAATTATGTAAACCATTGTGTTTTTGTTTTTTTGTTTTTGTTTTTTTTGTGGGGCAATGGGGGGTTAAGTGACTTGCCCAGGGTCACACAGCCAGTAAGTGTCAAGTGTCTGAGGCCGGATTTGAACTCAGGAACTCCTGAATCCAGGGCCAGTGCTTTATCCACTGCACCACCTAGCTGCCCCCAACCATTGTGTTTTTATAACATCTCTTCAATTTCATGGGACCAGAAGAAGGATTCTCAGACCTATTCTTCCCCAAGGAAGGAGCCCTTCAAGGAAACTAGCTGCTATGTTTTCCTTAAATCATTGTCACAGGGTCTTGTCATCTCCTGACTTTCCCAGGTGATACTTTCCCAGGACTCTTTAGAGAGGAAATAAAAACAAGGATGAGAAGTAGATGTTGTCAAAAAGTACAACCACCTCAAAAACAAAACACTCAAATATTAAAGGGAATCTTTCATTTAAAACTGGTAAGATGTTCTGTCATCTTGATTGAGGATGACATGTTGATTTTCTGAAGGGTTCTAAATATGTTTTTGCTGCTGGCTGGAAATTCAAAGCCCCGTCTTCCTACTCAGAAATTTTTTAAAGGAGCTAGAATTTAAATAGTCATTTTCATCCATTTAAAAGTAGATACATTTCTTTAGCACATAAATTTTCATCTCTGCGTCTCTCCTAGCACAAATCTCTGAACATAGTAGGTGCCAAATGCATTTTGAATACATTCATATCCGCTAATCTGAATTTTTAAACTTTATAATCTTAAAACCTGAAGCAAAACTGCTAGAGATGAAAGCTCCAGAAATAGCTCAAATCAACAATTATTTATAAAATACCTACTCCATGACCAACACTTTGCGAGGTGCTGGAGAGACAAGACAAAAGGTGAAAAAAAGTCTCTTGCTTCAAAGAGCTTACAGTCCTGTCAAGGAAGAAAGTATGTTCAGACATAGGTATATACAAGACATCTGACAGGTGATTTTGAGGAGCAGGTACTAGTAGATGGAGCTACTAAGAAAGGAGGGCTTTCTTAAACAAGAAAGAATAAATAAACAAATAAATAATAAATAAATAGATAAATAAATGAACAAACGAATGAATGAATGAATGAACAAATAAGTAAACAAACGAATTAATGGATAGATGGATGGATGAATGGATGGATAGATAGATGAATAAACATATAAATAAATGAGAGGAGGAGGCCAGGTATCTGGAACACAGTTTGCATGGAGGTTAGTAATGTACAAGAAAATTGAAAAGGCAGTTTGGGACAGGTTGTAAACGGCTTTAAATATCAAGGGAGTTTATATTTGAACTTCAAGATTAAGGTGTGTAAAGAATAATATAAATTTCATGATAATGGGATTCCAAATATTGGTTTAAGCTACTCTATGACATGGCTCATATTTTATCAGAGAAGGATGTGGTTTTTGTTTAGACGTGACCAGATTTACTGTAGGATTGAGACAGGAAGTGCTTTTATAGTAGTTATTCCTAGAAGTGGTGCTCTGGAATCTTTTGAGAACATATTTAATTCTAAAAGGTGAGCTTAGAAATCACTGAGCTAGAGTTAACTCCACTGGCATACTGGGTTTAAAAGAAAAAAATCATTTAAAGAACAAGTCAGTATCAAAGCTAGAAATCCTCTCAGAAGTACCATCAAATAAGTCCAAAATATTTGTGGACCACAAAAACTACCAAAAGAAATGTGCCTATATTTGTCTCTAAAAGAGATGTGACTACATTTCTACATTCGATGCCTCCCTCGCCCTTTAAAGAAAGCAACAAGGGATTAACAAAAAATTAATGATATTTAAAAATACAATGTTTTAGAATTAACAATTTTTTCTTCACAACAACCCTAAGGCAGGTAGTGGAAACATTGACCTAACTAAATGATCTGAAACCACAAAAGCTCAGAGAAATTCAATGTCTTCTCTGTACTCAAACAACTAGTGTCAGAACCTAGTTTTCCTGACTCCAAATCCTGTTACTCTTTTCAGATTCATATGGAATATTGTAGACACCACAGTTTCAATTCTCCTTTGGTTTAAAATAGTTTTTTTCTTTAAAAAGTTAGCATTTCAATAATAGTCAACTTTGCATTTGTTCATACACATCTCCCCATGTTTGGCAAAGGAGTGATATACTAGAGATACAGAGATACAGAATGAGAAACAATGCGTCCTTAGATATGGCCAATACATGGATCTGTTTTGATTGACCAGAAAAATTTGCTGGGTGGTGAGATGGCACTGCCTGGAGACTGGAAGACTTATCTTCCTAAGTTCCATTCTGGCCTCAGACACTTACCAACTGTGTGATACTGGGCAAGTTTTTTTTATAACCTCTATGTGCCCCAGCTTCCTCAATTGTAAAATAGTGATGACAACACCGACCTAACAAGGTTGTTATGAGGATCGAATGCAATAATGTTTGTAGAAAGCACTTATCACAGCATTTGGCACACAGTAGGTGCTATATAAATGTTTATTCCTTCCTTTCTGTTTCTTTATTTTGTTTTCCTTGGTCTCTTAGTAAAATAATTAATTTAAGCTATTGGTTTGTCCAAGGAAGAAATGTATATTGCCTGCATACTTTGCTGTTGTTGTTGTTTGTCCTTCATTCTCACGGAGGATCAATGATATCAGGAAGATGATATTATGATTTACAATGAATTGGATTTAAGTGAGGCAGGACTGTGCAGAGTTACCAGCCTCACTCTCTCCTCTGGGTCCAGTGGCAAGATGGCATCAGATGCAGTGGGAGACCTTGGCCTTTTTAAGCTAAGGTATTTCCCAGGTCTCAGTCTGTCTGAGGCAATACCCATTCATTGATTAACGCTAGATAAGAAAAGAGGCCAAAAAATGGCTGAAAACCCCTAGGGGTCAGATGTCATGGTGGCACTCTAAGACCAGACCAGAGAGAACAGAGGATCTGAAAGAGGGCAGTGGGTGAGAACCAAAGATGGTCACAACAAGAGGTAGCCAGAGGAAAGTTTCTTTCCAGATTCTCCTTCATGAAGCCAGCAAGACAAACCTCTGACAGTGCTCAGTTTTGCCCATTGGGTAAAGTTTTTCTTTACTGAAATGAACTCCACTTTAAAACCACTCTTTTGGATATAGGAATATCAACAGCTCTCTACTGTCTAGACTGGTCTTGTGCCAACTCACATGGTTCTGTCTCAAGTGTCTATACAGCCATATCCCTATAATATTTCTTGGAAATATTTTCTTGGAAAAATCTCACTGTACCTTCAATGTCTTGTGCTGAGTGCAATATCAAACACTATTACTACAAAACTCTGGGAACTTTATCCTACCGTATTGAACGGAGTAGTGATGGAACCATCCCCAGTAATCTGGAAGGTTCATTTGTTTCATAATATATGGTTTGCTTTTGAAATGATCAGAACCCAGCTAGACTAGAAAACAAACATTCACAAAGGGCGTTCCCCACATCTCCAAGTAAAGCTGACATTTTGGCAAGCTCCATCTAGACTGGTCTAACAATTGCAGAGAATTCTTTTTTTTTTTTTAAAGGGAATCAGTTTCCTGAACATTTAGGAGAAAATTAATTTGCTTGTTTAAAAACAAAAACAAGCAATAACTAAAGAAAGGATTAACAAAGGGTATGGCACAAAGAAAGGATTTTATGTATGTTCCTAAAGGGATGGATTAAGATTTTTCTCAAAGGACTAATAAAATTATTAAAGGTAATGACGTGGGGGGGGCAGCTAGGTGGCGCAGTGGATAGAGCACCGACCCTGGAGTCAGGAGGACCTGAGTTCAAATCCGGCCTCAGACACTTAACACTTACTAGCTGTGTGGCCCTAGGCAAGTCACTTAACCCCAATTGCCTCACCCCCCCCCAAAAAGGTAATGATGTGGGGAGTGGGTTTCATTGATCAAATTGATCATGAGGCATCCCAAAGAATTACAAGACTCAATGACTCAGTTTCCCAAGTTTTATTAAAACACTGATAACCACAGGGAGAGCACTAGGGAGGTATCTCAAATAGAGAAAGGAAATGGTTATAATATATGTATATATATACATATATATACACATACACATATACATATACACACACACACACACACACACACACACACACACACACACATATATACAGTGAGAAAAAATAGGTTATCTCCTCATTATCTTCATCTCCTCCTTGTGGGAGGTTCATGGGAGGTCTTATTCTAATTTGGACTTCCTGGGGTCTTAAGACAACCTCTGAGGCAGGTACCTTTTTCCTTGGAGGTGTGTTTTGGGGGTTTACACATCATAAGGTGAACCTAAGGATACATTTGGCTTTCTCTGAGCATGTTCACAAGAGCATGCTTAAACATGTCGGACCCAGAGGGGTCTCTGTGTTTTTGACATCTCTTTACTTAAGATCTGGTTTCTAGGTGTCCTGTCATTTAGGAATATTAATGGCTATTAATGGTTAATGGTCCCTAGTTACTGTCTCTATTGATACTAAGGGTTAATAGACACAAACCCTTTTGGTTACCTTAGTTTTTTTGTTAACCCTTTTAGGTACTATTAATAAGGAGTCAAGCTTCAGTTAACCCCTTTTAGCTTCCTCCATCAGTAAGAAATTGATCCAGGTAGAAAAATTCATATTGTTGAGTTCATAGGATTATTGATCTAGAGATGGAAGGGACCTCAGAGGCCATCCAACTCATTCATTTTACAGATAAGGAAATGGAGGCCAAGAACTGTCAGAAACAGGATTTGAACCCAGATCCTCTGACTCTCTAGAGGTGGTGCTCTTTCCACTATGCTAAGAAGTACTAAACCTAAATGCATATATTACAGACAGAAGTAGGGAATGAAATAGAGAAACTGGCCCTTCTGCTGTGAGAATATTGTTAAGGTTACAAGGAGGAAATGAGTATCCTTGCTCTCTATTATGCTAACCTGGCTGCTGATTCCATTCTTTTTCTAGTTCTTTCACAGGAACTGATTAAACAAAGAATAATATTTTCATTACCCTTACAACCAGGCCTTTAGGGTATGTCATAAAGATGAATGAATCACAGAATGACAAAGATGGAAGGAGACTGATCTCTCCAAGATATCTCCTGGAACATCAGCTACAAAATCCCCCAAAAGGGGTCATTCAGACTCATGACAAGTGATTAACCAATTTCCATTTGAAAACCTCCAGAAAGGATTATGATAATAATAACAACAGCTAATATTTACAGAGTGCTTTAATGTTTGACAAGTGCTTCACAGATACGATTTCCTTAGATCATCACAAAAACTAGATGAGTTAACTATTCCATTTTTGTACAGTCCCACTTATTATGAAGTTTTTTCCTTTAAAAACTAAAAGTCATCTCTGACTCAGGATCAGGGCCCAACACTAGAAAGGACCTTGGCGTTGACTTAGCTCGACACACCCACACTGATCCTAGTCCTGCCCTGTGGGGCCAAGCAAAACATTGGATGCTTTTCAACCACAAAGTTTCATAAACAACAATAAAAATTATTATGCCAAAAAACTGCTTCTATTCTACCTGTTGCCATGGACATGAGGAGATTGGATATACGCCTTTCTTCTTCCTTTTTCCCCTCTCCCCTTCTGACATGGAGTCAGAGAGACCTGAATTCAAATGTGACGTCAGACACTTATTAGCTGTGTGACCCTGGGCAAGTCATTTAACCCCTACCTCAGTTTCTTCATTTAGAAAAAGGGAAGCAGCTAGGTGGCACAGCAGATAAAGCATTGGCCCTAGATTCAGAAGGACCTGAGTTTAAATCCAGCTTCAGACACTTGACACTTATTAGCTGTGTGACCCTGGGCAAGTCACTTAACCCCTACCTCAGTTTCTTCATTTAGAAAAAGGGAAGCAGCTAGGTGGCACAGCAGATAAAGCATTGGCCCTAGATTCAGAAGGACCTGAGTTTAAATCCAGCTTCAGACACTTGACACTTACTAGCGGTGTGACCCTGGGCAAGTCACTTAGCCCTCACTGCCCTGCCCCCCTCCCCCCAAAAAGAAAAGGGGATGATAATAGCATATATTTCTTAGGGTTGTTGTAGGGATAAAATGTAATAATCTTTGTAAGCATTTTGCAAACCTTAAAGTGTTATACAAATAATCGTGACAATAATGATGATTTCTGGTGGAATGTGTCAATCCACTCCCATGTTACTATCCCAGTAACTTTTTTTTTCCCTGACATTTTTTTTTGGCAGAGCAATGAGGGTTAAGTGACTTGCCCAGGGTCACACAGCTAGTAAGTGTCAAGTGTCTGAGGCTGGATTTGAACTCATGTTATCCTGAATCCAGGGCCGGTGCTCTATCCATTGTGCCACCTAGCTGCCCCTTCAGTAACTATTTTAACCAAATAGCTCCTCCTTGGCTACCACTCCCTTACTAAGTTGTTTTCCCCAGTCAGAATGTAAGTTTCTTGAAGGTAGGAACTGTTTTTTTATTTGTGTTACCAGATTTTAACACCCAGTAAGTATCCAATAAATGCTTTTTTCATTCTTTCCTTTGGTACTCTGCTTATCTGCAAGGGGCAGTTTTGTCTTTGTTTAAAATGTCATTTCCATGTTTTATGTCTGAGGCTGACAGCATGAAAAGTACCCTTTTACATATGTTAAGAGCTAGACAGTACACAAAGTACATTTATATGTATTACCTCATTGGACCCTCCAAACAACACTATGAGAAAGGAAGCTGCACATTCTTCTTATTCCCTGTTTTATAACTAAGGAAGCTCGGGTTCAGAGACTTCACTGAATTGCCTAAGGTTACAGTGCTAGTGGTCAGTGTCAGAGCTAATACTCAAAAACTCAGTCCTTCTAACTTACAGTCCAGTCTTCCTTCCATAATTTGTCATTTTTTTTTTTTTGTCAAATGGATCTTCCTAAAGCAGGTCTTACTGCCATTCCCCCTATTCAATGACCTACAATGGTTCATATTACCTTCCAAGAACAAATGTTAAGTCTTTTAAATAAAGCCTTTTTAAAAAGACGCTTTTATTTCTTTATCTATCTATCCATTCATTCATTCATTCATTCATTCATTCATTCATTCATTCATTCATTTATTGCAGGGAAATGAGGGTTAAGTGATTTGCCCAGGGTCACACAGCTAGTAAGTGTCAAGTGTCTGAGGCCAGATTTGAACTCAAGGTCCTCCTGAATCCAGGGCCAGTGCTTTATCCACTGCGCCACCAGGCTGCCCCCCCACAAAACTTTTAAATAAAGCCCTTCCTAACCTGGCCCCTTCTTGCCCTTCTAGTCTTCTTACAACTCACTTATCTCCATGGACTCTTCAGGAAGCTTGGCTGCTCCTTGCACAAGATATTTCCTCTCCCAACTAGGAGCATTTTCTCTAACTTTCCCCCATACCTGGAATTCTCCCCTTCCTCATCTCTACCTCATGGCTTCTCTGACTTTCTACAAGTACCAGCTAAAAATCCTGCCTTCTACAAGAAGCCTAGTGACTTTCCTATGTAATGATTTCTTCTTTATATTGTGTAAATTTTGTCTGTACATAGATGTTTGCATGTGGTCTCCCCAATTAGACAATGAGTTCCTGGAGGGCGGGAATTGCTTTTGTGTCTTTCTTTGTTCCCTGGTGCTCAGCAGAGAGTAGGTACTTAATAAATAATTGTTGACTTGACTTATGGTTTTTTAATATGAAATCAGCACCATTATTTTCACATAGCTAGTATGTGTGTAAGACAACAGCAGCCCACCGGCGGGCCATTACTCCTTTTTTCCTTCTTCTTCCTTCCCTCTATCCCTCTATAAGGTAAGGTACAAGAATGAACAAAAGAAACCTCTGGGGCACACAGAAAGCATCGATTAGGGATTTCTGGTGAGAAGCTGCACAGGGAGCACAAAAAACTGAAAGATGATGGCAATGAGGTAGACCAGCTGTTGGCAGTGGGTGAGGGCCACGGCTGCTGCCCTGATACCTGCTAGGAGAGCCTGAGGCAAGTCAGGAACTGCAAAAAAAAAAAAAAATGGAAAATATGATTGCAATGGGAGATAGTCAGAGTGGCTAAGAGCCAGGATATGTTAGCACCAGATGCTAAGGAAGAATAAGTGTTGGCCCCTATGGGTGGGTACAGGGGGCAGGGGAATTGCAATTTCTACAGTAATGGTCCCCAGATTTTTTTTTTTAGTGGACTACAACTAAATAGTTCTGAGGAAAGAGGGACGAGAAATAGTCCTCATCAGGAAATGAGGATTAATTAGCTATTTTCTTGCTAAGGAAATCCAAGTTAGTCTCCATATTTGTTCTTTCTAAGGCCTTAAAATAAAACTGCTTTAAATTCAAACTCATAGAGAAAATGAGTACCCCTAGGAAAGAGCTAAAAACAAAACTGCTTATAATATTCCCTTAGAGTCACCAGAAGAAAGGGCATATGTGAGCCACAGAAAGCGTAGAAAGTAATCATTATTGAAGGGACTCCAAGATTCATATCCTGGGTGTATTTGAGTCTAGAGAAACAGTCTACAGCAGAGGCGTCAGACTAATGGCTGACTGGGGCAAAATTCCTGAGTGCGGCTCCAATCAGATTAAAATGTAATTGAGAAATGTTTAATGAAATAAATTAAAAGGCAATAAAAACAGATAATATTAATATGTGGTTTTCTACGTCAATATGTAGGCTACACGGATCTGATTCTATTTGAATCTGACACCTCGGGTCTGCTACTCACATCAGCATTGTAATCTATCAATGAATTTAGATGTTACGTCCCACTGTAAGAAGATACACGTCCCCATATATCCTATATGGAGAATTCTTCCTCATCTGTCTCTTTGTTTATCAGCATTGCTTCAGTATGTTCAAAGCTACATTTCAACATCTTGGATGGCATCCAAAAATCTTATCTCAAACATATCAAATACAAAACAGATGCACAGTTCCTTCTCAACTCATTTCCTTGTGAAGCCCAAGGACCACAAGTTCTGAGTTCTCTCTTCAATGACTCATGCATTTATTCAACAATATTATTCCGATAAGACTAGGTAACCATCAGTCCCCAAGCAGTATATCTAGGCTTGATCATGGAACCATTATAAGAAAGGAATAGGAGCTGTTATTTTTCAAAGCATTTTAGCATTATTTTTTTTTAAGAGTATTTAGTAATAATAGAAATTAGCATGTTATCTTTGAATCAACAACTTTTTTTTCCCCTAGGGAAATGGTTTTTCAACAACTTTTTTTTTTGGGGGGGGTAGGGCAATGAGGGTTAAGTGACTTGCCCAGGGTCACACAGCTAGTAAGTGTCAAGTGTCTGAGGCCGGATTTGAACTCAGGTCCTCCTGAATCCAGGGCTGGTATACCACCTAGCTGCCCCCTCAACAACTTAAAAAAAAAAGTTTTGTGTGTGAGGCAATTGGGGTTAAATGACTTGCCCAGGGTCACACAGCTAGTAAGTATTAAGTGTCTGAGGCTAGATTTAAACTCAGGTCCTCCTGAATCCAGGGCCAGTGCTCTATCCACCGCACCACCTAGCTGCCCCTCAACAACTTTTTTTTTTTTTTTGGCAGGGCAATTGGGGTTAAGTGGCTTGCCCAGGGTCACTCAGCTAATAAAGTGTTAAGTGTCTGAGGTCGGATTTGAACTCAGGTCCTCCTGAATCCAGGGCCAGCGCTCTATCCACTGCGCCACCTAGCTGCCCCTCAACAACTTATTTTTAAAGAAAAGTAAAGTGACACTGCTTAGTGACCTCACATATTGTGTTTCTTATTCTTCTCTCTATATACCTTCTCCTTTGGGAAGATATATGTCATAACTACTACAGCAATCTGTACATGAATGATTCCCAAATTCTTCCGTCCATTGAACAAATATTCCTTAAAGGGCTACTACAGAGATGGCCATCGACATTGTGATATAGGAATGTTATGGATGAGATACAAGAACTCAACTCCCTCCTTTCTTTGCAAAGTGAAGTACTATGGAGATGGAACACAACATATACTTGTCAAACTGGATGGATGTGTTGGTTAGTTCTGACGAATTGTTTTTCCCCCAATCTATATTTTCTTTCTTTTAAGGGATGGCTCTTTAAGTGGGTTAGGTGGAGGAGCATATTGGGAAATGAAGAAAATGTATAAACAAAGGCTTTAAAGAAAGCCTGTGTAAGACCCTGCACCAGGGATTACCAAGATAAACAAATACATGATTCCTGTCCTAAAGGAACTTGCGGTCCGCCAGACAAGATGACATGTACAAGAATAACTATTAAAAAGCATTATGTGATTAGTGTCATTGAGAAAAGTACAATACTTCTGTCAAAGGGACCCATGATAGGAAAAAAAAAAGATTAAGAATTCCTTCTTTAAATCTATGATCTCAATGATCTTCACATGGCAAAAGACCCAAAATACAAAGGATGGGGATATTCCTCAAGAGATGTCTGTTGCTGTTGGTCTGGAATCTTTGCTCAGAAACATTTTTGCTATCACATCATCCTGCTCCTCCCTTCCTTAAGTCTAGGCTGATAGTAGTGATTTAAAACAGGCCAATGCTGATTCTCTGCTTGGACCACTGATTTCAGTTATTCACCTTATCTAAAGAGTAGATAAAACATTCAAGTCCCTAAAAATTCCAAGAGTCACAAACATATTTCTCTTTTCCTGCTTCATCTCCAATGAAAAGAAGGATACTTCTCAAGTTGTTTACTTTAGATTCACTCCTCATCACATGGAAGAGTTTATGAGAAGTCTTGGAAGCAGCCATTCATATCTCCTTTTTGAGGTTATGGAGGGGGGAGGGGAGGGAAGAAGAATGTTGGTTTTGTTGCTTAGTCTTTTTTTCAGTCATGTCCTACTCTTCATGATCATATTTGAGGTTTTCTTGGCAAAGATACTGGAGGACTTTGCCATTTCTATCTCCAGGTCATTTTAGGGATAAGGAAACTGAGGCAAATAGAGTTAAGTGACTTGCCCAAGGTCACACAGCTAATAAGTGTCTGAGGTCAGATTTGAACTCAGGATGATGAGTCTTTCTGACTCCGGGCCTAGCAGTCTATCCACTCTACCACCTAGAACACGATTTTTTCAATGTGTTAATTGATTTTGCTCAACTGTTTATTATTTTTATTTTTAAATTCATTATAAAGGATTACTCTTGAAGGGAGATTCATTGGGAAGTGTCAGTGATTATAAAAACAGATGTCAATAAAAATTATCTTAAAAAATAAAAAGAAATAGCCATTTACCTACTTACTCAACATAAGAAATAGCTTGTACTTGTCATCTAAAGATGAATACTTTAATAGGATCACATTTCTACAGATGAAATGAACCTTAGATGTTAGAAAATCTAACATTTTCATATTAAAGATAGAGAAACTGAGACCCAAAGAAGTTGGGTCCAATGTGCAAGGTCACACAGGTTAGTAAATGACAGAGCTAAGATCTGAATTAAAGTCCTATGATGTCTAAGTCCAGGGCTTTTCCCACAATCCCATGGTGCTTTATTTCCATTTAATATAGAGATTTGTTGAACTTCATTAGGGAGGGCGGATGGTTTTGTAACACTTGCAGTTGGTCAATTTTCTTCAATTGTAAAGCTGCCTTATACATAGTTTTATTTCATCTCAATGAGTTATGAAAAAAGTGGATTCTTCTTCATGGTTTTATTTAGTCTCTACTTTAAAGAAAGACTATTTTCCAAAATCAGAATATCATCTTCTATAAAAAGTGTCATCTAAAATAAAGTAATATAAATAGTCTCATGAGAAAGATAATGTGGAATAATGCTTAGAACACTGGATTCATAGTCTTGGGTTCAGATTTAGACTCTGCCCCTTCCTACCTGTATGACCATGAACTGAAACCGTTTAATTCTCTGAGCCTCAAAATGTGGGAGTTGAACTAAATTGTTTCTAAGGCCCTCTCCAGCTTTTGGACCTAGGAACCTAAAATAATTTAGTGGCAAATTTCAACTCGGAAACTTTTTCCCAGGATTTTGGGATGTGTTCAATCTTGAACATTGACTAATATCCTAGAAACCACAATAGTTATTGAAAGTTATATTGTAGACTACTGAACTCCCAGAAAGAAACTTCTAGGAATTTTTTAAAAACACCCAACACTTTTCAATAAAATAGTGAAAGGCAAGCACAGAAATTTTTCTGAACACTATATCATAACATTCATATACAATAGCACTACTGCTAATTTTCTTTTCAAAGGGACAGATGGGAATCGTGATTGGGAACTTCCAGGCCCTTTGTGAGTAACAGGGTTTGGCTTCCTCTTTGGGTCAGTAGTTTTTAGATCATTATCAGTCTCATGTAAGTAGAAAAGGAAAAGAACTAGAGGAAAAATAAAAATCAGGATGTTATTTAAAGGGAAATGGGTTAGCCACATTTTTCTATACAATGCTAAGAGAATGTAAGTATCCATCTGTACTTAAATGTTTCCAAATGTGAATGAATATTCTACAGGGGTCTCCAATAATCTCCAATAATCTTTAGTCTACACTTCATCTCTCCATGGAGTCCTCTTGCCAATATTTTTTATATTAATAAAGGCATCATGAAGTACCATAAAAGTGACAGGACATATAAGCAATACATTCATCAACAAGTGAATTCACACATATTTGTGACATACTGTATGCATATTTACATATATATATATATAGTACAGAAATCTCAAAGAAGCATCCTCCTTTTTATTAAAAGCTCAAAATCATCCTCAGGCTAAAATATGTGATATTCTATTCCCTCTTAGTTTATCCAGGGTATTACAGTCCAATTTTAAATTCCTAAGTGGCATCCCTAAAGTCATTCAAACCTAAATCCATCTTTATATGGTCTCTCTATTATAACTACATTATAACTAAGCTTGTCAACTTTGCATGCGTAGCTATTATCAAACATCTATGATGGCCCAATATATAAGAAACAGACAAGTATGATGCAGGGGGCCATATGACTGATTACTGAGGTTGTGAGTGGTAGATATGCAGTTTTGTATGAAATAATTTTTTTTTGTTGTACTGTGTTATGCAAATGCTTATTTTGTTCCATGAATTGAAAATAAAATAAATCTGTAACACAAAAACAAACAAGTAAACAAATGAATGAATAAGCAAATAAATAAATTAATTCATTAATAAATTGATATATTAATAAAGAAAGAAACAAAGAAACAAAGAAATGAGCAGGGCTAAGAATCATCATCAACAACCTCTTCAATTCATTCCAAGTGAAAAGGTATCATTTGGTAACAGGTCCTTCCAAGAGAAAAGATGTAAGATTTGAGACCAGTGGTCTGAAGCACAGTAGAATAGTCTATGTCCTTGAAAGCAAACTGAAAGGTAAAAATCCTGGCTGCTACATTCAGCTTTGATCAAGATTCTCCACGTCAGCTGACAATTCACCTCGTCAAATCTATTCTATGTTCAGTCAATCAGGACAAAGGAGTATCTCTGCCACCTGGAATATTTAGGAATGCTCCTGATATAAAAATTCTTAGGTGAGAACCACCACATATTATGAGATCACACAATTCTTTTTTTTAAATGAGTTGCTTCAAAAAGCTAAGGGTCATTAGATCATACATTTAAAGTTGGAAGGGAATTTAGCAATTATCTCACATAACTCCCTGAATTTACAAATGGGGTAAAATGAAGCCCAGTTTAAGTGAATCAACTAAAGTCACACCAGTAAGTAGCAGAGCAGACAATCAAACCCAGAACCTCAGACTGCAAATTTACACCCCCCCCCTTTTCTTTTTTTGCTGGGCAATGAAGGTTAAGTGACTTGGCCAAGGTCACACAGCTAGCAAGTGTCAAGTGTCTGAGGCCAGATTGGAACTCAGGTCCTCCTGAATCCAGGGCCGGGGCTCTATCCACTGCACCACCTAGCTGCCCACCCCCTACACACTTTTTTATTACTCTGCAACCTACCTAGGTATTATCTCTTTTACTTCAGCCGGTATCTAATCCCCACTGATCTATACTCTATAACAATATACTCTTATCTGATATTCTCTAAGTGGAAATCCCCATTAATACTACTAGAACAAAGATAACTGATGCCCATGATGATGACCTTTGTGAATTCCTTCTGAATCAAATAAGAAAGAAAATGGTATTCAAATTTGAATGATGGACTAAGAGTAGCAATGAACACAGCCTAAATGAGGGAGTTCAAAGACTCTGGCTTCTTTCAATCCTGCATCTAGAGTTCTGCCGAGGGCCCTGGAAGCCTGACTCAGGCAAGGTCTGGCCCCCAGACTCCAGGATTCCATGGGTCCTGTCCCAGGACTTTTTCCAGCTAGGTAAGACCCAAACATCCACCTCCCACTTTCTTTAGCCTTCAGGGCATTCTCTGGCCTTCTACCTGCTGTCTGCTAGGGCCTTCTACTGACCCCAGCCCTGTTTGCTGTCAAGACAGGCCTCCTAGGGGTCCCATTAGGTACAACAGCAATACCCATTTTCCTTAAGAGAGGACCCTGAGGGGGCAGCTAGGTGGTGCAGTGGACAAAACACCGGCCCTGGATTCAGGAGGACTTGAGTTCAAATTTGACCTCAGACACTTGACACTTACTAGCTATGTGACCCTGGGCAAGTCACTTAACCCCCATTGCCCCTCAAAAAAAAAATAAATAAGAGAGAGAGAGAAAGAACACCCTGAGCAAATTTAATCAAGTTCCTTCCTCACTGGACCTGTCTCCAACCACTAACAGTTTACCTGGACTTACTCCTCAATGGTTAGCACCCTCTGCTTATTACAGTGATTCTTAAGCCCTGGGGCTACCAAGGTGCAAAACCCCATTATGGCTCATCCCCAAGCGTCCACCACCTTAACTCTATCTGCCTTACCTTCTTCCATGTTCAATTTCAGATCTTCTCACCCCTTTTGTTGTGCCCTCTGAAACTCCTGCACCATAATTAACAAATTTCTTTTCATCTTAAAACTCTCCATTTCTCACTCCATCAACTAGAACTTACCAAAGCCCATCTTCCTCCTAATAACACTGCTTCCTTCACCACCCATTCTAGTATTGCTTTCACTTTCACTCATAACACCCCCTCCAAAAAAAAAAATATTTGCCAGAGTGGATGAGACTGAATACTCCTTGCTTCCAGTTTGTCCTTCCATTCCCATTAATCAGGAACTTCTCTCCACATCTATTCTTTTTATTTATTTTATTATTTTTTTTTTGTGGGGCAATTGGGGTTAAGTGACTTGCCCAGGGTCACACAGCTAGTAAGTGTCAAGTGTCTGAAGCCGGATTTGAACTCAGTCCTCCTGAATCCAGGGCCGGTGCTCTATCCACCATGCCACCTAGATGCCCCTTTCCACATCTATTCTTACCCCCATATGAGGGGACTTCAACATCAATACTGATATACCTTCAAATATCCTAACTTTCCAGTTCAAGATTCAACTCACATAATTAACTCTTGGCATCAGGTGTTCTATTTCCATATGGATATTTACTGATTCTGAAATTCCTTTAATCTGATCATAATCTTTTATCATTCCACCTTTCCTTCTGTTTTACAAATGCTAACCCTGTTCTTTGTCCTCCTTGTGGCGTCCATTCTCTCCGTCACTCAGTTTTTCCCAGGCCATCAACCCTGTAGTGGCTATATTTCTCTCTATCTCAACCCCTTACTGAACCAATCCAACTTTACATCATTCTCTCCTCTCAAATCACTCACCTTCTTGTCCTATATCACTGATCATGCCTTGACAAACCCCAACCATGGATTAATCCAACCAACTGCTTCTTTGTTCTTATTCAAGTGCTGCTGCATGTGATTGGAGAAAATGCACTAGAGAAAAGCACAAACCACTACAAATATATATTATCTTATCTCAACCAGGCTGAAGAACTCCAGAGGCAAGACTGAAAGAAGCCAGAGCCTTTGAACTCCCTCATTTATTCTATGCTCATTGTCACCCATGCTGGTTCCCTAGGTCTAGGGACTGTAGCATGGCAATTACTCTATTCTTTCCTAATGAATTTTCTATTCCATTACCCATAGTGGCTGTTCCAAATCTTCTCATCTCTCATGAAGTATCTCCCTGCACCTCCACCATATTTGTTGAGGACCTCACCTTATATTTAACTAAAAAATATTGAGGCCATTCAATGAGAGGTCCCCCTTCTTTCCTCCTCAAATTCACCTTTTGCAAGAGACCTTTCCCTTAAATGCCTTAACAGACCCCCTGAACTGCCAGTGCCTGAGATAACCTAATTTACTCTGTATAGATTATGTATGTATATAGTTGTTTGCCTATTTTTCTCCCCAGTATGAGATATCTTTGAGGACAGGGAGTGTTTTTACCTTTGTCTGCATCTCCAGGGCTTAGGACGGTACTTGGCACATACTTAGTCATTTCTTTTTTTTTTTTACTAATTCTTTTCTTTCTTTTTTTTTTTTTTCAGGGCAATGAGGGTTAAGTGACTTGCCCACGGCCACACAGCTAGTGACAAGTGTCTGAGGCTGGATTTGAACTCAAGTCCTCCTGAATCCAGGGCCAGTGCTTTATCCACTGCACCACCTAGCTGCCCCCCTTTTTTACTAATTCTTAAAAATCAGCTATTCACATATTTCATCATCAATATGATAATTTTCTATCAATAAGAATGCTTGACTGATCCTAGTGCCCCATTCCTTGACAGTGCTAATAAGAGAATTAACTTATAAACGTCCTGACAAATATGAAAACTCCCCTCTTCCTCTTTTTAGTGTACATTTATTTATCTACTGATTAGATTTGTGAAGCATTTTTCTTGTTCCCCTTTTATTCTTTTGTACTGTCAGATATTTTCCACACAAATCCCCATATAACTAGATCAGCCACTACTTTAATGCACACTTTATGAGTGAGATATGTTGCCTTCTATTTAAAGTCCAACCAGATCATCTTAAAGTCTAGAGTAATGAGAACTAAGTCAAGCCCTATCCATCCCTCATTAAAAATACATGTCATTCTTACCCTGTATATTTCATCCTCTCCCAAATTTATACCTTGATTTAATAATTAAGCATATCTGGCAGGGACAATGTGTATCTCTATATTCTTTACAGCATCTAGCATCTGTTTAATTAGTGAAAATTTAATTCAGTACAGCTGAATTAGCCCCAATCATGCATACAACAGCAAGCAGCTTGAGGCCACAGTAGAAACAAAAGCCTCCTGACCCCTTGAGGTTCACTGGCCAATCCATTTCCTTTTCTATTTTAAGTGAATTGCTTTCTTTGACCTACCTCTAGGATTAAAACAAAAAAAAAATCACCCCAAGTAAAAGTAGTTGGCTAAACAAGCCGATCCTAACATGCTATATATCCTGTCTACTCAATAGCTTTAATTACTATGACAATTTAGTTAAGGCTGAAAGGAATTCATTAATGCTTTGAAAGATGCAGAATCTCATGAATAGGGGCAGATCACAACCTCTCTCCACCTCCTCATTATAAGCTATTCTTGCTCATATTTTCCTATGACCCTATATATTTCTGTCATTTTTTCATAAGTAGGTGTGGCATCATGGATAGAAAATGGGCCCTGGAGCCATCCTGCTTCTCATACATATTGGTTGTGTGACCCTGGGCATGTCACAAAATGTCTCAGTGCTTTAGCCAACTCTCTAAAACAGTAGGTTGAAGAGAAGGTGCCCAATTTTCTCACTAGGAAGTAACGTGTACACCAGTGAAATCTCATGTCCAGGCCCAATGTCCTCAATGGAGAATCAACCTAAAATTTACCAAGGGAGTTCCTTACATTTGTGAAATTCCAGGGTCCGACCTTCTTCCCTATCTTATAATTGAATACTGAGGTTGAAATCTATATCCCTTATTTCAAGGAAAAATAGGAAAATGAGAAAAACAACACTTATCGACCCACCCATTTCTAGTGAGAAAAGGTGGAGGCTTTGTGTCTCTGCCAGAGCCACTCCTGGAACCCAATATCTCCAGAGGAGTAGTTAATATGTAAAATGCAAATGTAATTTCCTAGTTCTGCAATGTTCATTAACAACTGGGTCCCATGTCTCTGGTGTTAAAGATGATACTGCATGTGTTTTATTCTTCTTGCTTCTTAAATATCTGTATCATAGCCCCTTCACAAAAAGAACCTGGTGCTCTGGATTTGCAAGATTAAAATGGTTTCTAGAGAATCCATTTTGCTGCAATATTTTTTAAAAATCTCTGTCTCTGTCTCTCTCTGTCTCTCTGTCTCTCTCTGACTCTCTCTGTCTCTCTGTCTCTCTGTCTCTCTCTCTCTCTCTCTCTCTCTCTCTCTCTCTCTCTCTCTCTCCAGTCATGTTCAATGAACTTCAAGATAACCTTTAGCTTCCACAAAGGCCTCTACAGGAAAAATATGTCAACATTTAGTATCATTTGTAGTAGTCTGTTTTTATTGTGCAGATGTAACACAAACCTTGCCAAATTTATTGGCAAAAAGAACCTGTCATTTCTGAGGTTTCCACTTGGGTGTTTTTTTGATATGATATTATTTTGTGCCATAGTTTTCAAAACATCCCAGTTCATAATAAATTCAAAAATTGTACCAGTAGAAAGAGTTCTCTGGGAGAATTTTCCCATTAACAGTGAATCATGTTCCTGAAGATTTTTCCACACCAGGAAAACTTATTTACATACTTTAATTCTATTCTTTATTAAACACCCTAACCCCTGGATTGTAAATCCATTAATGTTTCTGTATATCACACAAGAACTTGAAACTAGAATTTTCCAGACTGTTTTTCTGTTAGAAACTTTTGATTAATCAAATGTCAAATCATTTTTAAGGGCCTACAATGTAGATGCTATGTCCTAGTAATAGTTTTTCTATTAATATCATCATAAATTTAGAAGGGAGTGGGATCTTATAAGCCATCTAATCTATCCAGCCCCAACATTTTATAGATGAGTAAATTGTTTCTCAGAGGTTAAGTGACTTGCCCAAGGTAACACAGGTAGATAAATGACAAAAGGAGGGATTTAAACTCAATTGCTCTCACTCCAGAATCAATGCTCTTTCCACACAGCCTCTTCAGAATCCTATGGACAAGTATATTTATGTTTGCCACATTTATACTATTAATAAACTCTATTCCCATAGGGCTGGTTGGAAATGTACCACTATCTGGGCCTTATAAATACATCTGCCATTTTCTTTTTCTCATGGCTACTAAGAAGCTTTAAAAATGAAGAAAAAAATCCAACGCCAAACATTCAGCTGGTAGAAAGAGGTTAAATTCAAATCCCTGAATTAAAAGGCAACAAATGTTCTTATCTCCTGACCACCTGTCCCTAAAGACCAATCACATGATTTAAAAGGAGAGGAAAAATAAAAAGTTACCTGAAAGTCATCATAAGGAAACAGCAGCATCTCACGTAAACCATCATTCAAGATTTGAGTCTTCTTCTGGACAATAACATTTTCATAGTCAAGTGGCTCAATTAGCTTTGGTTTTGCCTAGAAGAGAAACAAAAAAATACAGTTAATTTAACCACCTGAAGTTTCTTAAGTAAGAACAATTCATTGAGCCATGTAATATACAATCTGTGCACATTTTTCTTTCAAGAGAAAAATTAATTGGGGGCAGGTAGGTGGTGTAGTAGATAAAGCACCAACCCTGGATTCAGGAGGACTTGAGTTCAAATTTGACCTCAGACACTTAACACTTACTAGCTATGTGACCCTGGGCAAGTCACTTAACCCCAACCTCACCAAAAAAAAAAAATGCAATCCCAGTAGGTTGTAATTGACTGAGAATCAAGAAACATGAGTTAAAATCTTTCCTCTGATATTTCTGGTTCTGTGACCATGGGTGAGTCACATATTCTCTAAAGCCCCATTTTCTCACCTGTAAAATGAAGATAATACATTCCCAACAGATGAATGGTCAAAAGCTATGAACTGAGTCTTTTAAAGAAACAAACTTTTAGTAACCCAGTTGAAAAAACTGTTCAAAGTCTCTAATAATCAGGGAAACCGCCCCCCCCAAAACTTTGAGTTAACTACTTCTGACATACCAACAATCAACAATGAGGGAGTTATAAGGAAACAAATCCCTATGACACTATTTTAAAAACTAAAATAGTCTAGGAATACCTACTTTACATGGCTGTTGCGAGGCAATGTCTTTGTGAACTTTAAAGATAGGCATAGTCAGTCAATAAACATCTATTAAATGCCTACTATGTGCCAGGCCCTGTGAAGAGTACCAGGTATACAAGAAAAACAAGAGGTAGGGGCAGCTAGGTGGCGCGGTGGATAAAGCACTGGCCTTGGATTCAGGAGAACCTGAGTTCAAATCCAGACTCAGACACTTGACACCCTGGGCAAGTCACTTAACCTTCATTGCCCTGCCAAAAACCAAACCAAAACAAAACAAAAACCAACAACAAGAGGTAGCATCTGCTTTCAAGGAGCTCACAGTCTAATGGGGAGACAATATGTAAACAATTATGTAAATACAAGTTATAAACAGGATATATTGAAATAATGAACAAAGGGAAGGCACTAGAGTTAAAGGGGATCAGGAAAGACTTCCCGGAGAAAATAGGGTTTTGGCTGGGACCTTAAGAAAGCCAGGGAGGTGAGGGGTGGAGGGAAGGCATTCCAGGCATGGAAGACATCTTTGGGATCTAGGGTAGACATGTAGGGCTTTCCTCTGTCAGTGCAGGCCAATGCCTTCTCTGTTGGCTCATAGTCTTAGAGCAAAGCTTCTTAAACTGTGGGTCTCGATCCCATGGGGTTGAGTAACTGAATGTGGGGGTCGAAAAAACTTTGGAAACAGTAAAAAGTTATCTATACCTATTTTATATACCTATATACCAGGGGTCATGTAAAAATTTCTCAGATGAAAAGGGGTCACGAGTGGAAAAAGTTTATGAAGTCTTGTCTTTGAGAATTGCTTAAGAGCTGAGAGTTTCAGTCACTTGCCCAGAGTCACAGAGTCATAATAGGCAAAGATTGGTTTTCCTTGACTCTCCAGCCATCTTTCTATCTACTACACAACACTGCTTTTAAAGAAACTATAGCTATTTCTCTGTTGGAGTCTCTTCCCTACTTATAAACTCCCTAAGGGCAGAGACAACATGTTGTACATCTTGGTGGCCCCCTCCCTATACTTGGAGCTTTACATGCCTTAAGTATTTCATAAATATTTGTTGAATGAAAGAATCTCCCTGCCTTTTTCCACAGTGAGAGCTCTTTTCTTGCCCAACTGACATGCTAAAGAAAAATTTTTCACAAAGAAAGTTACTTGAATAAATGGGTAGCCTTCATTTAATACTGTAAATGCAAAACGTTTCTAGAAAACTGTCATATGTATCCTATATTCCACTCCCCCATTCATACACATTTTAAAAAGACACACAAAAAAACTACTTCCCAATAGGGGATAAAAAAGTTGGTCCTTGAGTGTAATATAATCACTTGAGAAAGCATTTATTTATTTTTTCTTTTCTAGTGAGGCAACTGGGGTTAAGTGACTTGCCCAGGGTCACACAGTTAGTAAGTGTTAAGTGTCTGAGGCTGGATTTGAACTCAGGTACTCCTGACTCCAGGGCTGGTGCTCTATCCACTGCGCCACCTAGCTGCCCGAAAGCATTTATTAAAGGGAATATGGTTCCTGATAAAAATACTAATACTTTGTACTAAATCAAATGGTTACAAACTTAATATGAAAATAAAAATATCACACTAGAGAATCTAATACTAATTTCCTCCCCGCCCCTCCTCTGACTCAAGTCTTATTGTCATTTCTGTAGTGAAAAATCCCTAAATTTCTGAGGTTAACTTTTCTACCAACTTTGAAAACTTTACACTTCTACTTTTAAATCTATACTGTTTTTTTGCATTTGCTCCTCGCCTGAATTTTTTTCAAGAAAATTTCACTCATCAAGTACAATTTGTTATCATAATCTGAACAGTCAGAGAGATCCAGCACACAGAGCTAAGGAACAGAAACTCCCAGTCCTTACTTAGCAACAGGGTGGGGGGCTTCTTCCTCTGTACTTGATACAGAGCTGCCTGGCAGCCAACTCCCATCTGAAAATGACCAGAAATCCAAAAAAGACTAGACTATGTGTATGTCAAAAAAAATTGCTCTCTGGTGCAAAGGCAAATCACTTCATTTTACGACTGAATCATAAAATCTTTATTAGGAACTGGTAGCATGAGAAAAGTGTTTTTTGAGTCAGGAAAGTCTGTCAATTGTTAAAAACTGCCAGTTTGCTGGACTAAGCTACATCACATAAAAAGGGGAAGGGGATGCCCAGGAGTTCTACTGGTGACGGCTGTCAACTGCTGGGTATAAGACTGATCCACAATACTCTAGGATCCCATTAAGTACAAAGCTTCTTACTTTTATTAGTTAATCTGTCACGTAATTCTTTAAATTAGGGATGATCCTCATTGAATTTCTGTTAGTAAGGAATAACTAACTTGTTTTAATCATTAAAAAATGTATGGGATGAAAAAAAAAAAATGTATGGGATGGGGGCAGCTAGATGGCTCAGTGGTTAAAGCACCGGCCCTGGATTCAGGAGTATCTGAGTTCAAATCCGGCCTCAGATACTTGACATTTACTAGCTGTGTGACCCTGGGCAAGTCACTTAACCCCCACTGCCTACAAAAACAAAACAAAACAAAAATGTATGGGATGTTTTAGAAAGTTTCCCAATATATTAATAAGGAATATTTCTTTATCAAGTGAAATTACTGATAGCTATATTGAGTAAATACTGGAGAGAGTACAAGAGATATAAAAAACAATAAAATTTAGCTGATGAGTAATATCTATCAGGGAAGATTATGAACTAAAAATGTTAGTTATGAAATGACCATGGGATAACAGATCTAGAGATTGAAAGGGCCTCAGAGGTCTACTGAGTCTAACTCCATCATTTTGTTTTTTGTTTTTTAGTGAGGCAATTGGGGTTAAGTGACTTGCCCAGGGTCACACAGCTGGTAAGTGTTAAGTGTCTGAGGCTGGATTTGGACTCAGGTACTCCTGACTCCAGGGCCGGTGCTCTATCCACTGTGCCACCTAGCTGCCCTTAACTCCATCATTTTGGAGAGGAGGAGAGACCCAAAGTGCTTTGCCCAAAGAGCACAGGTAATAATAATAATAATAATGATAGCTTTGTTGTTGTTGAATCATTCAGTTGTCACTCTTTATGACCCCATTTGGGGTTTTCTTGGCAAAGACACTAGAATGGTTTGCCATTTCCTTCTCCAGCTCATCTACAGATGAGGAAACTGAGGCAAACAGGGTTAAAGTGACTTACCCAGGGTCCCATAGCTAGTAAGTATCCGAGGCCAAATTGGAACTCAGGTCCTCCTGACTCCAGGGGCTGGCACTCTATCCCCTATGCCACCTAGCTGCTAGCATTTATATAAAGTTTGTGATGTCCTTTGCAAATATAATCTTAGCAGCAACAGTGCATAGAATGCCACTGTCCACAGGGCAAGGACTATTTTATTCCTTTAGAATTTCAAGTCTAAATAGAAATAATGGCCCACCCAGATGATCATTATTCCCTGAACAGAAGCATCAGTGAAGACTATGATCCTGATGCCAAAATCTGGACAATGAAGCTTTAAAACTCTGTACCCCTCCCTGCTTTAAAGGGAAATAGCTTATCTATAAAATCCAATCTGAACTCCTCTTTAGATCACCAAGATTTCCAAAACTATCCACACTTTTTTCCACATCCAACCCTTTCCTTAGAGACTTTAGCAGGGCTTGGATTGCTCCCCGGGTTCTAGGCACTACACTAAACTTGGTATATGTCGTATGTATGTAGATAAATAGAATGATTTTCTCCCATGATTCCCACCACCACTACCTTAAAAATTTGGAGTCTTCCATGCTTTGGCCCAGCCTCCCTTTACAGACTTGATCCCTAACTGGGCATAGGTTATACTCCCAACCCTTTTGAGACCTTTCACACTGCCCTAGCAAGCCTTGTGCTGCATATCAGGGTCTCTGCCTGACAAGGTTTCCCTCATCCTCCAAGATGCAGCCACTACTTTCTCCATCAGCTCTCACTTTCTCTGAGGCAGTTACTCTCTTCTGAACTGCTACCCTGCTTTGTTATCAAGTCTTATGAGGCAGTGGCTGTGTGTGCCTTGTATCATATTAATTTGGATCCACTGTTGTTGTTCAGTTGTTTTTCAGTCTTGTCCAACTCTTTGTGACCCCCATTGGGGGGTTTCCTTGGTAAAGATACTGTAGTGGTTTGCCATTTCCTCTTCCAGCTCATTTTACCGATGAGGAAACTAAGATAAATAAAGTAAATGACTTGGTCAGGATCACACAGCCAATAAGGTGTGTGAGGCCAGATTTTAACTTAGATCTTCCTGACTTCAGGCCCAGTGCTCTATTCACTGTACCATCTAGCTACACTTATTTTGATCCATACTAACTATAATTCCTTCAAGGGCAGGAACCATGTATTCTTTCTTTTTGTATCTCTCAAAACACTATGAAAATTAAATAAATTTGCTGATTCTATAAAAATGGTACCTTTATTAAGTCACAAGCACAGGATATTTATTAAGTGACCTACATATGGGTAAATATTTTAGAGTAATGGAAAAAACTATTATCTTGGAGGTCAGGAGACCAGGATTCAGATCCCTGATCTGCCACTTACTATCTAAGCATTCTTAGGAAAATCACTCAGTTTCCTCAACTGTAAAATGAGAGAGTTGGAATAGAAAACCTGTAAGGTCCTTTCCAAATCAGTCTTATGATTCTTCTGGCTAGAAATACTATGTTCCCTGTGTCCCTCAGTCTCTAAGAGTTTATAACCTAAAAGAGACAAACGCTGGGAATAGGAAAAACAAGAGACCAAACATATAGGAAACTAGACATTTTAAAATGAGAAGACAATAAAATTCAGAGAGTTAGTCTAATATAATTTTGATGGAGGTGGACCATAGCAAAGCAACAGATCTAAAACCAGGAAGCCTGGGTTTTGAATCCTGCTCTGCTGCTTGTACATGGGAAAGAATCTGGACTTGAAGTCAGCTGTGTAACTGTCTTTATGACTTTGGGTAAGTTACTCGGATTTTGGGGGGGGGCCCAGTCTCTTCTCATTGTAAAATGAGGGACCAAGTTAGATGATTTCTAACTCTAAATCTACGGATTATCCAATATAAGTGGCCTCTGACAAGGTCACATCACTTCTCTACTCAGTTTCTTCATCAGTTAAAATAAGGGAGTTGTATTAGACCATCACTTTTCTACTGCCTATTCTTGTAATTTAAAAATAATTAAGTGTTAAGATAATAGACCTATTTAAACACCTCACACACAAATGCTAAAGCTGCTTTTTTTCCGACTCAATTTAATCAATCATGTATTTATTAAGCATCCACTATATGCTATGTATTTAAGACTTATCCGGGTAAAGAGAGAAACACAGAACTTAAGAGAAGTGAGGGCTAGCAGGCCAAAAAGAAAGGAGACTATTCAAGAAAAGAGCTATGAAGAGTTAAGCTCGGGGAATGTTGCTGATGATAGGATGACACTGATACTTCACTTTAAGGTTGCAAAGGGCTTTACTTTATCTATATCATCTCATTTGATCCTCACAACAACCCTGGAAGGTAAATATACCAGACATATTATTATCCTCATTGTGCACATGAGAAAACTGGGGCTTATAGAGTTTAAGTCATTTGCCCACGACAGACAGCTGGTAACTGTTAGGGACAGTATGTGAATTAAGGTCCCTCCCTACTAGTTCTGACATTCTTTCCCACTACAACCTACTTGCCAGTGTATAGACAGAAGTTATATCAGTATTCCAAGGTGGCCTGGAGGGAAATTAGTAGCAAAGGGTCAAGGACCCGGCTTTGTACAAGTGCCTCCACGACATTCTGAAGATAAAATGAATGTGATCAAAGGGAAAGATGAGAAGGATGGCTTTGAGCCTTGATAAAAGGAACACCAGGGCTTAAGTGAGGAGTGCCCTTCATCGCAGGTCAAATATTTACACACAGACACAAACACAATCCAGCCCACCAGCCCCCCTAACCACCAGTTCCTGAAATAAAAAAAAAAGACCAGCAGTACACTGAACACTCAGTGCCCTGAGCACACTAGAGCTTTGACAAGCACCCAAAGAGGACGATTCTAAAATGTCCTGCCAATTAATTACTCTTTTATAATCTTTGACTTCTCTCCAACCATCATTCATTTCCCCCCTTTCAAATCTATTTGCTGCTCTTGGTCGAGTTACATGATACTCATGAGTATAAGATGTTCAGATTCTAAATGAAATCAATTTCTAGGGTATCACAGCTCTGGGAAAACTACAGACTTCCTCAGACAACACCAGACTCAGGCTATGTCCGACACACTCAATTGTTTAACTTGGGCTGTGTGTGAAAAGCCAACAGACAGTGATATGTAACAGCTATGATATTACTCATCTCCTTAAGCGAAATTCCTCAGACTTATCCATCTTCTGATGAGCTGACTGCCCATAAAACTTCTACATTTGGCCCCACTCACCACCTCTCCCTTACTTCCCACCATTTCCCATCTGCAACAAGGCACAGTCGGGCTGAAAATGCTAAAGCTGTTGTTTTCAACTCAATTCAATCAATCATGTACTTTATTAGCAACTATCATGTGCAAAGCATTGGACACGCAAAGACAAAAATAGAACTGTCATTCTCCACAAGGTCCCTTTGATTGAAGGACTGGACAAGGTGAACAGCATTTATACCTATAAGTAAAAAAGGAGCTAGCCAAATGGATAATGGATATTTGTTTTAAAATGTAAGAAGGAGGGGCAGCTAGGTGGGTGCAGTGGTGCGGTGGTGGTGCATTGGCCCTGGATTCAGGAGGACTGAGTTCAAATCCAGCCTCAGACACTTGACACTTACCAGCTGTGTGTGACCCTGGGCAAGTCACTTAACTCCAATTGCCCCACACGTGCACACACACACAGACACATACACAGACACAGCAAAGTACGAAGGATTGAATCTTTAGCCTCATACAGACCTACAGATTTCATTTGATTCTCCACTGGAAACTACAAATTCAATTGGGCTTTTCTTTCTCTTTCTTTCTTTTTTTTTTTTTTTGGTGAGGCACGTTGCAGAGGATGACAAGGCTAAAGACCCGCAACTGCTAAGGTTTTGTACACCACAGGGCCAAAGAGATAAAACATCTCCTTCTCAGCTGAAAATACCTTTTTTTTAAATTATAAAAGTATTTTATTATTTTCCAGTTACATGTAGAGATAGTTTTCAACATTTGTTTTTATAAGATTTCTAGTTTTCAAATTTTTCTCCCTCCCTCCCCAAGACAGCAAGTAATCTGATAAAGGTTACATATGTACAATAACATTAAACATATTTCTGCATTAGTCATGTTATAAGAGAGGAATCAGAGCAAAAAAGAAAAACCTCAAAAAAGAAAAACAACAGCACCGAAACCATAAGAAATAGTATGGTTCAATCTGCATCCATATTCCACAGTTCTTTTTTTCTGGATTTGGAGAGTCTTTTCCATTATGAGTCCTTTGGAACTATCTTGTATTGCTGAGAAGAATCAAATCTATCACAGTTGATCAACACACAATGTTGTTGATGCTTTGTACAATGGTCTCCTGGTTCTGCTCATCTCACTCAACATCAGTTCATGCAAGTCCTTCCAGGTTTCTCTGAAATCCGCCTGCTCATCGTGAAAATACCTTTTTGAAAATTTTTTGAAAATACCCTTTTCCTTTTAGAACCTAGAACCTCCAACAACTGAGGAAAGGATGATGGCACAAATGCAATACTATCAGTTGCAAATATTCTTTGCTAAATTGCAGGAGGAGGAAAGAAAAGATGGATCAAGTATCTTAACTTTTATTTGTAACAGCCTTTTTTTAAAGGGGAAAAATGGGGCAGCTAGGTGGCGCAGTGGATAGAGCACCGGCCCTGGAGTCAGGAGTACCTGAGTTCAAATCCGACCTCAGACACTTAACACTTACTAGCTGTGTGACTCTGGGCAAGTCACTTAACCCTAATTGCCTCACTAAAAAAAAAATTAATAAATAAAAGGGGAAAAAATGGAAGGTGTCCACATGTAAACACGCATTTTTAACTTTTGAAATTTAAGGGGAAAAAGCAGGAAATACTAAATATAAACCACTAGCCTGGATTTAGAAGCAGTCTTGAAAGCTCTTTTCCTGGACACTAAACCACAACAAGTCAGGGATTTCTGAGATGTTTCAAAGAATGTAAAATGAACACCAAGCTCTTTAGACAACTAAATATATTTCTCATCACACTATAAAAAAGTTCTATTGTGGTGCAGAACACACTAGCCAAAGAATGACATGGCTTTGAGGAGTTTTTCTTATTTTATTAAATTTAATTGCTTTTCAATTAACAAGCAATTAATTTATCCCCTCCCACTTCACCTCTCAACCACTGAGAAAGAAAAGAAAAAGAAAACCTTTTTGCAGTAAATACATTGTTATGCCCAGCAAATTCACATTGGCCAACATCACTTTTAAATTATAAATAATACTATGTTGAATTGGTTTTTAAGCAACCACCACAAAACCTGTCAATAACTTAAGTCACTGAGAGACAGGGTGGCATGGTAGATAAAGGGTCAGCTTTGGAGTCCAAAAAACCATGG
Organism: Dromiciops gliroides; assembly: GCF_019393635.1. Classification (NCBI taxonomy): domain Eukaryota; kingdom Metazoa; phylum Chordata; class Mammalia; order Microbiotheria; family Microbiotheriidae; genus Dromiciops; species Dromiciops gliroides. The sequence goes on from NC_057863.1 coordinate 157,769,901, forward strand.
GTTCAAATCCTACCCTCTGATCCATGATGGCTGCATTAACTTAGAAGATTTAACTTGGCTTTTCTTTAGCACAGAAAAACTCTTTAGGACTATAAAATTATTAAAGTGTTACTGATCTGACTCTACAGAGTTTTTCCCACACCAGGAACTCCTTACACAGATGAAATTACAATTCCAAGCCAGTTCAGGGAGAGGAGATGAAGAATCAGAGGACCCAGATTGGAGTCAGGAAGACCTGAGTTCACATCTGAATCAAATACTAACTATCTGTGTGACCCTAGGCAAGTCACTTAACTTTATTTGTCTTAGTTTTTTCCTCTGTAAATGAGCTGGAGAAGGAAATGGCAAACCACTCCAGTATCTCTGCCAAAAAAATCCCAAATGGAGTCACAAAGAGCTAGACATGATTGAAAAAAAACAACTGAATATCAACAACCAAGAAGCATTTATCAAGTGCCTAATACGTGCCAGGCACCTTTGTTATGGAAACAAATAAAAAAAAAACAAGATGTGAATCTCTGTTCTCAGGAAACTTCCATTTTATTTGGGGCCACACATGTTCATAGATGAGTAATTATAATATGATGCATATTACACATATCTTGCACATATATTAAAATACAAAATAATTTGAGGGTAGGGTAACAAGGAACATGCATTTATTAAGCACCAATTATATGGTCAGGCACTGTTCTAATTATTTTACAAATATTATTTCATTTATGCTCATAACAATTCTGGAAGTAGGTGCTATTATTTTTTTTCTTTTTCTGTCCTTTTTTTGTGGGGGGGGGGCGCAATGAGGGTTAAGCTCAGGGTAACATAGCTAGTGTCAAGTGTCTGAGGCTGGATTTGAACTCAGGTTCTCCTGAATTCAGGGCCATTGCTTTAATCCACTGTGCCCCAGTAGGTACTATTATTGCCCCCATTTCACAGTAAGGAAGCTGAGCAGAAGAGTGATTAAAAGACTTGCCCAAGTTTAACATCGGTTATGGATATCTGAAGCTGGATTGTAACTCAGGTTTTCCTTACTCTTGACCCAGCACTCTATCCATTGTACCACCTCATTGCTTCAAAGAGTGTGAAAAGAAAAGATCTCTCAAAGGAGGTCACATCTGTATCGACTTTGAAGGGAACCAAGGGTCCCAAGACGTTGAGGTCAGGAGCCAGAACATTTCAGGCATGGGGGACAATCTGTACATTACCATGAAGGTAGGCGAGTCTGGCTGGACCATAGAAAGATGGGCTAGTTCTCACCTTTCATCCTGAAAAGGCTGACTGGGGCCAGGCTGTGCAGGGCTGGCTTTAGAAGCCAACCAGAGGAACTATATTTCATTCTAAAGTCCACTGACCCATCTTGAGCAGGGGAATGACATGGTCAGATCTGTGCTTAAAGAATATCTATTGGGGGCCAGCTAGGTGGTGCAGTGGATAGAGCACCAGTCCTGGGTTCAGGAGGACCTGGTTCAAATTTGACCCTCAGACACTTAACACTTACTAGCTGTGTAACCCTGGGCAAGTCACTTAACCCCAATTGCCTCACTTAAAAATGAAAAAAAAGAATATCTATTGGCAAATTGTTTGGAGGTACTCAAAAACTTTTTTCTTAAAAAATCAATTTGATGGGGGGCAGCTAGGTGGCACAGTGGATAAAGCACGGTCCTGGGTTCAGGAGGATCTGAGTTCAAATTTGACCTCAGACACTTGACACTTACTTGCTGTGTTGACCCTGGGCAAGTCACTTAATCCTCACTGCCCTGCAAAAATAAAATCAATTTGATGGAGCAAAAAATGATTTAAAAATTATAAAAAATTCAACTTCTAAAGTGAACACGATTTAAGTGGTCCAGATGAAGAACTATCAAAGTAATGGGACCTGAAACAAAGACCCAAGGAAATGATCACTAATGACAACAATTAAGAATTAAACTAAACTGTAGCATGTTCAAATGAGCCACAACTCCTATAAGGAGCTGCTTGTAATTGTCAGCTGCATCCAACTGGGATGCAGCTGAGAATGCTAATGAAGAAAGTCAGACAAGACAGAGCTATGGATGGGAGAATTACTGCATGCCTTGTCCCGTGGGGTCACATGAGGAAGAGAGCAGAGTGGGACTGTAGTAATCCTCTTGTAACACAGGGCTTTGAGTGTCTTCTTGTTATTATGAAATGGGGGATGGGAAAACGAGAGGGAAGGGAGAGATCAGCAGAAGAAGGGGAAAGGATGAGGAGAGAGGAAACTGGTCCTCAGAAAGATGAGACAATCTATCACCAGGAAAGGATAGATTTGATCACACCCCTTTAATTAATAAAATGCCCCCCCCACTGAATAAAGTACGTTTCCAATCTACTTAGCCAGATTTAGCTTGAACTATCTTCCTAGTCAAGCATCCTTAACACCATTCCTGAAACACTTCTCCCATTTGACCACCTCCATGTCTTTGCTTGTGCTACTTCCAGAATGCCTTTCCCTATTCACATTTCTAGAGTTAAAATCTTCCTCTATACTTCAGGTCCTCATTCCAATGTCCCATCCTCTATATAGCTCTGATCTCTCAGCCTTAAGAGATCCCTCCCTTTCATAAACACTCATAGAACTTTGTGCCCAATTATTCCCAATTTTGTATTATTTTTACAATTTTTTTTTTCTTCCTTAGCAGATGGCAGGCTTTCTTAGGTCAAGAACCATGTCTTACTGACATGGTAGCCTGCATGATCTCTTAAAAAAAAAAAAGCTTTAAAATTTTACTTAGTATATGTACCTGAAGTGTGGACAAATACAAGCTACACTACAAGTTCTGTTTTTCACACTGGCCATGTCTAACAATACATGCCTGATTTCACACCTATAGTCTGACCCTGTCAAAGACAAGGAGTTAGTCTTCTGAACTCAGAAAGCATAACTCCTTTTAGCACAGTTCCGATGTCATTCGATGTTCTTTTCCTTTACTGTGGCCATTAATGTAAACCTTAAGGGGGAATGATAGAAGAGAGGAAATGCAGAGCTGTGAGATCCATTTGGTTCCTGATCCAGACCTCACTATATCTTTTCTTCTGCATAAGCTGCTTCTTTTCAACAGTACAGTTTGATCAAAGTTGTTCTGAATATTATATTGAGATTGGAGACTACCTTCAATTTGAGAATACCCGGATGAAAAATTAGATCCATGTCAACTTTTAGCTAGGTGGAAAACTAGTTAGCTAAATTCTCTAAACCATTTTCTTTGTTTACACACACCTAAGAAAACTATCATTTTGATTGAATTGGTTAATCAGTTCAATCAAGCAATCCCCTCCTCCCCCAAGAATTGACTGGTAGGTTTAACTAGTAATTTGAATATAAGAAGACTGAGGCAATTGCCCTTGGCCTTGGAGGGAACAACCAGGGGCCATGGGCAAGCCACAAAGAGGCAGGTTTAGGTTTTGTATAAGGAAAAATTCCCAAAGAATTAGGGTTGGCCATATTTGGAATGGGCTGCCTTGGGAGGTAGTGGGATCCTAGTCATTAGACATCTTTTAGAAGAAGCTAGATGTGTTGTTGTTGTTGTTGTTGTTGTTGTTGTTGTTGTTGTTGTTGTTGTTCTTCTTCTTCTTCTTCTTCTTCTTCTTCTCTCTGCTGGTCAATGAGGGTTAAGTGACTTACCCAGGGTCACACAGCTAGTAAATGTCAGTGTCTGAGGCTGGATTTGAACTCAGGTACTCCTGAATCCAGGGCCAGTGCTTTATCCACTGCGTCACCTAGCTGCCTCTAAAGCTAGATGATTTCTTGACTGGTCCATTAGAGAGGCAGAGTTCTTATTCAGAGATAGTTGTATTACTTATTCAGAAATTGGTCTCTGAGATTTCTTCCAACTCTGAGATTGTGGGTATGTGTGTTTTTTCTTGTTTTTACTGGTACTAACAGAGGCAGCATGGTGTAATGATTAAACTGTTAAAATTAAAATCAAGAAGCCAAGAGTTCAAATCCCATGTTCAAATCCAGTCCAACTATAAGTTTGACCCTGGGTAAAACGTTTAACCTCTAAGGGCCTCAAGCAATTCCCTAGGGTTAGTCTACTAAGTCAGAGAGGTTGATCCCTGAATAGGTGAAGGGAGTTAAGTTCCCTTTCAGAAAGTCCTCCACACAGATGAAAGCACAATCCTTTGTGTATTCACACATCAATGCCTGTGAAGCAACCTCTGGAAAGCTCACAATGAAGAAGCTATATAATTAAGGTAAAAGGTTCTATAAGAAAGGATTGGGGGAGGGGCAGTCTTGAAAACAACTATTAACTTTAAGATGATGTTCTAAAAAGAGCTTGGGAGAGAATCTCCATAACATATAATTGATGAACAAAAGTTTATGTATACTCATTGCAGAGATTAATGTCGAGCACTGAAAATCATATGGAATCTTCAACATAAATGTTTATGTTTTAAATAAATATTTTCTTGATGCTGTTTTTTAAGCTTCACGATCCCTTCCCTGTGACCCCATACATTCCCTGAATTCCACCAAATCTCTTTTTTAAGAAGCACAGTTAACCAAAACAAATCAACAGTCAGCCATGTCCAACGGTACATGCCTGATTTCACATCTATAGTCTACCTCAGTCAAGGAGAGGGAGTCAGTCTTCTAAACTCAGAAAGCATAAACTCCTTTTATCACAGTTCTATGTCATTCGATGTCATTTTCCTTTACTGTAGCCGTTAACGTAAATATTTAAAATGTACACACCACGGGGCAGCTAGATGGCGCAGTGGATAGAGCACCGGGCCCTGGAATCAGAGTACCTGAGTTAAAAATCTGGCCCCAGACACTTGACACTTACTAGCTGTGTGACCCTGGGCAAGTCACTTAACCCCACTGCCCCACAAAAAAAAAAAAAAAAAAGGAAAATGTACACACACTGGGATTTGACAGAAATTGCCCACATTCAGAAATTCCAGATTCCTAGGAGGAAAGATTATACCTGGCACTTCTGTATTTACTGGCCAAGAATTAGTATGATATAGGAAACAGGATGGATGAGATCTAGTACTAGACAATATCACATGGATATTATTTTTTTTTTTTTTTAGGTTTTTTAGTGAGGCAATTGGGGTTAAGTGACTTGCCCAGGGTCACACAGCTAGTAAGCATCAAGTGTCTGAGGCTGGATTTGAACTCAGGTACTCCTGACTCCAGGGCTGGTGCTCTATCCACTGCGCCACCTAGCTGTCCCGACATGGATATTATTGTGAACACTTTGGACCATAAAAGACTCAAAAAGAAAAGGTTAAAACTCATTTCAAGAAGAAATTCTTCCTTCTCTTTAATATAAATTGATGCTAAACAAATAAAAAAGTACCTTGTTTAAAATTCAGGTTAGCAATTATTACACATCCTCCAGTGCAAAGTATTTTGTTAGGGGCTAAGGGTGATATCAAGATAAGTGAAATGTGGGCCTCAGTGTACAAACCACATTAAGAGTAAATTAAATAAGGCTATACATTTTAGAATGGATAATAGAGTACTGAAGTTGGAGTTAGGGGACTGGATTCAACCCTGGGTTTGTTTTTTGTTTTGTTTTGTTCTTTTGTGAGGCAACTGGGTTAAGTGACTTGCCTAGGGTCACAGAGCTAGTAAGTGTTAAGTGTCTGAGGCTGGATTTGAACTCAGGTCCTCCTGACTGCAGGGCCGATGCTCTATCCACTGTGCCACCTAGCTGCCCCCGTTTTATTATTTTTTAATTTAATTATGTTTTCCAATTAACATTTATTTTCTCTCCCTCTTATTGCTCCATCAAGTGAACTCTTAAAAAAATTGAAAAAGAAAACCCTCATAACAAATACTCATGATCAAGTAAAACAAATTCTTATGTTGGCCAGGTCCAAAAATTCACGTCTCATTCTATATTTTACATCCATCACCTCAATCCTCATCTTTCTTGACCTCTCTAAATCCTTTCTTTGCACTCACTATATAGATCACTCTTCTCCATGGTACTCTCTTTTCTGTAGGTTTTCATGACACTGCTCTCTGCTTCTACTGTCTGAATTCTCCTTCTCCACCACCTCTGCTAGATCTTCCTCCAGGTCATGTCTGCTAGCCGTTGGGGTCCCCCAAGGCTTTCTCTTTTTCTCTCTAGGCTGTTTTACTTAGTGATTCTATTAGCCCCTTTAGATTCAATTATTGTCTTGATGAAAGTGATTCTCAGATCTACTTGCCCAGCCTTAACCTCTCTCCTGACTTCTAGTTTCACATCTCCAACTGTATATTGACAGCTTGAAGCAGATGTCTCACAGACATTTTAAAACTCATTATGGGGGCAGCTAGGTAGCGCAGTGGATAGAGCACCAGCCCTGGAGTCAGGAGGACCTGAGTTCAAATCTGGCCTCAGACACTTAACATTTACTAGCTGTGTGACCCTGGGAAAGTCACTTAACCCCATGCCTCGACTAAAAAATAAACAAAAACAAAAAACAAAAAAAACTAATTATATCCCACCCCTGAACACATTTTCCTTCCCTGCCAAATCCTCCTCTCTTCTGAACCTTCCCTATTACTATTGAGGTTCTCACCATCCCTCCCAGTTACCTAGGCTCACACGTAGGGTCATCCATATCTTCTCACTCGCCCTTCTCAACCCTTGAAACCACAGCCAATCATCTGTCAAGTTCTGTGGTTTCTACCTTTTATAATATTTCTCATTACAAAGGTAGAAACTCTCCTCTGACTCGCCTACTGCTGTAGTTCACGTCATCACCTCACATGGTGGTCTCCCTGCCACAAGTCTCTCTCTCCACTCAGGTCCCTCCTTTACACAGCTGTCAAATGGATTTTCCCAAAGCACAAGTCTAACTATGTCACCAAGCCTCCATTCAACCAACTCCAGTAACCCACACCCTATTACTTCCAGGATCAAATATAAAATCCTATTGGCTTTTAAAGCCATTCATATGCAATGGAATAATACTGTGCTTTAAGAAATGATAAGCAGGTAGATTTCAGAAAAAAACTGGAAAGACTTACATTAAGTGATGAAAGTGAAAAGAGCAGAACCAGGAAAACATTGGACACTGTAACAGCAATATTGTACAATGATCGAGGACAGCCAGGAGGTGCAGTGGATAAAGCACTGGCCCCTGGATTCAGGAGGACCTGAGTTCAAATTCGGCATCAGACACTTGACCACTTACTAGCTGTGTGACCCTGGGCAAGTCACTTAAACCCTCATTGCCCCGCCCCCCCCAAAACCAAAAAAAACAACAAAGATAGATAGATAGATATAGATATGTTGTATGATGATCAACTAACTGTGAATGACTTAGGTTTTCTCAGCAATACAATGATTCAGACAATTCCAAAGAACTCAGTGACGGAAAATGCTATCCACATCCAGAGAATGAATGGAGCCTGAATGCAGATTGAAGCATCCTATTTTCACTTTATTTATTTTTCATGTTTTTTTCCCTTTTGGTCTGTTTCTTCTCTCACAACATGACTAATATGGAAATATGTTTTACATGATTGCACATATATAACCTATATCAAATTGCTTACTGTTTTAGGGAGGGGTGAGGAAAGGGAAGGAGGGAAAAAAATTGGAACTCAAAAATTTTTTTACATTGTCTTTATGTGTAGTTGGAAAAAATAAAATACTATTTTTAAAAAATAAAGCCATTCATAACTTAGCCCCTTCCTCCCTCTCCAATCTTCTTACACATTCCACCCCTCAACATACTTTCCAACCCAGTGACACTGGCCTCCTTACTGTTCATCACACAGTCCACTCTACTTCCTGACACTGGCCATATTCACTGGCTGTCTACCATTGTCTGCAACTTTTCCCCTCCTCAACTCTTCCTCTTGACTTCCCCGGCTTTGTTTTGTTATTGGTTGTTGAGTCGTTTTTCAGTCATGTCCAACTCTTTGTGACTTTATTTGATGTTTTCTTGCACAGATACTGGAGTAGTGTTTGCTATTTCCTTCTCCAGCTCATTTTATAGATGAGGAAACTGAGGCAAACAGGGTTCATGACTTGCCCAAGGTCACACAACTAGTAAGTGTCTGAGGCTGGATTTGAACTCAAAAAGATAAGTCGTCCTGACTCCAGGCCCAGGCAGCATTCTATCCACTGCACCTAAGTCTCAGTGAAAATCCCACCTTCTATAAAAAGCCTTTCCTAGTCCTTAATATTAGTGCCTTCTCTCTGTGACTAACTCAAATTTATCCTTAAATATCCTGTCTGTACAAAGAGTTTGCATGCTGTCTCCCTCATTAGACTGTATGCTTCTTGAGAGTGGGAAATGCTTTGTCTGTCTATTTGTTTTGCCTATCTTTCTATTCCCAGCATTTAATAAATAACACCTGTTAATGAACTTAATAAAAAACACTTTAAAATGCTTGTTGACTTTGTCTTGGGCCCTCTGGAATCATATTAATTTGACACTGTATGGATGAGTATTCTTAAGTCTTTCAAAATAGCCTTTTTTTTTTTTCTTGGTTATGAAATCACCTTAGATTAATTTGGTCTCTCAATTCTCACTTCACTCTCCATCAGTTCACAGAAGTTTTTGCAATTTCCACTGAAACTATATTTTGTCGGATGTAATAATAATAATCCATTAAATTAATATACCAGAATTTCTTCACCTGGTTCCCCTTTGATAGGCACTCCCTTTAGTTTTTAGGGTTTTGCTACTATGAAAAGAACCTCTATATTTTTGTGCATATGAGTCCTTTCGCTCCCTTTTTGATCTCTATGAGGATATGCCTGGTAGTTAGTGATACTGCCTGGGTCAATAACTAAGTACAGTCATGGGCACTGTTCTAAACTGCTTTCCAGAGAGGCTGAACCAAATTCACCACTCCACCAATAATGTACTATTGTGCCTTCAACCCTGCTTCTACTAGCTTAGCTAACATGATCTTGGGCAAGTTACAGGCATCTTTGTACTGTTTCTGTGTGAAATAGTAGTATGATGTTCCTACACTCACACGACTCAATAGGTATCAAATGAGATAATACTTTGTAACCATAAATATTATATAATGTAAGCTATCATTATATCTAATTCTCTGAGACCAAACTCATTTTCCCTTTTAAATTGCTCTCTTCTTCCTTAGAAAATTTCAGGCATTTAACATAAAAAGGTCTGTTTATTTTTGGAGGCAGAATTAGCCTTGGGGGATAAAACCAAGAAGCCAGTTGGTAGTGATACATTCTGAAATGATGACTGTCTCTGTCTCTTCCCAAAGACTGATAAACCCTTCAAAAGAATCACTGTTTTAGTAGTACATACAGCACAACTCTTAACTAAGTGAATGAATAAGCTCCTGAAAGACCTTCTAAAATCCTCAGACCCTGATTCCAAGAAAAATTGAGGAGGAAACAAATCAGGTTACAGGGATATTTCAAACATGATTTCAATCTAGAAAGTTGATGCCAAACTATAATTTTCAACAGTCTTGGCTCCACTCACAAATTGACAACAAAGCATCGTCTGTTGCTCAAGTGAGGCTTCTTGCTCTTCCACGTAGTATTTCCTAACTTCAGGCTCTGCCCTCATTTTATTCTATCCACGTTACCCAACCCACCTCGCCCATCTTACTACTAAGATCCCTTGCTCATCTACAAAGAATTCAACTTGAATCCTGAAACCCATTTAAAATCTCTTCTATCTCAAAGTCCAAAGAGTTTGGACTTGTCACTAAGACCTGTCCTGCCTTTCCCAATTTCGATTGATGATACAACCATCTTTCAAGTTATCCAGACTTGAGACCTCAAGTTATCTTTGATTCGTACTTCTCTCCTGTCCCCTCCCCCTTATAATTCAATCATTTGCAAAATCTTGCCAATTTCATAGCTGGATAACATCTCCAACATCCATCACCTCCTCTTCATTCATACTATGAAGCCATTGTCTGGGCTCATCGTCTCACCAGGGCTACTTTCAATAGCATCCTAATGGTGTCCCTGCCTCCAGCATTTTTCCAGTTAGTCAATCATATGTGAATAATTACATCTAGACTATATATAATGAATAATAATTCAATTAAAGGGTAGTTAAAATACATGGTAGCATACAAGAAAAAAGCATTAGCTGCTGGGAAGCTTAGGGAAGGTTTTGCGTAGTAAAGGTAGTGCTTGAGCTATGTCTAAAAAGAATTCTATGGAGCAGAAGTGAGGCAGGGGTGGATTCCAGGTGTGGAAAATGGCCAGTAAAAAGGAATGGAGTGCTATGTCTGAGGAACAGAGGAGAAGGACAATTTGGGCTGGATCATAGAAGTGAGAGGAAAGGAAGTAATGCATAATGTTGGGGTCTGGTTATAAAGGGCTTTTAAAAGCCAAAGGGTGAGGGCAGCTAGGTGCACAGTGATAAAGCACCGGCCCTGGATTCAGGAGGACCAGAGTTCAAACCCAGGCCTCAGACACTTGACACTTACTAGCTGTGTGACCCTGAGCAACCCTCATTTCCCAGCAAAAAAAAAAAAAAAAAAAGCCAAAGCGAGGAATTTCTATCTTACCCCTAAAGGCTACAGAGGGCCCCTGGAGTACAATTGAGGAGGGAGGGATATAATCTGATATGATAGAGCATTAGGTCCAGTCTCATACAATTAGTGGCCCCATGAATGGGAAAGTCACGTCAACTCTATTTGCCTCAGTTTCCTTAACTGCAAAATGGGAATAATAGCAGTACTTACCTCACAGGATTGTTGTGAGGATCAAATAAGATAATAAGTACTTAGCACAGAGTGTGACACATAGCTGTTGCTATATTAATAGTAGCTGGGTTTTATTGTTGTTGTTATCTGTATTTAAGGAAAATCATTTTGGCAACTTCGTGGAGGATGAAATGGAACACAGAACAACTTTCAGCAGGGAGACTCTTCAGGAAGACATTGCAATGAGTCAATATGAGAAGTGATAAAATTAAGCCTGAACTAAGATGGTGGCTTTGAGAGTAGAAAGAAAGAGATTAGAGATGTGGTTGAGAAAAACCACAAGATTTGGTAAGTGATTGGATAGGTGCAATGTGGGAAAGTGAAGAGTGAAGAGGGAATGGATGAGTTACAAATCTAAGAGAAAAAAGAATGGTGGTGTCTTCCACAAAAATAGGCAAGTGTGGAAGTCAATTGGTCAGTCCTCAACAAACATTTATTAAGCATTTACTATGTATCAGGCTGCTAAATGTAAGCACTAGGGATATAAAAGAAAGGAAAAAAAAATACTAACACATTGAACCTGGTTTTGCTACTTTTTTTTTCCTTTTTTGTGAGCAAAGTTAACTATTTGAGTAACTTCACTGCTCTAGAGACATATAACCTTTTCTTTTTTCTTTCTTTCTTGTTTTTTCCTTTCTTTTTTTTTTTGGCAAGGCAATGGAGGTTAAGTGACTTGCCAGGTGTCACACAGCTAGTAAGTGTCAAGTGTCTAAGGCTGGATTTGAACTCAGGTCCTCCTGAATCCAGGGCTGGTTGCTTTATCCACTTGCGCCACCTAGCTGCCCCCTACAGATAACCTTTTGAAGAATTTCCATATTTTTCCAGCAATGGATTATCATTCCTGTTTTATAGATTAGGAAACAAAGACACAGTGGCTAAGTGACTTGCCCCAAGCTTACACAGATCGGAAAGAAAACCAGAAAAGAAATCAAAGAACCTACCTCAGATACTTAGTAGTCATGTGACCCTGAGTAAGTCACTTTTCTGTTCCTCAGTTTTCTTCATCTACAAAATGGGGACGGGTTAATTCAGTGACAACCCTTTTCAACTCTAAATATATATCTAAACAAATTAATTCATATTTCCAGATTCCAATAAGGCAATCTTTATAAGAAACATAATTTGTGCTTTCCAGAAACTATATATTTGCCACTCTTAATTAACTTCTTCTCTCTTAATTTTTAAACGTAGAGAGAGATCTAAACATTTCCAATTCCATCAGTTAATACAAAGATGTTATGGTTATGGATTTTACAACCTACTTGGAATATGGGATAAGGTAAAGAAGAATTCAGAGGAATACCTACAAACACAATTAGTTTAGAAATAGATGTTTAAAAAATAAGTTGCAGAAAGGTTACAGTCTTTTTCCTTTCTAAAATCTATGCTTCTATGTATCTGAGGAGAGAAGAAATGATGATGACATGTGGGCTATGAAGGTGTCTAAGGTAAGGATAGAGTTTAGAAAAAAAGGCTCAAACTATAGTGTGTTAGGCTAGGGGATTGGGATTTAGGAGGGACAGTTAAGCATTCTAATGAGTTACCAAAAGAACTTGTGGAAGTGTTTTTCCTCCTGAGGTTTTTTATAAACAGGATGGTTCTCATGTGTCTGGGGTGGTGATCTGACTCAACCCCACCCTGTCTAAATATGCATTCTCAAGGCTCCCTCTTGCTTGCTCACCACTCCCAAGAAGAAGGTTGTGCACTGAATACCTTTACATTGCTTCTTAATTGCCTATTAAGTTGCTAGTAAAATCTTTTATAAGCCTAGTTACAAACTGCAGTGCCTATCCTAGATGGTAAAAAAAAAAAAAAAAACACTTAGGAGGCAGAATTGCACCTGATTAACATTATATAAAGGCAACAGTGGTTTGCAGTCTCAGGTCCTACGTTCAAATTGCAGCTCTGCAGTTATTTATCTGTATGACCTATCAATTTATTATCCACATAACCCTGGGTGAGTCAAGTCACTTAACCTGACTAGGGAATGGTTTTCTCATCTGTCAAATGTAGGGATTGGCTTAGTTTTCTAAGTTTCCCTTCCAGTTTCTCCCAGACTTACAATCTTTTATGGGTACTAGCATGGGTGACATTGAAGGGCACACAATACTACAAAATGATGCCAGGGGAAGGATGGCTTCCCTTATCCCAGCCCCATTATCATACATAAATCACTTCTTCAAAGATAATGATTATTTACTCTATTTTATAGGAAAAGCAAGAGCCAAAGGAAGCGGTTAGCTGCTACTAAGTGACATTTTTTGCTTTGCACCCTCTGGGGATTAGACACTGTGTAAAATTTGCAACAACTCTCTTGACATATGTACCCCCATTATTTGTGATCCAATTTTATAAAAATTATTCAAAATAAATATGAAGAATGAACCATTATTTGCAACTGTTAAATCCACAAAAGTGGGGGTGGGAGAAGGCAGCTAGGTGGTTCAGTGAATAAAGCACTGGGCTTGGAATCAGGAAGACTCCTCTCCTGAGTTCAAGTCTGGCCTCAGACACTTACTTGCTGTGTGATCCTGGGTAAGTCACTGGGCCCTGTTGCCTCAGTTTCCTCATCTGTAAAAATGGAGAAGAAAATGGCAAACCACTCCAATATCTTTGCCAAGAAAACTCCAAATGGGGCCACAAAGAGTCGGACATGACTAAAACGACCGAACACAAAAATTATCTAGGGGGCACTTTTAGTATAATGACAATTATTTTTTACTAAAATTGTGATTTCACTACATAAGACCTCCCATTGAATGAAATTCCTCAATCCTTTATTTATGCTCTACACTATTTATACATGTGTAACGACTGGAATGACACCACCTGCTGGAGAGTTACTGTAGGAACAGCTCCGCCATGAGGAGAAGGCATCTGAGGGCAAGCCATGTGGTCAGGTCCTCGGCACCAGGAAGTGACGTTTGCTTGTGGGTGCTGTCTATCAAAGCTGCCAGCCAATTAGCTTGGAGCTATGTGTGTGCATGTGGGGGGGGGGGGATGTTCCAGCTTCACAGGAGGCCATTGGGTCCTTTTTGTTCCTGACCTTGCCATGGTGGGGTTGGATGATGGGGGTCTCTTAGAAATAGTTAGATTTTTACCTTTCTCTCTTGATCCTAATGATCTTTTTTTTTTTTTTAGTGAGGCAATTGGGGTTAAGTGACTTGCCCAAGGTCACACAGCTAGTAAGTGTTAAGTGTCTGAGGCCGGATTTTGAACTCAGGTACTCCTGACTTCAGGGCCGGTGCTTTATTCACTGCGCCACCTAGCCGCCCCTAATGATCTTTAATAAATACTTAAAACACTTAAATACTCTTGCTAAAGCTTATACTATATTATGGCGACCACTTATTAGATTTTAGATAGTATGGCTAGAATTTTTGCTCCTTACACATGTAAATGTCTCCTCCAATAAATAGAATAAAGGCCCTTGCCAACAAGAACTGTGTAGGGACCTTTGGCCCACTACTGGGGATGATAGTTTTATTCTTGTCTTTGAATTTTCATTCAAAGACAAGTTAATTGTTAAACACCTACTATGTGTCCACTGGGGCACACAATGCCCAGCACACAGTAAGTGCTTGTTAAACACTCACTGATTGATCTACCTGAAAAGATCAACAACTGTTAGGCAGCTTCTATCTTAGAGAGTTGCCTGGGGGTCCTAAAAACATTCACTGAATCATAGATTGCAAGCTGGAGGGAACCTTAGGGTCATCTAGTCCAACCTCTTCATTTTACAGATGAAGAAAGTGAGGTGCAGAGACCTTATGTGACATACAGAAGCCCACACCTTCTGACCCTAAAGCCAGTGTCTTTAGCTACATCACCACTTTGACTGATACTTGGTCACATCCTAACTCAATTTCGTACCAAGCCCATACTATAAGAAAAGAGAGCATTTAGGAGGTTATTTTATCCTGCCCACTTGTATTTTATAGTGTTAAGGAAATAAATCTGTACCACCTGAATTTATCAAGGATGCATCTTTATGACATATTGCATGGAAGGGAGATAGGAAGCCAGAAGTACTACTCTCCCCAAGGGAAACACACAGAGATTCTCAGACATCCAAGGAGAACAAAGGCTTGCATATTAATGCCATCTAATAAGGTATGAGAGAAAAATCGATACAACCTAGAGTGCAGCTTTAATTGAGGTCGTTTCCAGTGGGTCCAACTCTTCGTGAGTTCATTGGAGTTTTCTTGGCAAAGATATTGCAATTCATTTGCCATTTCCTGGTCCAATTCATTTTACAGATGAAGAAAGTGAGGCAAACAGGGTTAAGAAACTTGCCCAGGGTCACAAAGCTAGTAAGTGTCTGAGGACAGATTGGAACTCAGGTCCTCCTAACTTCAGGGTTGCGGCTCTATCCAATGCACCACCTAAGTGCCGTAGAATGCAGTAGTAATGATCAATTTAGTGAGCAAGAGAGTCCCTTATCAGTGTCTCTGAGATCTGGAGTCAGCATCAGAGGTTATAGATTTAAGGCCTTGGGAAGTTCCCATTACCTCTCTAGGCCTCAATTTTCTCATTTGCAAAATGAAGGGGTCAGAGTAGATGTCCTCTGAATGCCCTACCAACTTTTAAAAATGTCTAAGTATATGATGCTGCTATTTAGTTTCTTCCTCTCAAATTATTTAGCCGTGTGCTTTTTCCTTACCTCTCTCCCTATCCCACTTAGGATTTCTCTCCCCTCCTCTATCTCCTTTCCTTACTTCTGTCTACTACCATGAATTCCTCATTCTCGTACACTCTATCCCCCATTACTTGAGTCAGCCTCATTCTAAGGTAGCAAGTGAGAAAGGAAGAACAGAAATGGAGGGAAGAATAAACCTGTACTGGTCTGGTGGCCAAAGTCACTATCTTCATTCCCATCACTTTATGCCTTATCCATCATGCCCTCTTCTACCTCCTCCATCATAGGCGAGATGCCCAGATGCAAGGATTGGGTGAAGAGGCGAAAACTTGAATAATGACCACAGAAAGAAACAGACGAGGAGCCTCCTAGAGAGGCTATTGGTTGCAGTGTTCAGGGAGTACTGTGAGTTCCTGTTTGTTGCTGCTTTGAACTGGGAGCCAAACTAAACGTCTGATCAATGCCCTACTGAGCAGGAACTGGTGGACAACCCCAGCCAGCTACACTCAGAAACCAATAAGTCATGCAGTTAGGTGGCTCAGTGGGTTAGAGCAATGGCCCTGGATTCCAGGAGGACCTGAGTTCAAATCCGACCTCAGACACTTGACACTTTACTAGCTGTGTGACCCTGGGACAAGTCATTAACCCTCATTGCCCTGCCCCCCCCAACTCAGTAAGTCAGTCAATGATAATTTTTTAACTGCATGCTCCTGTGCCAGGCACTGCGTTGGGCATACAAAGAGGCAAAAGTATAGTGCCTGCCCTAAAGAGCTCACAATCTAGTGAGGGAAAGAAGAAACAAATACTTACAAAAAGCTAGTTACCCTTTTCCACACTGCAGCTTTCCCATCGCAGTTTCAATAGATTGAGGGTCGGCATAAGAAATTACATGGTAATTTGGGGGAAGTTTTGAGGAAACCACCATGACAGGCAAAGGCAGACAACACAGAAAAAAGTTAGAAAACTCAGAAACGTATAAATATATGTATCATACTATATAATATCAACCAAATTTTACAGTAAGGGGCTGCAAACACCCCATAAAAGAAAAAAGAGAAAATTCAGACTTCTCTGGTATGCAGGGAGAACCCAAAACTTGTAAAATAAATTTTCCAGATTGCAGAGGCACCAAGCCCTAAACCGGCATTGTAGAGGGGATAACTGTATCTCCATGATACATTGATGGGGTAAAAGAGAGAAAAGGCACTAGAATTAAGAGGCTTTGGGAAAGGCTTTTGCTCTGTAGAAGATGAGGTTTTAGTTGAGACTTAAAGGAAGCCAGGGAAGCCACTAGACAGAGAATAATAAGAAGGCCGAGGATATTCCAGGCAGGGGGTGGACAGACAGTAAAATTACTGGAGCTTAGAGATGGAGTGTCTATTTGTGGAATAGCAAGGAGGCCAAGAAATATGGTATAAGAAGGCTAGAAAGCAAGATTATGAAGGGCTTTGAATGCCAGAAGATTTTGTTATTGATCCTAAAGGTAACAGGGAAGTCATTGGAGTTTAGTGAGTAGGGGGGAGTGTGGCATGATTAGAACTGCCACTTTACAATAAGGAAACCCAGGAAATCAACTCCATAGGGTCTGGGGCCGATCCAGCTCCAGGAGATACAGAGAAATGACTGACACGTTCCTTACCTCCCATCCCTCATCCCACTGGAGGAATGGATTTTCCTATCTACTTTTTTTTTCTAGTGAGGCAATTGGGTTTAAGTGACTTGCCCAGGGTCACACAGCTAGTAAGTGTCAAGGGTCTGAGGCCGGATTTGAACTCAGGTACTCCTGACTCCAGGGCCACCTAGCGGCCCCTCCTATCTACTCTTAAGATATTTATTGGCAAGTCTTTTTTTCTCTTTATCCACAACTAAGGACAGTGTAGGAGAAAGTGTATGTTTGTGTATGAGGGCAGAGGATGATCCTACTGATTTAATTCTGTTACTTCTAGTTTTATGTCTTAATTAAATACTTTGCCATTGGGTTTGTCGGTTCCTGAATCATCTGTAAATACAAAATATGCAAGTGATGGAAGCTCAGTCCAGGATTTTACCCCCTAACATTGTTACCTGTCACCTGCCACAGTAGCAAAAGAGTTTCAGAGCCAGAATATAGGGGAGCCCCCAAATCAATGAAGTATCATGCATTTTAGGTTGACTGTATGCAAACAAGTGGCTCTGTTAGCCACCCGTTGGACATTGTTCCTATGGAGAAAATGTATTTCAAGATCCAAATGAATGACTTTCAAATGACATTATGGAGAATTTATAGGTTGGGAACTACTTGTATTCTGATGTTCCTTGACATCCTGCCCCGCCCCCCTCCAAAAGGGCTTTTCTTTAGAATGTTCCTCTGTTGTTATTCACCCACAAAGTAGTTTTTCATAACTTTGGAGGTGAGCCCAGAAGTAGAATGGAAAAGTTTCACCATTAACCTCTTGCTCTTACTGCAGGGGGTACATAATACCTAAGACACCTACAAATTTACCTTTCAGCCTAATGAATTTTACAAATTGTTTCAAGTCATCCATTAGTCTCAAAAATACACATGAACTTTCCTGACAACTGAAACACGGACACTGTTTAGGGAAAATACAACTATTTATAGTTTTGGAAAGGGGAAAGAAAATACAATATACCCATTGCAAGCATGAGAGAAACTGGGAATTATACATTAAAAGTATTGTATGTGATCATAAGTAATATTAAAAGAACTTAACTTATTAATAAAGGTACATTTTGAATAGAAAAAAATGAATCTTTGTAGGGGGCGGTAAAGGGTATTGGTCTAGACTTGGCATTTCCTCAATGTAGGTGAACTTTGAGTGTGAAAACTTCCCTCCAGCAATGCAGTTTGCCGTTTTTATCTGAAACTTTCCAATTGTTCACCCACATTTAGTGGTTAATCACTGGGACCCATGGTCATGTACCCTAGCCATACTGTCAGGACTTTAAACTTAGGTCTTTCCTGACTACCTACTGTGCCATGTTATTTATCAAGTCTCTTTTTACATTTTTTCTCAAGATTATGTGCAGTTTTAGAGATACAATATTCTTAATCATAACAAATCCTATGAGTCCCTAGGCAGCTAACTCAAAGTGTTAGGAGTTTCAACAATTGGCCGACCACTGTGAGACCCAGGGCTAGTCCACTTAAACCGTATCTGCCTCAGTTTCCCCAACTGTAAAATGGGGGATAATCACACACTATCCGAATGGCTAATATGTCAAAACGGAAAATGTTGGATGATGGAACGCAATGTGAGAAAAACTGGGACGTAATGTCAGTATGTTGGTGGAGTTGTCAACTAACTGATCCACTTCATTCTGGGAGAACAATTTGGAACTATACCCAAAGAGCTATAATACTGTGCATACCCTTTGAATCCAGCAATCTCCACTGCTTAGGTTTATATCTCAAAGACATAAAAAAAAAAGGGGGATGGGAGGAGGACCTATTGTACAAAAATATTTCATAGCAGCCTTTTTTTGTGGTGGCTATGAATTAGAAATCAAAAGGAATGCCCATCAATTGGGGGACTGGCTAAACAAGCTGTAAGTATATGATCGTAATGAAATATTATTGTGCTATAAGAAATAACAAGCAGGATGAATTCAGAAAAACCTGGAAAGACATAGATGAAACTGATATATAGTGAAATGAACAGAAGCAAGAGAACATCGTACTACACAGTAACAGGAATCCTATTTGATAAAGAACTCTGAATGTCTCAGCTATTCTCAGCAATACAATGATCAAGACAATCCTAAAGGATTATTGATGAAGCATACTATCCACCTCCAAAGAGAAACTGAAATGATTGAATACCAGACTCAAATATGCTATTTTCGCTTTTCTTTCATTTTTTCTTTTATACAAATCATTAATATGATAATGTTTTACAATACTGCATATGTATAACCTATATCTGATTGCTGACCCCCTCGAGGAGGGGGTAGAGGATAGGAGAGAAGGGAAGGATAGAATTTGGAACTCAAAACTTTAAATAAAAAATTTTTAAATAAAATAAAATGAAAGAGATAACAAGAGTACCTACCTCCCAGGGCTGTAGTGTGGATCAAGTGAGATAAAACCTGTAAAGCTCTTAGCACGGTGCCTGCACATAGTTGGTGCTTTAAAAATTCTCAGGCAGCTAGGTGGCACAGTGGATAAAGCATCAGCCCTGGATTCAGGAACACCTGAGTTCAAATCTGGCCTCAGACACTGACACTTACTAGCTGTGTGGCCCTGGGCAAGTCACTTAATCCTCATTGCCCCCTCCCCACTTTTGTTCCTTCCTAAAAATAAACACCATTACAACAAACAACAAACTCATTGTGGCTGTGCCTACACAAAGCATTTTTTAAAGAAAGATAAGATGAATTCCATCAGTTCACTGGTCAGTAATTCTATCAATAAATTAGCTAGTCAGATTCAGCAACATTTTCAAAAACATCTTGAGGCTAAATTTAATGCATTAAAAATGAATAAGGGGAGCACCGGCCCTGGAGTCAGGAGTACCTGGGTTCAAATCCGGCCTCAGACACTTGACACTTACTAGCTGTGTGACCCTGGGCAAGTCACTTAACCCCAATTGCCTCACTTAAAAAAAAAAAAAAGAAATGAGTAAGGGGGGGCAGCTAGGTGTCGAAGTAGATAAAGCACCGGCCCTGGATTTAGGAGGACCTGAGTTCAAATCCAGCCTCAGACACTTGACACTTACTAGCTGTGTGGCCCTGGGCAAGTCACTTAACTCCCACTGCCCCAAAGAAAAATGAATAAGGCCTGCATACATGCACGCTTAAGTAGTCTTGTTACTCTTATTATTTAACAATCATCTTGTCTTCCTTACTTCTCACACATCAAAGGCTATTTATTTTCTTTCTGATGGGGGCGGGTGGGTTGGGGCCTCTTGCCATATAACCATTGCCTCTAACTCTTTTACAAGTAGAGATCAGGTCTTTTTTCTGCAAGTGGTTCATTGTTGCAAGGAAAGCCTCTTGCCAGGCTGATGCCCCATCTTTATCTATTATAATGAAAAAAGAAAAAAACCTGAATTTGATCTAGTAGGTTAGTTAGCAACAAAAGTAGTCAATAACAAACAACTGCCATGTTTTCCGGCTATTTTTCTGATCATCTAAAAGAAAGCGAACTCTTAAAAGGTCGGATGTGCAATGATAGATGACCTATATTATACTGCAGCTGTCTGCCTTGTATACCCCTGGACCTGAAATATTTCTAAACATCTGGAGAATCCACTGTCAAAAAGATTTTTTTTCCAGGATATTCTCAAGGGGACCTAAACCACACAACTTCCTCCAAAAAATCAAAAGCAACATTAGGAGAGCTTTTTACCAGCTGAGGACTACAAGCTATTCGGGTCCTGCACTTTCCAACTGGAAGATAAACTATTGTTGTCATAGGATAGAGCAGATGAGAACCATGGTTGTCTAAAAGAATACACCAAGGCCAGAAAAGAACCTAAATTTCGTAGCTGAAAACTTGCATTAAAAGTTGTGGTTTCACTGACTTTTTCAACTTTGGTTGCTAGCACGTCATGGTTTAAAGAAGAGATTTTTCACCTATCTATGTGTCCTGGACCCCCTTGGCAGTCTAGTGAAGCCTAGGGACCTCTTTCTCAGAATAATGTTTTAAATGATAAAATAAAACATGTGGAATTACATAAATGCAATTATTGGCATCTTTTTAAAACAAATTCACGTGTCCCAGGTTAAGAATTTCTGTTTTATAGGCAGTATAAGGTAACAACACAATGTCTCATGTCATGGTGGGGGAAAGAGGAGCAATTATAATCAAATCTTATTTGTTGGTGCAAGGAATGTTTTTAAGTTCAGGTTCTTAACTACATACTTTAGTTTAATTGCAAATTAGCTTAAAATGGTACCTAAATACTTTATGAGAATAGCAGTTGAGCCCACAACAGTTTTAATCACTATATAAAATCACTAACTACTAGTTTAACAATCCCTGTAGAAGACCTCTGAAAAGCTCAATTGTCTGCGCTGGAGTGTGGGTTTTTGCAGCTTGCTTAAAAAAATTATGTGCCTTTTATTGTACCAAGAAATTCCACCAGAAGCACAGCCTACTCATTGATAACAACAACCCGACTATTTTCACATTCCTCACTCAGAAAGTCCCTTGACGTGTTCACGTTTTCCTAACTGCAAAAGCTTGGCTAATGGAATCCAATGAAACTTTACTCTGGGGTGGCGGAGAGTTTAGTCTCCTCCCGACTTGCTTCCAAATTTGCCTTCTAAATAAAATGAATGAGACAGAATGCCCTTCCTCAGGTCTGCTCTTCAATGCATTATCAGAAGCTCAGAAAACGCTTGTACGTAATGTTTTCTGGTTGCTCCGAGAGAGAGAAAGAGAGAGAGAGAGAGAGAGAGAGAGACAGAGAGAGACAGAGAAGAGAGGAGAGTGGAGCGAGGAGAGAGAGGAGTGAGAGAGAGAGAGAGAGAGAAACCCATAACTGATAGCGTGAAACTTTTGGGGGGGAAAAAGCCACCCTCTTTCCCCCCCTTTAAAGAGAGAGCCCAGGGGACAACTGCAACTGAACGGACCCCAAATTGGCCGGGATTTTAAATTTAGAAAGGCAGAAGCTAGGGTGGGACTCTGGTCCTGAACAATGTCTATTGATTCATGGACCAAGAAGGCTCCTGGAAACCGAAGCCACCAACAAAATATAAACATCTCTGGGACTAAGGAAGAAGAATCCTAAACCAGAGGATCTGGCCAGAGACGCAGGAGTGTATTGGTTAACAAGTGAAGAAAACGAGAGCACACACTGCTATCAAACTTTGTGACAAAATACTGATGCTTTTCAGAAGGAGCAAGAGCCCTGAGGGTAGGAAAGGAAATAAAGCTGTCACTTAAAGATTCTCTTACCGGCACTTCTACCGGGGTCTCCACCTCCACTTCACCCTGGGGAGAAGCATCCTTGTACCGGAGCGGAGATTCTATCACAAGTTCTTTTTTGGCATTCCTATTATTTGTTCTCGCCTGCATCCTCAGCTGAAAACTCACTTCGGAATGACGGTAAGAGCGACAAGTCCTGAATCCGTGGACATCCAAGTTAAGGGCATGCCAGTTATCCAACTCCAGGAAAGGAGTGCTTCCTTTTCCCCCCTCCCCAGGCACAAGTGGTCACACATGCCACTGGGCTAATTCAACTACCAAAGCTGTAATCTGCAAAGCCTGTTGTGGGGAAGCATGACAGAGGAAGGCCGGCCTCCAAACCCTCTGGAAAGGGAGGAACCCACGTTCATGCCAAATTGAAAACAAACCAAAAAAAAAAAAAGATACAATACACAGTGTGCTGCTTCTCTGATAAAGACATGCCTTATTGCATCAGTCTACAAACGCTCACGAGCTAAAGCAATTTCCTTACAACACTGGCAAAGTTAAATGAGGGCTACAGTAGAGAGCACCAAACTGTTCATAATTTGGATATACTACAAATACTGAAATAGAGAGGCTGAAGTTGAGCTGCCGTACTTATTTTCTGCTGAGTAATAATGTAACCCTTTAAAGGATTTTCAAAGTGCTTTATGTGTTATCTCATTTGAGAATCATATGTGATTGGCTTCACTCTGGTAAGTCCACCATGGCTAAATAAGTTCCTGGCTATATGAAAAGCAGGAGAAATAATTGGCTGCTTCCACTTTGGTCCCCAAAGCTAAGTGTTTATTGGTTTAAGTAAAGAAGTTTGTTCCTTATTAAAAAGCATTTCATAACACTGATGAAATTAAAGCTCATTTGCATTTCATATCAGGAAGTCCATCAAGTATTTTCATGTGGCAATTCCTCTGACAAAAGCCAAAGGCCATTATGAAGCAAAGAAGCCTGAGTCAAATAAGATTCATTGAACACCTACTATGTGCCCAGTACTTTACCCGGGGCTTCAGAGGTAAAAATCCAAGACTGACGTAGGCCTACAAGGAATCGCCAATCTATTTGTGAAGATAAAACTAAATCCAGTGAAATAACCAGTGAGCAATGAAGACAATATATAATTACATACTAAATTGAGAAGAGAAATAGATACAAAAACACACTTAATGAATGAGGTAATTGTTACCTCCTGGTGTGGTTAATATACCTGTGCACAAGCATACTTAAATCCACCATTATGTTTTTATTATTTCCTACAACTCTAGAAGTAATTTAAGAATATGATCTCATCTTACAGGGTAAGAAAATCAAGGAACAGAGAGTTTGTTAAGTGATTTAACAAAAGTCACAAGGAGAGTAAGTGTTAAAGGTGTGATTAAAAGCTTTACTTCTGAAATTTCTGCAATGCTTATCCCAATGTGCCACTATGCCTCATTTCCCTGGTGTGTATATGTATGTCGGCCATTCCGTCTCAGCAATTTGAATGAGTCATTGTCACTTGTGGAAGTAGGAACATTATTACCTAGGTGTGGATATTGAAATTTTGTTTATGCTGTTTTATAATGTAAGTTACTCAACAGCCTCCCCTCCATAAACACAACTGTTGATTCTGTACAAAAATAGTTGGTTTTGTACTAATTTCAATACTTTAGAGATTTCTTCCTTCAATGACACGGACATTCTCTGACAGAGACCTCAACCATGTTAAAGGCTAAAATTCTAGCTATACTGTCTAAAAATCTAATGGGTGGTCGCCAATAAATTATAAGCTTTAGCAAGAGTTAGACTTTTAAGCATTTATTAAGGAAAATAAGAATTTGGTAAAGAGAGAGAGGTCTAGATTCATCTATCTATTAAAGGGAGAGCACATTTCTAGCTCCCTTGTCCACCAGAGTGGACAAGCTCAGGAAAGAGAGCGAGTCAGAGCGCCAGCCTCCCCCTTCTTCCTCCCACAAGCCAATGTCAAAGTGGCATCATTCCAATTGTTACAACCATAACTTGTAATCTTTAGCCTAAAAATGTTTATCTCCTAATGTCAGTCTTATTTCTGGTGATGATGCTCTCCAAATTTAGCTAGGGACAAGACCCATAAAGTCAAATCTTTTTCAGCTTGGTAAAACATGCTGGAAATTACTAGAATACCATTGACAATCTTCAAGAAATGAGGGTCATAAAGATCAAAGAAAGAGGGAAAGTACCCATATTTACAAAAGCTTCATGGCAGTTCCTAAAAACAAACAAACGAACCTAAGAAATCAATTGGGGAATGAACAAAAATTATGGTATGTGAATATAATAGAATACTATTGTTTCCAGAGGAGGTGACAGATGGATGCTTCCAGAAACACCTGAGAGAGAATACTCTTATGCACCAACACAAAGTGAAGTGAAACCAATTCAGACAATATCAAGAACAAAAAATTTTGAAAGACTTAAAAATTCTGATCAATGCAATGACTCACATGATTCCCAAGCCTACAAAATAAAGCATGCTACCTGACAGAGTTGATAGACTTAGGATGCAGAAAAGGACATTTTTAGACAAGACCCATGTGGGAATTTGTTTTGTTTGATGATGCATTTTTGTTACAAAGCTTTTGCTTCTCCGTTTCTTTTTTTTTTTCTAATGAGGGAAGGAGAGATATATACTGGTTAATTGAAAAAATACCCTTTCACGGTCATGTTAAGTTTTCACTGGGTCTTCCCCATCATTGTATCACTGTATTTATAGTTTTCTTGATTCAGCTTATTTTACTCGACATCAATTTGTAAGCAGTTTGTTTCTCTGAAGTATTCCTAATAATAATAATAATGATAATGATAATTTTATAATACTATTCCATTATATTCACATAACATAGCTTTGTCAGCCATTCCCCAATTTAAAAAACACCTAACTTGTCTCCATTTTTTTCTGACCACAAAAAGTGCTTTAGGAATATTTTTGTATATGTTGGACAATTGTTTCAGTCTTGACTTCCTTGAGTTACGTGCCAGTAGTGGGATCGCCAGGACAAGGGGCAAAGACAATTTAGTCACTTTTCTTAAATAGTTCCCAAATGAAATCTAGAATGAGTAGACTACTTCACAATTCCTCCCACAGTGCATGAGTATAGTAGTCTACCCACAGCCCCTGCAATACTGACTATTCCCCTCTTTGGTCAACAATGTATATGGTGTGAGGAGAAATCTCAGAATTTCTCTGATTTGTATTTCTGATTATTGGTTTGGAGCATTTGTTATGAAATGATTTACTATTTACAGTCCTTCATTTGAAAAGTCTTTGTTCATGTCCTTCATTGGAAAAGTCTTTGTTCATGTTGTTTGACCACTTATCTAACAGGGAAAGGCTTTTCGGTGTTTTATTTCTGTATCAATTCCATGGGAAGAAGGTTGTGTTTTTTTAACCATTCTCTTTGTTGAACCACTACTTTAAAAAGCCTCAGAATATTTTTTAAATTGCCCCTTCTTTAGTTATTAAACTGATTATACCTTTTGACCCTATGATTCCATTACTCAGAATATACCCCACTGAATGACATGATTATTTCTCTTATAGTAATAACCAATTATTGAATTAGGACTAAGGTTTTTCCTCCTTTTCTACTTCCTTATTCAGAAATCAGCCCCATAGGTTATTCAGGCAGCCTTTAAAGTGCAGGGCTGATAATGAGAAGGAAAATTCACATCTCTTCAAATGGTAAGAAATTTTAGTTTAGGTGAATTGATGGATTCTGGTCCATTGTGTTTTACTCAGACAGGTCTGGGGGAAAAATAGATTCTCCCTTTTTTCTAGATTAACCCAGATGGGGTGATATGGGTATAGATAAATTTCTCTGACCAAGACTGAGTGATCAGAGTAATGTCCCCCAGACCCTCATGAGAATAAGTCCACCTCTCATTATAATGTTCATTCTCTCATTACCTGTTTTTTTGGTGAGGCAACTGGGGTTAAGTGACTTGCCCAGGGTCACTCAGCTAGTAAGTGTCAAGTGTCTGAGGTCAGATTTGAACTCAGGTCCTCCTGAATCCAGGGCCAGTGCTCTATCCACTGAACTACCTAGCTGCCCCCTCTCATTACCTGTTAACCAATCAGAGCCACCCTTAGGAACACCCACTTTTCCAAGAGCATTGAGTAGGTTCCATGAGGGGTCTTTGGCATTTAAGATAACCACTGACCCTTTTATTAATTATTGCTAGCATGATAAATAAAATGATTAAATATCCAGAAACTATGTCTCAGAAACTGAAGTCGTAAAGAAATAAAAGATTAAATATCCAGAAACTATGTCTCAGAAACTGAAGTCGTAAAGAAATAAAAGACAAAAAGAAAAAAAATATATGTATATATTTATATGCATATATACACATATTTATTGTGTGCATGTAAATACATAGATGCATATATATGTATATTCACAGCACTGAATGCAGAGCAAAGAACTATGAGCACTCTATATTTTATATGCATATATGTACTAACATATGACATGTATATGAATACACACACATACACAAGTTACAATCGCATAAATTAAAACATTCTTAAAAAGCCTAATTCAGACTAACTGAAATGACCAATATTCATTCCAAAGAACAGACAATAAAAAATACTACCTTCTCAGTAGAAATGGTTCAGATTACAGATGAAGAACTACATGCCCTGAGTGTCACTATGTTCGCTGGTTTTTCTTTTCTTTTTTTTTTTTTTGCATTTTTATTTAAAGTTTTCAGTTCCAAATTTTATCCCTCTCTCCTTCCCTGAGGTGGTAAGCAATCAGATATTAGGTTATACATGTGCAATTATGTAAAACATTACCATATTAGTCATTTTGTATAGGAAGACTAAAATAAAAGGAAAAATATGAAAGAAAGTGAGAAATAATATGCTTCAGTCTGTGTTTAATCAATATCAGTTCTTTCTTTGGAAGTGGATAGGATGTTTCATCATTAGTCCTTTAGGATTGTCTTGGATCATTGTATTGCAGAGAATAGCTAAGCCATTCAGTTCTTCATCAAACAATATTCCTGTTATGGTGAACAACAGTCACCTGGTTCTGTTCACTGCACTATACATCAGTTCATGTCTTTCTAGGTTTTTCTGAAATCATTGTATGTTATTTCTTATAGCACAACAATATTCCATTACAATCACATACCACAGCTTGTTCAGCCATTCCCCCAACTGATGGGCATTCCTTTGATTTCCAATGCTTAGCCACCACAAAAAGAGCTGCTATAAATATTTTTGTACAAATAGGTCCTTTCCCCTTTTGTTGGATGTCTTGGGGATACGGACCTAGCAGTGGTATTGCTGGATCAAAGGGTATACACAGTTTTATAACCCCTTGGGCATGGTTCAAAATTGCTCTCCAGAATAGCTGGATCCGTTCATAACTCTACCCCAGTTTTCCCACATCACCTCCAACATCCAACATTTCCCGTTTTTTGTCATATTGGCCACTCTAATAGGTGTTTTAATTTACATTTCTCTGATCAATAGTGATTTAGAGCACTTTTTCATATGATTCTGAATTGGTTTCTTTGTGACAAAGGAAGGTCCTATGTGGAGGAGGTGGGCAAAGATACACAGAAAATGTCTGCGCTATGGGAAAAAAAAGAATATCAGTAAAATTTATGAAATATGGGGAAAGAAAGTAGTCTATATCCCCAAAAGGTTCAGTTTATGCCCCCCGCCAAGTTGGGGGAGGGGGAGGAAAGGTGGACCTCAGAAAAAGGAGAGCCATGGTGACAAGACCCTGAGGAGGCAGACCAAGGCCAAGTGATGGAGGCAGGGGGAAAGACCTTAGCTTTAGAAGGCCAAGGTCTCCCACTACATCCTGGGGCACTTCCAGTCATCTTGACCTATGTCTTGCTACTGGACTCAGATGACTCTGGCAGAGAGAGTGAGGCTGATGACTCTGCACAGTTCTGCCTCACTTAAATCCAATTCCCTTGCAGGTAAAGACATCACCCTCCTGATGCCATTGGTCATCTCCGTGAATGAAGGACAAACGACAAAAACAACACAGACGTAGAGTAGGTCAAAGTTGGTTAAACTATCGTCCTGTTCGTGATGACAGCTCTGAATTCTAATAAGGATCTATGTGAGCCTGGATTTGAGAACTCAGCTCTTCCTGACTCCAGGTTGAGTGTTCTATCCACTGAGCCACCTTAGCTGCCTCTAAATCAGGCAATATTTGGTTTAGGACTTTTCATCTATCATATGGCATGCTTATGGAGCTGGATAAGTACAAAATAAAAGGGGCACATTAACCCTGCCAAAAAAGCTACTCCACACACCTAATTCCCTCAGGAATCTTCCTACCTCTCTTCCCAAGTAGCCACATGTCCCTGGTTCCCTCCCATTATTATAACCCTGGACAAGTGGAATGGAGGGAAGCTGTAGCAACCTGCCTTCAAGGCTCCTAGCTATCTGTTAGTAAGAAAGTCAGCAGAGGGGCATGGAGGGAAAGGAGATGAATCCATTCATTTAGACCCCCTTGTTGGATCTCAGGCTATGCCAACTGAACACTTATCCCCTTACTGTCTACCCACATCCTTCGATCCTGACACCGTGGGATACCAGATAATGGTGGCTGTTGTTTTCTCTTTAGGAATACCTACAAGGAACAATAACTACATGGAAATTGTAAGGAGTTTTGGATCACTAATTTATATACACAAGATAGGAATTCCATCATCTCCTACTAATTAGAAATCAACCACTAGCTTGGATTTTCACTACATCTTTGAATAAACACCCTATTGTTTAATTAAAGGGTGAGAACAGAGAAGGGTAGTTTTCCTATAATCTGTCTCCTCTTGACATACAAAAAAAAAAATCCTCCCTTTGCAAATTTTTACAGTATTTATTTCATTCAATGAAGACCTAAGTTCTAGTATCAAAGATGAGACAAAGGTTACCTTAACGTTTTTTTCTATCTCTGATTTCTGGCATATTTAGCAAAAAATAAGAACCATGTAGTGATTTGTTATAAAAGAGTTTCTCTATATGTTATATTTCAGCTCTCAATTAGATTAGTTCTCCTCATTAAGGACTTTTGGCACCAGTGAGATATTTAAAAGTATAATGAAGAACAACCAAAGATCCAAAGATTATGTGCTACTCAATTCATTGACTAGAAGGACAGGAACAAGCATCCAATTACCAGGTAATCGTCAATCAGTATATTCCAGAGGGCAAAGGAACTGGGACTACAGCCAAAAATCACGTACCCAGCAAAACTAAGCATCCTCTTTCAGAGGCAAACATGGAACTTCAAGGAGAAAGAAGACTTTCAGGCATTTGTTATGAAAAGACCGTGACTGAATAGAAAATTTGACTTTCAAATACAACACCCCGGAGAAGCATAAAAAGATAAACAGGAAAAAGACTTCATGAGGGATAATAAAAGATCAAACTGTTAACATTCCTATATGGGAAGATAATACAGAGGACACAGTCTGAACTGAATACGAAGGGAAGTTAAGGTTTTGTTCTTTGTGGGGTGTCTTATGTAGGGGGCCCGGATTTGGGCTTGGGGCCTCCTGGGTCCAGGGCTGGTGCATTGTCCACTGTGCCACCTAACTAACCCATAATGACATCTTTAAAATAGGGTTGAGGTGTAGGAGAAATAGACTGGGGGAGGGGGGAAGGGGAGAGATGGTCTGGGGAGAGGTTATTCATATGAAGGAAACAAGGAAAAAAGCTTATGGAGGGGAGGGGAAGAGGGGAAGGAATTGGGAGTGATTGAACCTTAATATCATCAGAATTGACTCAAAGAAGGACTAACATACATACTCCAGTGGGTCTAGTAATATATTTTGCCCTGAGGGAGGGGAGGGAGATAAGGGGGGGGGAGGGGAAGGAGGGAAAGGCAGATTCTGGGAGAGAGTAGTAAAAAGCAAAATACTTTCAAGGAAGGTGAAGATGTTCTGCATAATGGCACAAGTATGAAATATTGAATTGCTTGATTTCATAGGGAGGGTTGAGGAGAGAGGGAGGAAGAAAATTTGGAACATAGAATTAGCTCAAAGACCTTAAACTCATCAGAGTTGGCTCATGGAGGGAATAACATTCACACCCAGTTGGGAGGAGTAATCTATTTAACCTTACAGGAAAGTATGAGGGGAAGAGGATAAGGAAGGAAGGGTGGAAAAAAAGGGAGTGTAGAGTAGGGGAGGGGACAGTCAGAAGTAAAATACTTTTGAGGAGGAATAGTTTAAAAGAAGATGGAAAATAGAGTAAATATCATTGTAAGGGAATAGGATGGAGGGAAATAGTTATGATGACTTTGCTGGGCTAATAACGAAGAAAATTCTTTGTCAAGTTTAAGGTACATATTTAGGGTATGATGAACAGATCCTATTAGAAAAACTGGAAAGACCTACATGAACTGAAGCAGAGGAAATGGCACTGTATATACAATAACAGCAATAGTGTAAAATGATCTGCTGGGAAGCAAGTGGTTAGTTTCAGCAAGGCAATGGTCCATTATAACCCTGAAGGACTATGAAAATGGCAACCCATCTACAGAGAAAGAAGTGATAGTATCTGAAATAGGTGGAAACACATTTTTTTTCTTTTCTCTTTTTGGTGAGGCAATTGGGGGTTGGGGGACTTGCCCGGGGGTCATGTGGCTGGTGGGTGTTGGGTGTGGTGGGGCTGGATTTGGGCTCGGGTGCTCCTGGTTCCAGGGCCTGTGCTCTGTCCGCTGCACCACCTAGCTGCCCCTGGAAACACATTTTTTTTTAAAAAATGTTTTTTCTCTTTGACAATTCCTCAGTCTGAAGTTTTGGGAGTTTTTTGACTGTTTTTTCCTCACAACCTAGCTAATGTGGGAATGTTTTCCATGACTACTCATGTATAATTTATTTTGAAATGCTTGAGTTCTAGTGGGTGGGGGTGGGAATAGAGGAGGAAGAGAAGTTGGAACAATTTTTTTTTTTAAATTGATGTTAAAATTTGTTTTACATATATTTTGGAAAATAAAATTCTATTCTAAAAAAAATAAAATAAAAAAAAATTTTAAAAAATCGTCAATCAGTAAATAAACTTTTGTTAACTATCTACTATGATAATAAGCTCTGGGGATACAAAGAAGCATGAAAGACGGCCCTGCTACAAGGAGCTAACAAACTACAAACTACAGTGTACGAATAAATGGAAATAACCATCAGAGGGAGCACACTACAATTAAAGAGGATTGGGAAAGGTTTTCTGAAGAAGGGATTTTAGCTGATACTTAAAGGAAATTTCAGAGGCAAAGATGAGGAGAGAGAGCATTTCAGGCATAGGAGACAGCCAGTGGAAAATGCCTAGCATAGGGCAATGGGGTGTCTTGTTCAAGGAATAGAAGAAATCAGTGCCCCAGGATGGAGGGGAATAAGATATAAGAAGACTAGAAAAGTAGAAGGGGTCACGTTATAAAAGACTTTGAACACCAGAGGATTTTATATTTGATTCTGGAGGTGAAAGGGAAGCAGACTGGTAGTAATTAAAGAAGTTATGGGGGCAGCTAGGTGGCACAGTTGCTAACGCACCAGCCCTGGATTCAGGAGGACCTGAGTTCAAATCTGGCCTCAGACACTTGACACTTACTAGCTGTGTGACCCTGGGCAAGTCACTTAACTTTCACTGCACTGCCAAAAAGAGAAAAGAAAACAAAAGAAAAGAAGGAAGGAAGGAAGGAAGGAAGGAAGGAAGGAAGGAAGGAAGGAAGGAAGGAAGGAAGGAAGGAAGGAAGGAAGGAAGAAGAAGAAAGAAAGAAGAAAGAAAGAAAGAAAGAAAGAAAGAAAGAAAGAAGAAAGAAAGAAAGAAAGAAAGAAAGAAAGAAAGAAAGAAAGAAAGAAAGAAGGAAAGAAGGAAAGAAAGAAGGAAAGAGAGCAAATAATACCAGATTCTTCAACAAGCACAAAAGTATTCCCAAAAGATGGAAGAAGTAAAAAATACAGCTTTGCAAAAGGAGTATGGGGGTGGGGAGGAAGGAAGAATGCCTATACCTAAAAAG
This sequence comes from Dromiciops gliroides, assembly GCF_019393635.1. Taxonomy (NCBI): domain Eukaryota; kingdom Metazoa; phylum Chordata; class Mammalia; order Microbiotheria; family Microbiotheriidae; genus Dromiciops; species Dromiciops gliroides. The sequence continues at coordinate 157,802,153 of NC_057863.1, forward strand.
CTCTTAGAAGTACACATATAAAGGGAAAAGACCCATATGTACAAAAATACTTGTAGCAGCTCTTTTGTGGTGGCAACAAATAGGAAACTAAGGGGGTGCCCTTCAAATAGAGAATGGCTGAATAAATTATGGAATAAAAATATAATGGAATATAATTGTGCTGTAAGAAATGATGAAAAGGACAGTTTCACAAAAACTTGAGAAGACTTGTATGAACTGATGCAGAGTGAAGTGAGCAGAACCAGGGGAACAATTTATGCACTAACAACAATACTGTAAAAAGTGAACAGTTTTGAAAGCCTTCAGAATCTCATCAATGAAATGATCACCATCATTCCAGAAGATAAATGATGAAGAATGATAAATAGATGATAGACATGGGTTTGTATATAAGTATATGTGTATAAACATACATAATATGGATAAATAGATGATAGATATGGGTTTATATATACATATATGGATATAAACATATGGATATAATATAGATAGATGTTTAGATGATAGATAGATAGAAAGATAGATAGATAGACCGATAGATAAGATAGATTTATAGATACACAGACAGACTGACTGATCTCTGGCTAGAGGTGATGGACTGAACATGCAAAATGAGATGTGCATTTTTAGACACTGCCAATATAAGATTTTGTTTTGCTTGAATGTGCACATTTTTAACAAGGGTTTTGTTTTTCTTTTTTCTTTTTCTGGGGCAGAGAGAGGTGGGAGAGAGGTTACTTGAAAATAACAAAATTTAATTTAAATTTTACCCCCCAAATACACATAAGACACTGTTTTATTTGAAAGATGGAAGGAATCAATCACTGATCATCAATAAACATTTATTAAGTTTACTACTACTGCCAAACACTATGGGGATACAAAAAGAGGCAACAGACAGTTACTGCCTCAAGGAGCTTACAATTCTAATGGGAAAGATAACATGAGAACAAATATTACAAAGCAAGCTATACTGAGAATAGGAAATAATTAAAAGAGGGAAGGCACTGGAATTAAGAGAGGGTTGGAGAAAGCTTTCTGTAGAAGGTAGAATTTTATGTTGGGAACTTAAAAGGAAGAAAAGGAGGTAGCTAGATGGTCTCAGTGTAATATGGATATGTATAGATGGCTGTCCCAGAGTTAGGAAGACCTGAATTCAGATGTAGCCTCAGACACTCACTAGCTGTGTGACCATGGGCAAGTCACATAATCCTCTGCCTTAATCCACTGGAGAAGAAAATGGCAAACTATTCTAGTATCTTTGCCAAGAAAACCCCATGGGCAATATGGTACACTGGGACATGAGTCAGATACACATCAATAGCAACAACAGAGGAAGACAGGGAGATCAGTAAGGAAGAAAGGACATGCTATATAGAAAAAAATCCATCAAAAAAAAGACAAAAGCAATTCAAATGCTGAATAGATTAAAACCTTAGTTTACTTGGGAAAACTTAGTCACTTCACAAACACCGCCTAACAAAGGAGATCTAGCACTAGTCAAAGAAGGCCATCAATTAGAGATTAAAAGTATTTGAGCTTGCACATTCTTTTTGTGTGTTGTTTGGTTTTTTAAAGTTTTATATATGTTTTTTATTTATACACTAAAAATATTTATTGATTACTCCTACCTTATAAGAGGTCCCATAACAAAGTAAAATATTTAAGTATACTAGTAAGGCCATTAAGTCATCTTCCTATCCTCCCCATTGGAAAAAAATTATTATAACAAATGTGCACAGTCAAGTAAAACAAAGTGGCTTAGTACATAAGAGCATGAGTACTCAAGGCTGAGTATTACACACAAACATATACACACATATATATACACATATACACATATATACACACACTAGAAATATACAATACACTTAATATAGACACATACGACATATATGCATAAATCCATACACACATACATATATACATATTATATATATGTATATATATATAAATACATATACCTACCTCTCATTCTGAACCTTAACTCCATGACCATTCTGTTATGCATAGCATATTTCATCATTCATTCTCTGAAATCATGAATTTATTGATCATGGTTTTTATAGCTTTCAAAGATATTTGTTTTTACAGTGTCGTTGTCAATGTATAAATTGTTCACCTAGTTGGTTCTCATTTTATTCTATCAGCATGTAAAAGTTCTCAAAACTGTTCAGTTTTGTATTATTGATGTTAGTAGTATAAATTATTCTTCTGGTGCTACTTGCTTCCTTCTGCATCAGTTCCTATAAGTCTTTGCATGTCTCTTTGAAATCTTCTATACCCTCATTTTCTTCTAGCACAACAGTACTTACATTATATTGATATACCACAATGTATTCAGTCATTCCTCAATTGATGGACACATCCTGTAGGTTTCTAGTTTTTGCCTCCACAAAAAAGCTCCTAAAAATATTTTATACATAAAGGATCTTTTTCTATTTTTTCTTTCTCTCTTTTGGGTATACGGCCTAGCAAAGGTTTAGCTGGGTCAAAGGGTCATGCACTGTTTTGTAACTTTTTAAACATAATTCATATTGCTTTCCAGAATGATTGTGCCAATTCACAAGTGCACCAACATTTTCACCAACAGTGCCTGTCTTCCCACAGTCCCTGCAACATTTATCATTTTTGTTATCTTCACCACTCTGAAGGGTGTGAGATGGAATCTCAGACTGCTTTAATTGGCCATTTCTCTAATTAGTAGTGATTTGGAACATTTTATCATATGGTATAGATAGCACAGGTTTCTTCCATGAGAAGATGTCTGTTTATATCTTTAGAAAATTATCAATCAAAAAACATGTTCTATTTCTATAATGTTTGAATCAATTTCTATATATCTAAACATCTTGGAATTGAGACCTTTATCAAAAAAATCTTGGGCAGCTAGATGGCGCAGTGGATAAGAGCACCAGCCCTGGAAGTCAGGAGTACCTGAGTTCAAATCTGACCTCAGACACTTAACACTTATTAGCTGTGTGACCCTGGGCAAGTCACTTAAACCCCAATTGACCTCAACTAACAAAAAAAAATCTTGCTGCAAAGATATATTTTCCTAGTTGTTTTTCTTTTAATCCTAACTTTATGGTTTTTTTTACACAAAAACTTTTTTAATTTTATGAAATCAAAATGATCTATTTTATTTCCCTATGGATATTTCTATTCCTTGTTTGGTGACAAAACTTTCCAATCCTCCATAAAGCTGATACTTAATTTTTATCTAAACAGAAATTTGGTACTGGTTAAGAATAGATTTATCAGTGGAACTGCATAGGAACACACAATACAGAAGCAAAGGTATGATATATGATTAAGCATGAAGATGATAGATACTGGGATAAGGACTCACTATTTGACAACAAAGAGTTGGGAACACTGGACAGCAGTATGGAAGAAATTTAATTTAGACCAACATCTCACCACCCTTGCACCTCAATAGGCTTCAATGAAAAGATAAGAGCTATAAAGTTCACATCACAAACCAATTTTTAAAATGCCTGAACACTCTATTAATTTTTTATTGGAGCACATTTAACTAGTAGATATATACTTCTAGTAAAAACAATAAAATGACTGATGATAATTCTTTAGAATTAAAAAAGCATCACATGGGAAGCTGATCTAACCACTCTGGAGAGCAATTTGAACATATGCCCAAAGGGCAATCAAACTATGCATACCCTTTGATCCAGCAATACTACTAAGTCTGTAGGGGAAAAGGACTTATTTGTTAAAAAAAATATAGCAGCTCTTTTGTGGTGGTAAAGAATGAAAATCAAGGGATGCCCAACACCTGGAAGTGGCTGAACAAGTTGTGGTATATGAATGTAATGGAATAGAAAATGATGAGCTGGAGCAGCTAGGCGGTGCAGTGGATAAAGCACTGGCCTTGGATTCAGGAGGACCTGAGTTCAGATCTGGTCTCAGACACTTGTCACTTACTAGCTGTGTGACCCTGGACAAGTCACTTAACCCTCACTGCCCTGCCCAAAGAGAAGAGAGAGAGAGAGAGAGAGAGAGAGAGAAGAAAACAAAGAATGATGAGCAGATGGATTTCAGAAAAACCTGGAAAGACTTACATGAACTGATGCAAAGTGAAGTGAGCAGAACAAAGAGAACATTGTAGACATTAACAGCAGCACTGTGTGATGAATCAACTATGAATGACTTAACTATTTTCAACACTACAATGATCTAAGACGATTCTAAAACATTCATGATGAAAAATGCCACCTCCAGAGAAAGAACTAATGGAGTCTAAATGCACACCAAAGCATACTATTTTTCACTTTATTGTTTCATGATTTTTTTCTTCTGGCTTGTTTCTTTTTCTGCAACAAGACTAATAAAGAAATATGTTTTACGTGAACCCTCAGGAAGGGAGGTGAGAACATTTTGAACTCAGATATTTCTTAAATGAGTGTTAAATTTTTCTTTACATGTAACTAGAAAAAATAAAATACTAATTTTTAAAAAGCCTACAAGTAACTCTTAGATATGTCCACCTCTGAACTTGCTGAATTGAAAGGTATTGATGACTTACTTGAAGAAAAAAGCCACTGCAACAATCCTGTGCCTTGTGGGGGGAATATTCCTTTATCAGACTCCCCAAATTCTAAACACCCCCAGACCCAGACCTGCAGTGGTAGGGGCAGGGTCCTACAGGGCAGAGATTATACCCTGGTGTCTTTTTAAAAGATCAGGGCTCTCAGGCTCTCAGCAAAAAGCAAAACCCCTGGGGCAGCTAGGTGGCGCAGTGGATAGAGCACCAGCCCTGGAGTCAGGAGTACCTGAGTTCAATCCGGCCTCAAGACACTTAACACACACTTACTAGCTGTGTGACCCTGGGCAAGTCACTTAACCCCAATTGCCTCACTTAAAAAAAAAAAAAAAAGCAAACCCCTAAGTGCTATACATTTTCCTGTGAACTACCTCACTGCCCATTTGTCTTAATAATTATTATAATTCACATGGGCCCCTTTTAAGTCTAATTTAGACAGAAGTTTGCAAATTAAAACTTGATATAAGGAGTAGATCACTAGACTTGGAGTCAGAAGAACTAGATTTAAGTCCACTCCTCTTCGCTTACAAGCTATGTGACAATGACTGAGTTACTTAATCTCTGGGTCTGTTTCATCATTAGTAAGATGGAGATGATTCTAGGGGCAGCTAGGTGGTGCAGTAGATAGAGTACCGGCCCTGGAGTCAGGAGGACCCGAGTTCAAATCTGGCCTCAACCACTTAACACTTACTAGCTGTGTGACCCTGGGCAAGTCACTTAACCCTCACTGCCCCACAAAAACAAAACAAAAACAAAACACAGCTCAGTTCTTTTTTCTTTATTAAAATTTGGTGGGACAGCTAGGTGGCACAGTGGATAGAGCACCAGCCCTGGAGTCAGGAGGACCTGAGTTCAAATCCGACCTCAGACACTTAACACTTACTAGCTGTGTGACCCTGGGCAAGTCACTTAACCCCCAATTGCCTCACTAAAAAAAAAAATTGGAAGGTTTTCTAAAAGGAAGTATCTCATTCAACTGAGATTAGGAGATGAACATTCCTTCTTTCACTAAGTCCCTATCTCCTATTCTTTCTTTGGCAGGGTAATGAGGGTTAAGTGACTTGCCTAGGGTCACACAGCTAGTAAGTGTCAAGTGTCTGAGGCCAGATTTGAACTCAGATCCTCCTAAATCCAGGGCCAGTGCTTTATCCAACCTAGCTGTCCCCAACTAAGTCTATGGACTCTCAATGGGGCTAGGTAGAAAATAAAGAAGAAGGTGAAGAATGGTCTTATATTTTAAAAAATCAAATAATCATCCTCCAATGTATCTGTTTTAGAGATTTGAACTGCTTAAAGCATTTATTTTTTATTTATTTATTTTTTATAGTTGACCCATGGAGGTGACAGGGAACAATAATACTTTATATATTTATTTATTTATTTATTTATTTTTATGTATGAGGTATTTTATTTTTTCCATTACATGTAAGATAGTTCTCAACCTTTTGTTTATACTATGCTTTACAATTTCAGATTTTTCTCCCTCCCCACCCCTCCCTCCCCCCCTCCCCTAGACAGCAAGTAATCTGATATAGGTTATATCTATATATCTCTATACATATACATATAGTTAAAGCTTTATTTTTTAAAAGAACATAATCTAAAATGTCCGTCACCTGGAAAAAAAACCTTGATGGCCAATTAATCTAACTCTCTCATTTTACAAAGGAAGAAACTGAGGCTGCAAGATAATACCCATAAGGTAACATTAATATACAGCTCACTAGGTGTTTGGAATTATGCTAAGTGCTTTATAATTATTATCTCACTGTTTGATCCCTTACAACAACCCTGGGAAGCAGGTGCTATTCGTAGTATCCCTATTTTACAGAAGAAGAAAACTGAAGCAAAAAGTGGCTAATTGATTTGCCAAGGTCACCTGGCAAGTATCCAAGGATGGATTTGAATTCAGGTCTTCCTGACTCCAGGCCCCAATACTCTATCTACACACCACCTAGCTGGCCAAGGTGCAAAAAAGAAGGGAAATATCTAAAATTCATTGCTCAAGACACCCTAATACAGTAGGTTTTTTTTTTTCCCATTATACCTTGATGCTTATGTCTGATCTAAGCCTGGTGAAGAAAATGATTGGTTTTTCGTTACCCCAAAAAAAAAAAAATACAGGTGATTCTTCCTGTGTACCCTAGACTCCAGCCTTAATAGATGACAGATTAATCTGTTAGGTCATGAGGAAAAAGCCAAGTAGAGTTGGTCCATAGAAAGATATTTCAAAATTTTAATTTTTTTTTTTTGTGAGGCAATTGGGGTTAAGTGACTTGCCCAGGGTCACATAGCTAGTAAGTGTCAAGTGTCTGAGGCTGGATTTGGACTCAGGTCCTCCTGACTCCAGAGCCAGTGCTCTATCCACTGTGCCACCCAGCCGCCCCTCAAGATTTTTAACAAGTAAAAAAGGACCACTATTGAAGATGGCAGTAATGGCACTGGTAGGGCCTCCTTATACTATCTATTCCTTTGGATTTTATAACAACAAACTCTACTGATTCTCCTCCTTCTCTAAACTGCACTTGTGTCTCTTCCTCCTCTTAACTCCTGTAATGCAGCTTTCTCCAAGACTTTGTTCTTATTTCTTTTTCTTTCTATAATCTGTCCCCTCACCAGTGTGATCTCATCTGCTTTTCCAGCTTCACCTTGCCCTCTCAACTCTTTAAAGGTGACTCCCATATATACATCTCTTTCCATGATCTCTTTCTCTTAAGCCTCAGACATTTACTTCCAAATATCTACTAAACATCTCTAACGGATGACCCCGCTTAGGCCCAACATGTCAGAACGCATTTTTTTCTCTCCCTCTGAATATTGCTCTTCTTATTTGATTTCCTTATCTTTCCATAACACAATCAACACTCAAATTTCTCCATCTACACTCATGATTTGAGGTTCTCTTGCCTATTATTATGTAACAGTTTTAAATTTAATTCTCATAGGTTTTGCTTTAAATTCCTGTAAAGCTTTCAATAATTGGGAAAATCCCTCAATTTTTAATCAAGTACTCTTTTCCTTTTAGGATAACATGAGAAGCGGAAGAAGTGATGTTCCTTCCTATTCTGCTACCTCAAAGACTATCTATTACATAAGGCTCACTGTAACCAATTTCCTATAAGCGTGTAAGAGCTTGCCAAGAAAAAAATATATATAAATAAAGCCAGCCAATTCTGTTGAGCGCATTTCGGAGAAGTGAGATTCGTATTTTCCCCTCCCATTTTTTTTATTTTAAACAAAACCTGTGATTTCTCTAGAGTAGGGGATTTCATTGCAGTAGGGATTTGGTCATGAAGGAATCATCCCACTGAAAAATTTCTACATCATTAGGTTGGTACCTTGTCTGCAATTTATATTCTTTGTATGTTTGGGGAGCCAAAGAGATAAAGTGATCAGGATCACATAGAATGGCTTTGGAGGATGGGCTGGGAATTAGCTTACTTCTGAGGCCATATCCCCATCAGCTACCACCCAGTGACCTCTCATCACATTGACTTTAAAAACAATACAACTTAGGGTCACAGCTTTATAGCTGGCCTCTCTAGGCCAATAGTTCATTGGCACAACCCTAGGCCAATAAGCAAACTGGGGGTGATTTTTTTTCAGGGCATACAAGTAACTAAGTGACTGAGTCAAGACAGAACCCAGGTCCTCTTACTCTATTCCATCCATTCTATTCCCCATTCTAGCACACTGGATAGAGTGCCAGGACTAGAGTAGGAAGACTAATCTAAGCTATACACCACTAGTTGTGTGACCCTGGACAAGTCACTTACCCTGCTTGCCTCAGTTTCCTCACCTATAAAATGAGCTGGAGAAGAAAATAGCCAACCACTCCACTATCTTTGCCAAGAAAAAACTCAAGTGGGGGGCAGCTAAGTGGAGCAGTGGTAAAGCACCAGCCCTGGACTCAGGAGTACCTGAGTTCAAATCCGGCCTCAGACACTTGACACTTAGTAGCTGTGAGACCTTGGGCAAGTCACTTAACCCCCATTGCCCTGCAAAAAAAAAAAAGAAAAAGAAAAACTCAAGTGGGGTCACAACGACTTGAACCCAACTGAATAACAACTGAACAATCCACTCACAAATTTAGGAATAAGACTGATTTTCCCTATCTGAAAGATTACATAAAAATTCTACAAATACATACAAAATCACATTTAAACAAGGGTTTTTTATTTTAGTTCTCTAGACTCTTTTCCATTCACCTCATCATCCAAGTCTAGAGTTCAATATTTTTCATCACAAAGGATGTGGAATGGGTTTCAGTTTTGATGTAAAAAAAAAAAATTCCCTTTTTACTTTTCCCTCTTTGGTCGATTTCCTCCATGTTTTAATTCAGGAAAATATTCAATTTAAAGCAACTAGGAATGTTACAAAAATTGGAAGTAAACCAGATTCCCATTTGTCATATCCATAAAAACAATGTCTCTTTTTAGAGCTGTTACTACCTGGCTGAAGACTTTCCTCTTTCATTGGTCCATCCATCATAGGATGTAAGGCCCCTAGACTTGGCATGTATTTGGCATGTCCTCCGAAAGATGATAGATCATAAAAAAGGAATTTTTTAAAAGGATCAAAATCCAACCCTCCTAAATCTCATTTTAGAATTTTTCATTTATCTATGTTTAATATTTTTGAAACCATAGCATGCTGAGTAAGGCATGGGATAAGGTGAGGGAAACAGAGGCGAGAGCACTCCTCAGGAGGAAGTATACCCACAGTAAAATGATTAGGCATCCTTTCCGGCTTTCTCTCTGATTAATTGGAAATTCCTGAATTGAGGCAACGTCTTTCTTTGTTAAAATGAGGAGATGCATGTATTTTCCAGTAAGGAAGGCTATAAAACACTTTCAGTGTCTCTGATAAATACACAGAAGGTCATGCTCCTAACTCTTTTTCAAACTTACAGATAGATATTATTCAACGGCACAATTACTAAATGCCAGAGCAAAGCATTAAATGCCATGGGGAAGGAGAAGGAAATAAGCATTCATAAAGTGCTTGTTATGTACCAGGCACTGTGCTGAGTGCTTTACAAATATTATGCCATTTGATCTTCACAACAACCCTGAGAGGTACATAATATCATTATCCCCATTTCACAGGTGAGGAAACTAAGGCAAACAGAGGTTAAGAGACTGGCCCAGGGTCATAGAGAGTATCTGAGGGAATATTTGAATTCAGTCTCCCTGACTCCAGGCCTAGTGCCTGTTTCAGCTTCCTCTTATTTCCTTCACAATATCTCAGGCTGCTCTGTAATCAATAACAATATCAAGCAGCTCATTCAAGTTCTGTTTTATAGCCTATAGTTCTATTTATAGCTAACAGATCCTTCATGTTTCTTAGTCCCCAAATCCACCTAGAAGACAAAAAGACACGAAGGTCCCCTGGCAAATACAATGGAGAAATTCTGCTGAGAGAAAGGCAAACATTTCGAGGATTTCCCTTCCTCTCCCTTAAGAGGAATAAAATGTCCAAGTGACATCCTCCATATGCATCCTTTATAACTCCCTGAAGTTACAACATCATGGAAAATTGCCGGCTGTACAATTTTACAACCCAATGACGCCTGCTGTCTCTACTACCAGACTCTTTAATTCAAAACACCATTATTTTAAATGGCGTTGCTGAACTCACCTACCATAGAAAACAAACTTTAAGTAATAGAACTTGTATTAGTAAAGCCTATTTAATGATACTGTTTCAAATTAAGAATACACATTTATAAAGCCTTTTGTTTCCTACCAGTAGTCCTTTTGAAATAAATCCAGAATATTGTCTAAATGGACAGAAGTAGAATAGTGAGTCTATAAAACTGGCGAGCCTTGGAGTTTTTCAAGACCTTAGCCTCTGCTACATACCACCGTGTGACTCTGGGCCAATCACTTAACCTTTCAGTGTCCCAGGTCACTCTGAGAAGAGCAAGTACTAAATCTAATTTGGAATATTGGTGAGCTTTTCCACTCTGAATTCCCTATTATCAATGAAATCACAGGTACAGTCCTTTGCAAAGATAAACCTGGTGAATTTGGAAATGCTTCAATGTATTTGTTCATTGTTTTCTTTTTTATTGTTATACAGTTATCCTTTCAACATAATGGGGGTTAGGAACATGGTACCCCTGTGATCTGGAAAGTTGGAGTAAAAATTTTTGGCTCTCCCTTAATACCAGAGAAGAAGTCTGAATTTTTCTTTTTCTCTTAGGGGGTGTTTACAGTACCTTGATATAAAATTTGGGTAGATATTATGCAATACTGTATGTGTATTTTATGCATTTCTGAGTTTCTAAACTTTTTGTGTCATCTGCCTGGCCTTCATGTGTCTTCTGTGGCTTCTTTCAAAACTCCCCCAAAATTCTCATTTAATTTCTTATGCTGACCTGTGATGGGGAAAGTCGCAATGTGGAAGACATAGCTGTATGTGTGCCTTGAATAACATGTAAGACATAGCAGGGGTTCACAATGATAAATAAGTGACAAATTAATAATTTTAACAGCAGAATGAAAGCAAAGCAAAAGATTTGGAAGAGTCAATTCACCAGTTGTTGCATGGAGATGGGATGGATGATGGGAATGGAGATGAAGGGACAGATTCAAAAGATACCGAGGAGGCAAAATCTGTCAAATTTAGCAAAGGACTTGAGAGGAAGACATGGGAGAAATAGAGGGAAGGAGGAAAAATCAAAGGTAGTACTTATGTTTCAAACATGGGAGAATGAATAGGAATGTCACTGACAGATATAGTCAAGTTAGGAGATGAAGTTTTTTTTGAAAAAATACATGCAGATGACCTGATGATGAGTGAGATGAGCAGAATCAGGAGAACATTGTACACATTATCATCAACATTATGTGTTGATCAACTGTGATAGATTTGATTTTCTCAGCAATACAACAGTACAAAGATAGTTCCAAAGGACTCATGATGAAAAGGCTCTCCAAATCCAGGGGGGAAAAAAAGAACTGTGGAATATGGATGCAGATTGAACCATAACTATTCTCTTTTGGTTTTGGCTGCTGTTGTTTTTCGTTTTTTGAATTTTTCCTTTTTGCTCTGATTCTTCTCTTATAACATGACTAATGCAGAAATTTGTTTAATATTATTGTGGGGGCAGCTAGGTGGCGCAGTGGATACAGCACCAGCCCTGGAGTCAGGAGGACCTGAGTTCAAATCTGATCTCAGACACTTACTAGCTGTGTGACCCTGGGGCAAGTCCACTTACCCTGATTGCTTCAGTTTTCCTCTTATGTAAAACAGGCTGGAGAAGGAAATGACAAACCACTCCAGTACTCTTTGCTAAGAAAACCTCAAATGAGGTCACAAAGAAATGAACATGACTGAAATAACTGAACAGCAACAAAATCCTCTTCCTCCTCCTCCTCGTTATTATCATTATAGTATCCTAGTTTTCTTCATTTGCTAAATGGAAATTGCACCTACCTCCTACCTAACCTAACAAAAATACTCTGAGATGAGTCAAGGAAATAAAAGATGAGTTCCACTTAGATTTACTGGAAGAGAGAGGTAAAAGGAATACTAGGGAAAGGATTCTGAATAATTACTTACTGTTTTTAGTAGGTGCCCAACTATATGGCAGTAGAGATTTGCTGCAAGCAACAGTATTTGGAGTTTCTAAAAATATTAGGAGGGAAGCTCTATTTTGAGCCAAATATTTCTTTATTCTTTGCAGAAGCCAAATAGTCCCTTTGCGACCATTTCACAAAAAAAAGTGATCAAATATTTTCAGAGATTTATTTCCCACTGGAGGTAAGAAATTAAATGAATATTATGCACATAACATTTACTTCTCTCCCAAAAGAGTCAAAGGGCTAAACTTCATTTTGTTTCCAACTGTGAAAATCAGCGATTTGATTCAAGTAATTTGTCTCATGATATGGCAGAGTTCTGAAGCGTCAGATGAAGCTTTGATCCATAGCATTCATGTAACTTAACTTTTTCAAAGCATGTTCACATGTATTGCTTCATTTTCACTGACACAGAGAGTCCTGTGGGAAATTCAGGAATATCTGGCTGAATCCTGCTTTACTTCCTATGTTAGATTCAACTCTGGATAAGTCTCTCAAGCCCCTTAGCTTCCATTTTATTCCTCTGTTTACCAACCAATAATAACCACTTGAGGCCCCAGGCATCTCTCTAAGACTTGTAAGTCACAGAGAAGATGCTGATAGAGACCTGGAGAAAGGAATTCCTCATAAAGAGCTCTCTATTCAATGAAATCCTAGATCTGGTTTGGTTTTTTGTTTTGTTTTGTTTTTGGTGGGCAATGAGGGTTAAGTGACTTGCCCGGGGTCACACAGCTAGTAAGTGTCAAGTGTTCTGAGGCTGGATTTGAACTCAGGTCCTCCTGAATCTAGAGCCAGTGCTTTATCCACTGTGCCACCTAGCTGCCCACCCATCTGTTGTTTTTTTAAAATCATTATAATAAAACCAGTCTGCCAGCAGGAAGATGGAGGCATAGCAATGAGATTAACACCAATAACTTACATTGTTGCTGTGCTTCTCCGGCAATCCAGGGCCTTGTTCAAAAACTCATTATTTATAGAATTATTTACTTGATGATAAAGCCTACACTGACCATTCATAACTCCATCTCCTCAGAATCTCTCCTCTCCTTTTTTGTATGACAACCAACTGGCAATAGTTTCAGGTTTGTTCTGTATTTGTTCCCATGCTGCTCACCATTTTTTTTTTTGTCTCAAATGAATTGCAAGCTCCTAAGAACAGACACTTTGGCATTTATTAAATGTCTTTGTGTGGAACAAGGTACCAGATGCTGAGAAGGGCAAGAAAAGGTAAATGATTATTTTACATCAAGTCTATAATGGTGGTGTTGATGATGACACTATGTTGATAAGCACTTACAAATTATTATCTCATCTGATCCGCACAACATCCTGTGAGGTAGTGCTATTATTATCCCCATTTTATAGATGAAGAAACTGAGGCAAACAGAGAGTAAATGACTTGCTCGGGCTCAAAACAGCTAGCCAGTGTCTGAGGTTGAATTTAAGTCAGGTCTCCTGACTTCACAGGTCAAGCACGCCTATCCAGTAATGGTACCCTATGTAAACAGGTTTGGTAAAACCTCTTCCATTAACATTTCGATGAATTCATTTACTTGATCATCAATTTTCTGCTTCAATTCAAACGTATACTATGTATAGAGCACTGGAAGAGATACTAACTTAGGTAAGACACCTTCCCTCTCTTCATGGAGCTTATGGAGGAACAGAGGACAGGACACATTCACAAGTAACTACAGTACAACATAATTACATGATAAAGGAAACAGAATTACAGCAAAGCCCTATACAAGGCTCTGAGAAGGGAAGGGAATTAGAAAGAGGGATGAAGGTGTGGTAGAGTGGAATATAGGAGCTGGAATCTCAAGGATGGACAAGAATACACTAGACGTAAGGGAAAAGAGATTCTAGATCTAACAAAATACATGCACACAGGAGGTCAAAGTATAAGTTCGTACATTCTTCCAACATAACTTTTCTGCTTATGTCCTTGACCTCCCTTTGAAGGCTGTCCCCTCTCTTAGTCTACCATAGTCAATCATTCCTTGACTAAGCCTCTTCCCTAAAAACATATTCACTATTTTATTCAGTTGTTTCAGACCTTTTGTGACCCCATCTGGGTTTCCTCTCGGCAAAGATATTGGAGTACTTTGCATTTCCTTCTCCAGATCCTTTTTACAGATGACAAAATTGAGGAAATAGGGTTAAGTGACTTGCCCAGGGTCACACAGCTAGTAAGTTGTCTGATGCCAGATTAGAACTCAGGTCACCCTGACTCCAAGCCTGGCACTCTATCCACTGTGCGACCTAGCTGCCCCCAAACCATGTTCAGGTCCCCCTAATTTTTCACCCTGTTTATGAGTCTCTCCCCTCTCTCATTCAGCCTCTAAAAAGCTAGAAAGTTAGTCATCGCAGAGCGCATGTGTGACCATGTCATCCCCCTCCTTAAAAAGACGTAGCAGTGGGGCAGCTAGGTGGCACAGTGGATAGAGCACCAGCCCTGGAGTCAGGAGTACCTGAGTTCAAATCTGGCCTCAGACATTTAACACTTACTAGCTGTGTGACCCTGGGCAAGTCACTTAACCCCAATTGCCTCACTTAAAAAAAAAAAAGACCTAGCAGCTACCAATTGCCTCTATGATAATGTACAGCTCCTCAGCCTGACATTTAAAGCCCTCCACAATCTGGCTCCCGCTTACCTTTCTAAATTTATTCCAAATAACCACTCTTTCTTCATTCTACATTCTAGGTAAACAGGACAACTTGCTATTCTATATAACTGAGGGCTTGCCATTCTTGGTGGGGTTTCTTTTTGTTTGTTTTTTTGGTGAGGCAATTGGGGTTAAGTGACTTGCCCAGGGTCACACAGCTAGTAAGTGTTAAGTGTCTGAGGCCAGATTTGAACTCAGGTCCTCCTGAATCCAGGGCTGGTGCTCTATCCATTGTACCACCTAGCTGCCCCTGAGGGCTTGCCATTCTTAACAGTCCATTTTCCATCTCTGTGGTTTTCTATAGCCTGCATACCCCATGCCTGGAATGCTTCTTTTCCTCTCAGAATCCCTTCAAGACAAAGCTAATAGACAGGCAGAAGGAAACCTTTCCGGGTCAACCTAATAGATACAACACATATATTAAGTTATTTGAGTATCTGAACTAGGTCCTCTGAATCAAGAGCCAGTGTTCTTTCCATTGTATCTCTATCTGCCTGTCTGTCTATATACACCCTCCCACGCCACACGCACGCGTTGTGCACACATCACATGCACACACGCGTGCAAAAAACAGGCAAAAGACAATCCCTGCCCTCTAGGAGCCTACGTCTAATGGGAAGACAGCATGCAAAGAAATACATATAAAGCAAACTATATCAGGATAAATAGAAAATAATTGGCAGAGGAAAGACACTAGAATTAAGAGGGATTGGGGAAGGCTAAGTTCCTAGCTGGAACTTAAAAAAAAAAAAAAAGCCAGTGGGGTAAGTAGTCAGAGAAGAGGAGGGAAAGTGTTTCAGGCTAGAAGGACAGCCAAAGAAAATGCCTGGAGCTAAAATGTATAGTGCTTTACTAGAAGAACAACCAGGAGGCCAGTGTCATTAGATCAAAGAGAATATGTCAGAGAGTAAAGTATATGAAGAGTGGAAAAGTAGTGACTATTCTCAACCATACAACTATCCAAGACAATCCCAAAGGACTATTGATGAAACATACTATCCACTTCCAAAGAAAGAAAGTGATATTGATGGAACAGACTGAAGCATGCTATTTTTCACTTTCTTTCATTTTTTTTTCTTTTAATCAAGTTTTCTTGGACACAATGACAAATATGATAATATTTTACATAATCTATACATGTGTAATGCATATCTGATTGTTTGCCACTTGAGGGAGGGGGAAAAGGAGAGAGGGAAAGAGGGATAAAAATTGGAACCCAAAACTATAAAAAGTTTATTTTTTGCTCTAAATCTCTAATGATTAGAGAGATGCAGAATTAAAACAACTCTGAGGTACCACCTGACACCTATCAGATTGGCTAAAATGACAAAAAAAGGAAAATAGATAAATGTTGGAGAAGCTGTGGGAAATTGGAACACTAATTCATTGTTGGTGGAGCTGTGAACTGATCCAACCATTCTGGAGAGCAATTTTGGAATTATGCCCAAAGGGCGATAAAGCTGTGCATACCCCTTTGATCCAGCAATACCACTTTTAGGCCTTTTTCCCAAAGAAATCATGGAAAGGGCAAAGGGGACCCACATGTACAAAAATATTTATAGCTGCTCTTTACGTGGTAGCAAGGAATTGGAAGTTGAGGGGTGCCCATCAATTGAGGAATGGCCTGGACAAGTTGTGGTATATGAATACAATGGAATACTATTGTGCTCATAAGAAACGATGAGGCAGGAGTTCAGAGAAACCTGGAGGGTCTTACATGAGCTGATGATGAGTGAGATGAGCAGAACAGTAAGAACATTGTACACAGTATCATCAACATTGAGTGTTGATCTACTGTGATAGACTATATACTTCTCACCAATGCAATTGTACAGAAGAGTTCCAGGGAACTCATGATAGAAGAGGATCTCCAAATCCAAGGAAAAAAAAAAAAAGAACTGCGGAGTATAGATGCTGAATGAACCATACTATTTCTTTTGTTTTGGTGCTGTTGTTTTTTTTTCTATTTTGAGGTTTTTCATCATTGCTCTGATTTTTTCTCTTATAACAGGACTAATGCAGAAATAGGATTACATGTTATTATGTGTATATATATGTGTGTATATCTATATCTATATCTATATATCTATAGATATATAGATATAACCTATATCAGATTACCTGCTGTCTAGGGGAGGGGGGAGGGAGGGGAGGGAGGGAGAAAAATCTGAAATCGTAAAGCTTGTATAAACAAAAGTTGAGAACTATCTTTACATGTAACGGAAAAAACAAAATACCTTATATGTAAAACAAAAACAAAAACAAAATAAATAAAAAAGTTTATTTTTTTTAATTTTTATTTTTTTATTGAGGCAATTGGGGTTAAGTGACTTGCCCAGGGTCACACAGCTAGTAAGTATTAAATGTCTAGGCCGGATTGAACTCAGGTCCTCCTGACTCCAGGGCCGGTGCTCTATCCACTGTACCACCTAGCTGCCCCTAAAAAAGTTTATTATTAAAAAAAAAAAAGAATAGAAAAGTAGAAGGCTTATACGTTATGATGGACTTTAAATATCAAACAGAAGATTTTTTGTTTGATCCTGGAATCAACAGGGAGCCACTGGAGTTTACTGAGAAGGGGAGTGACATGGACCTGTGATTTAGAAGAATGAATGGAGGATGGATTGGAGTGGGGAAAGACTGGAGGCAGGAGACCCACCAGCAGGCTATTGCAATAGTGCAGACATGAGGTGATGAGAGCCTATTCTAGAGTCCTGGTGGTGTCATTGGAGAGAAGGGGGCGTATTTGAGAGATGGTACAAAGGTGAAACCGACAAGCCTTGAAAAGGCTTAGATATGGAGGATAAAAGACAGGGAGGAGTCAAGGATGAATCCTAGGTTGTGAGCCTGAAGAACTGGGGGAATGCTATTGCCCTCTGCACTAATAAGAAGAGTAGGAGAGGAAGAAAGGTTGTGTGGTTTGTTTGTGTTTTTTTTATTTGTTTTTGGGGGGTGGGGTGGTGATAGAGTCCCAGTTTGGAGTACTGAGTTTAAGATGCCTGCTGGGCAACCAGTTCAAGATGTCTGTAAGGCAACTGGAGGACGGGAGATTGGAGGTCAACAGAGACATTGGGGTGGATTATAAGATGTATATCTTTCGGGGCAGCTAGGTGGCGCAGTGGATAGAACACCAGCCCTGGAGTCAGGAGGAACCGAGTTCAACTCCAGCCTCAGACACTTGACAACTGTCTGTGTGACCCTGGCAAGTCCACTTAACCCTCAATGCCCTACCAAAGGAAAGAAAAGAGAAAATTAAAAAAAGAAAGAGCAGGTATAGGATAATAGTTCTGTCATACAAAGTTAATTAGAAGATTAACTAGGTTAAATAGTGTAGCACACTAGTAAAATTAATATATCTTATAAGCTTTTTACCAATCATATTTTACTAAGCATATATGGCTGAAGCAACTTGATCTAAAAATACTGAAAAAATAACACAAGCAAAGGTCAAAAGCAAGTCACTAGAGGATAGAATAGTACGGTAACTAGACAAATGAGGTGCATGAGAATAGGAAGGTTCATGGAATTTTTGTTTTGTTTTGGTTTGGTTTGGGGGGGCAATGAGGGTTAAGTGACTTGCCAGGGTCACACAGCTAGTAAGAGTCAAGTGTCTGAAGGCCGGATTTGAACTCAGGTCCTCCTGAGTTCAGCTCCAGGGGCTGGTGCTTTAGTCCACTGTACCACCTAGCTGTCCCCAAGTTCATGAATTTTTTAGACCTAGAAAGGAATCTTAGAAAGCATGTTCTAGCTAGGCTTCTCTTTTCTTCTAAAAGATGAAGAAATTGAGGCCTTGAAGGTAAAATTATTTGCTCAGGGTAACAATTATTTAATAGTACAAGTTGAATTTCCTGGGCTCATTCCCCAGTATCAAGAAGCTACACTTACATTGAAGATGAGAGAATCTTTCTTTTCTTTCTTTCTTTCTTTCTTTCTTTCTTTCTTTCTTTCTTCCTTCCTTCCTTTATTTCCTTGCTTTTTTCCTTCCTTATTCATTCATTCATTTATTCATTATTGATTGATTGATTGAATTAGTTATTATTTTATTTTTGTGGGGCAATGAGGGTTAAGTGACTTGCCCAGGGTCATACAGCTAGTGTCAAGTGTCTGAGGCCAGATTTAAACTCAGGTACTTCTGAATCCAGGAATGGTGCTTTATCTACTGCACCACCTAGCTGCACCCTGAGAGAATCTTTGTAGCTCCTCATTTTTCTACTCAAAAAGGATAAATGTCTTATCAGTAGAAATATATGCTTCCTGAAGTCAAGAAACCATAGTTATAAAATTATGTTTCAACAAACCTCTAAGGTGTGGAATGAGTACTAAATTCAAACATTTCTGACCCTTACAAGGAAATGGAAAGAGGTCACCGTCAAACTGGGGAGGTGCTGACCCATAAGGACAGTGAAACTTCAGTTATATAGCCACTTAACTCAGACTGAAGTACTTGGTCAAGGTCATGACCAGATGACCAGGACATGAAAAACTAGTTGAAAGTTCTTGGCCAAAGTATCAAATGGTGGTACAAAGGATAAAGGAGCGTTGGGGTGGTAGAGAATGAGGTCAAAGGAAGGGCCATGACTCCTTCAATTGGCTGACAACCACAAACATTTATTTCTCTCTTACAGGCTTCCCTTCTCCTAGTCTCTCCATTTCCCCAGTCCTCTTTTTTCCCTTCCTCCCCCCTGTTTCCTGTCACACCATTCCCCTTCCATCCACTCAGAGAGCCAGCTGCTCCTTTCACTTCTCTCACTATAGCAGAAGGAGGGAAATGCTCCTTAGGAGAGAAAAACAAATTCATCAACAAGCTCAGGACACACAGACCATTCTTATTTATTAATGCTAATGAATGATTAGCAATGCATATATAATACAAAAATCATCTATATTTGGCTATGGAATGTATGCTATGATTTTCTTTTGTAATAGATTTGTCTTCCTCATTATGTTTCCTTCATCTATTGTTAAAAATTGGTTTGTAATCCTTATCACATAGTGGGGATGGGGATATAGGGAGTTGACAACCAAAAGTGTCCAAGAGTTAATAGGGGAGAAAGAGCCTAGAATTACAATATATTTTTTCCTGTGGATAATCCCACAAACAGATACAACTGATTTGATCATAAGAAAATCTTTCCAGTAAAGGAAGAAAACAAATTAGGTATTTAAATAGGAACCTTTGTTTTGCTTTAAAGAAAAATGGGGGCAGCTAGGTGGCACAGTGGATAAAGCACCAGCCCTGGATTCAGGAGGACCTGAGTTGAAATCCGGCCTCAGGCACTTGACCACTTACTAGCTGTGTGGCCCTGGGCAAGTCACTTAACCCTAGCTGCCCCAGAAAAAAAAAAGGTAAAGAAAAAGAAAACCCACATATTCCAAACACATAAAGTCTGGCCTGTGAAACTACCACACTCTCTATTTTGGAAATAATTTCCTAGATCTCCTCCAAAACCCTGTGTGGTAACTCCCTGGATGCCTTCAACACTCTCAAGCTAATTAATATCCTCTGCCCAGAAGGTGTTGCAAGTACAGGCATGCGACCGAAGAATGTGGGTCACATATAGGAGACACACACATATGTGTATATACACACTAGTCACACATACATTCATATGTAGGTACCTACATACATGCACACAGAAGAAGGTGGCAAAGGTAAGGAATCGAAAGCAGCACTGCTCTTAATCAGACAGAGCAAAACATAGTCTCACTTGTTAAGTTTGTGGGTTTGATTCTTTTTTTTTTTTTAAATTTCATCTGCCAGGGGAAGAAGTCATTAAATTCTCAATGAGTGCACTTACTCAAGATTATCTGAAATTCTTTCAGATTCAGTAATTGGATGGTTTTAGCCAAGTCATATCTGATGCTGATGCTGCGGGTTTTCAGAATAGAGAAAATAAATAACAGTAAACTAATCTTGTAATTCCCTCTCCCATCCACCCCACCCTACCCCGCCCCCCCCCCCAAAAGGGGGAGGTAGGAGTATAAAAAAAAGTTGCAAAATATTTTAAGCAGCCGAATTTTAAAAGCTTATGGGTAAGTCCAACTCCCGTACATGTACAGCCTGTTTTTAGATTTATGACTTTACTGTCTACTTGAACTTTTGCCCTCAACCCAGCGTTTTTTTTTTTTTTTATATAAACAGGCATCTGCTACAAACTGTCAGAATTTCCACTTGTTTTAAAACACCAGTCACCAGAGATTACAATTTGGCCAATGGCCTGGCATCTTTCTGTAACGGTCCAGTCTTAAAGGGTAGTTAAGTTTTCAGAGCAAAAGGGGAAAAGTGAATTTTAGTGACTACTTGCTTATATGAAAGTTTTAAAAAGAAAAAAGAAAGCTTCCTGGTTATGGTTTGGTTTGGTTTTGTTTTAGTCTGACATGAACTCAAAGGGAAGATTGCTATTGTTTAATGACAGAAAACACAACAAAAAAAGTATTGATACAGTGTCTGTTTCTCAGTATTACAGTTAAAAATTTTTATATCCCCTTCATCACCCAATATGTCTTGGGGTAAGGAAGGGAATCAAGAGGATCCACAGTGGCATTTACACTTAGGGTGGTAAACTTTAGTCCTTGGGCATAAAGAAATGTAGAGAGGAGGGATACAGTCCTTGTTAACTTCCTGGTTAAGGATTTCCATTTGCTAATTCAAAACATATAATGATGAAATTTAACTATCGCTTCTGTCTCTTTTGTCACTCTCCCTCAAAGTGGAGCAATCCACAGCACTGTCGGTACAGAGACATTGACTTTTTTTTTTTTTACAAGGAAAGAAAAGTATTTTCTGTTCTGATTTCTGAAGCTACTGGATGATACCCAATTTTTAATAATCAATGCCCACTAATTTGGCTATTTTAATGAATAAGATGTTTTGTTGTTGTTATATATTGCCTTTAAAATCTGGAAAATTCATTGTTAAAAAAATTGGGGAGGGCAGGCAAGCTCAGACCACATGGTATAAACTTCACTGCCCACTGGTGGCAATGCCTCTGAATTGCAGGATACATTTTTTTTAAGTGGGGGCAATGAGGGTTAAATGACTTGCCCAGGGTCACACAGCTAGTAAGCGTCAAGTGTCTGAGGCCAGATTTGAATCCAGGGCCAGTGCTTTATCCACTGCGCCACCTAAGCTGCCCCCAGGATAAACTTTTATGAGCTGATTTTTCAGCTCTGGATCTTAACATGCAATGGATTAAGGGAAAGTAAGTATCTCTAGAAAAGGCAGAAAGACAGAAGAAAGCCGGGTTTTAGGTCAGTAAGAACTGCATAGGCAAAGAAAACATATTCTCTGTTAGCTAAGGGAGAAGAGTTGATGTTTTTAAGTGTTAGAGTTGGAGTTTGTTTGTTTTTCTGCAACAGGAAAAACCCCCCACCATATTGGAACTAGAAAGGCAGACAGACTTCTTAGAGAATCAAACAGAAAGATAAGAAACAGATTGCACTTAGGTGATTGTATATGTACCCAGATTTTCAGTCAGACCTATTTCCTAAGCTGGACAAAATATGTAACTGATTTCTTATTTGTATATCATCTACATGCTCAAATTCTCAATATTCATAGTTGTCATTTTTAGCTGTGCTCCATGTGGCTGCTATTACAAGGAGAAATCCAGGAGATAAATAAAGCAGGATGCTACATCCCCCAGACCATAGCTGCAAGAATACATAATTGTTCCCACTAAAAGGGATCTTTGAGGGGGCAGCTAGGTGGCACAGTAGATAAAGCACTGGCCCTGCATTCAGGAGGACCTGAGTTCAAATCAGGCCTCAGACACTTGATCCCCCTCAGTTTCTGAGGTTCTGTGAAAGATCTTATTCTTCATAATAACCCGATTCTAACCCAACAAATGTGGCACTTTTTGACGTGAATGCTGGCTACCTGTATTAAGGAATAACATCAGCTATTGCCTACAGGAGGATTAGAATCATAGCAACTCAGAGATGGATAGAGCCTTAGAAGACATCTAATTTAACTTCCGATACAGCACAAGGTTTACTTCTACAGCTTTCTAGACAGTAAGTCCTCCATCTTCCTTGGGGAGAAAAAACTTAGGGGAACATGCTATCTGTCTTCAATCACCTGAAAAGCTGTTATGGAAGACAGGCTAGATTTGCTGTTTTTGGCCCCAGAGGACAAATCTTAGAATAGTGGGTGGAGGTTTCAGGGCTTATTTTGGCTTGATGTAAATAAAATTTTCTTGGCAATTAGAGGTGTATAAGCATGGAATGTGGATAGAGCGCCAGGCCTGGAATCAGGAAGACTCATCTTCCTGAATTCAAATGTGGCCTCAGAAACTAGCCATGTGACCCTGCGCAAGTCACTCAACCCTGTTTGCCTCAATTTTCTCATCTGTAAAATAAGCTTTTAACTACTGAATGGGTATTGCCTCAGACAAACTGAAACCTGGGAAAGACCTTGGCTTAAGAAGGCTGGGGTCTCCCATTGCATCCTGGGCCATCGCCAGTCGCCTTGACCTATGTCTTCCCACTGGACTCGGATGACTCTGGAGGAGAAAGTAAGGCTGATGACTGCACAGCTCTGCCTCACTTGAATCCAATTCACTAGCAAGTCAAGACATCACTGCCCTGATGCCATTGGTCCTCTTTGAGAACAAAGGACAAACGACAACAATGGAGAAGGAAATGGCAAATCATTCCAGTATCTTTGCCAAGAAAACCCCAAATAGGGTCATGAAGAGTTGGACATGACTGAAATGGCTCAACAGCAGCAGCAGCAGCATTAGAATGAGATGCTTTAGAACATAATGGAACCAATCCCTGGACAGATTGTTTGTTTTGGGGTATTATAGCTGGGATTCAGCTAAGCAATATGCACATAAGGAAAAAAAATACTTTGAGGTTGGCCTTTCAGTTGGGCATAACACTGTTACTTAAATGTAACTCAGTACTTATTTCCACAAGGAATGAGCAAAAGTATCTTTCGACAGATGTTCAGCAATAAAGGAAAACTTTGTAGGATAACTAGGTGGCACGGTCGATAGAGTGCTGGGCTTGGAATCAGGAAGACTCATCTTCTGAGTTCAAATGCAGCCTCAGCTATGTGACCCTGGGCGAGTCACTTAACCCGGCTTCCCTCAGTTTCCAAATGAGTTGGACACAACTGAAAAATGACCCCACAACAAAATTTTAAAGAAATCTGTTAAGGGCTAAAATTCTAGCTAGTCTGTCTAAAATATCTAATGAGTGGTCGCCAATAAATTATAAGCTTTAGCGAGAGTTTAGGCTTTTAAGCATTTTTAAGGAGAATAAGAATTTGGTAAAGAGAGAGAGAAAGGCCTACATTAATCTATCTATTAAAGGGAGAGCACATTTCTAGCTCCACTCTCCACCAGAGTCCAAAGGAAAGAGAGGGAGACAGAGCGCCGGCTCCCCCTTCCTCCTCCCACCAGCAAACGTCACTTCCTGACGCCAAAAAAAAGACCCATGGTCTTGCCCTCAGAGATGTTCACCTCATTTTTACAGTAAGTCTCCAGCAGGTGGCGTCATTCCAATCGTTACAAATCCAAATTTACTCAAATAATGTATAAAGGAATTTTTTTCCTTTTAATGATACTGGGCAGCCTGCTTGGTGGATAGACACAAGCACAGAGTTTACAAAGATCCTCCAGGATCCATTAGTTTGGCACATTGAGTCTTCTCTACTCCCAGTCAGATAAGTTAGGTATCTCACCTGTCAAGCCTTCCCTGTTAGAAAGGCAGATCTCTTCTATGGCTCTGTAAGAAGAGAACTTGCTAAGGAAGGGAGAAAACTTTCATGTGCAATTAGGTCCTCAATTTACTTCTGCCCTTTAGTAACCAAATATACTCTTTGTTCAAGTCCTGATGGTAGGAGAATCTCACTTCTACTAAAGACAGTTACTTACAACTCCCACACTCCTTAAGAAATTTGTACTTTCTCCGGCAAGAAAATACATTTATTCTACAGCATCTTGTGGTCCCACTGCTTCTTTAGCCTGCACACTAGTGTTAGGAAAACTTCTTTCTTGAACCACTATTTTAAAATGTTAACACTGAATTGATACCAGAGGAGATAAATATATATGTTGGCTAAGGGAAGAAAGACAACTAGCACATATGAATGTTCTGTTTTGGGGAACCCTAGCTGCACCCCCTTTTATATTACAGAAGAGATATACAAAATAGAGCAGAATTAAGACAGGCCATTTCTTGTGCATATAGCCACCCAACCATCTCTCTCTCTCTCTCTCCCATCCTCCATCCCTCTTTTATTTTCTCCCATTCCTCCCTCTCCCTCATTCCTCTTTTTCTTTCTCCCTCCCTTCCTTTCTTTCTCCCTCTATCCCTCTCTCCTCTCTCCCTATCTTTCTCCCTCCCTCCCTCAGTGTCCCTTCCTCCCTTTTTTCACTCTCCCTCCCTCCCTTCAACCTTAATATTCAACAACTTCATTTTTTATCACCAAAATGTTTTTATTGTAGCCCTTAATGTAAAATAAATAATTAATAATGTTAAATAAAGCTCACAATTTTAAGCTCCTGGCCTCCACTTTAAAAAATAAAGAGACAATCTGTATCCTTTGCTCTGGACTAGTTGCTCCCTTTTATAATGAACTACAAAAGACCCCATACTTGGATAAAAAGTTTCTCTTCTGCTACCCAAGGGCATCTTGAAATGACTTTTTTTATTATTCATGGCCAACTCATGTGACCCTGTCCACGGGATTTTCTTGGAAAGATATTGGAGTGATTTGCCATATCCTTCTCTAGTGGGTTAAGGCAAATAGATGTTAAGTGACTTGCCCAAGGTCACATAGCTACTAAGTGTCTAAGGCCATATTTGAACTGAGGTCTTCCTGACTCCAAGCTTAAAGCTTTATTCACTGAGCCACCTTGAGTGGTCATAGACAAATAGTAATAAGCAACCTGATATAATGGAAATAACACTATCTCTATAGAGAGAATTCAAATACTGGCTCTGATGCTACTATCTGTGTGACCTCAAACAAGTCTCTTAAACTCCCTAGGGCACAGCTTCTATAAAATGAAAGGGAGCTTAAAAAAATTAATTAATTTAAAATTTTAAATTAATTTAAAAAATTTTAAAAATAAAAAAAATGAAAGGGAGCTTCACTAGATGGTTTCTGAGGTCCTTTTCAGCCATTTCAAGAAAAAAATCTGATTATGCCTTTCACCCTTCATATCTAAGAGCTATATATATATATATATATATATATAAAACTGGCAGCATAAATACAGGTGCTCACAAATCAGAACAAAGAGTCTCTTCATATGTTAAATGTTCAGAATTTTCCTGGGAACATTCGAGAATTCCAGTGGTCTTTTTTTTTTTTTCACAAAAAGAACCAAAGTGTGAACTACACAATTTGCCCAAATATGTGGAAAATTTAAAGAGGTGTCAACCCGATTCATTAGACAGTCCCTATCAACACTTATTGAATACCAATATTAAAAAGCAGGCTCAATTGGTATGCACAAAAAGGGGAAAGAAACCAAAATCCTTCATCTACAAACAACTAAAAATAATCTCAGTGTCTGTAAAATAGATTGTAAATTGTAATTAAGCATCAGGAAAAGATATATTAATAGTAGGAGCATATAACATTTATATAGGACTTGATGGTTTTCAAATCATTTATCCTCACAACAACCCCTAAAACAGAAGTTCTTAACCTTTTTGTCATTGTTTGGGGTGTGTGTGTGTGTGTGTGTGTGTGTGTGTGTGTGTGTGTGTGTGTGCATGTGCACGTGCACGTGCACGTGCACGTGAGATCTCACAGTCTGGTGAAGCCTAAGGACTCCTTCTCAAAATACTATTTTAGAATACATAAAATAGAGAACAAAGGAAATCCGTTATATTGGAATATAGTTATCAAATTTTTTTAAAAACCAAGTTCACACAGGGCGGGGGGGGGGGGAGCAGCTAGGTGGCATAGTGGATAAAGCACTGGCCCTGGTTTCAGGAGGACCTGAGTTCAAATCTGACCTCAGACACATGACACGTGCTAGCTGTGTGACCCTGGGCAAGTCACTTAACCCTCTTTGCCCCATCAGAGAAAGAAAGAAAGAAAGAAAGAAAGAAAGAAAGAAAGAAAGAAAGAAGAAAGAAAGAAGAAAGAAAGAAAAGAAAGACCAAGTTCACAGACACCAAGTTAAGATCTATGCTGAGGAAAGTATGACATTTTACAGAAAAGGAAACTGAGGCTCAAAGAGGTTACGGGTTTTGCCCACAAGCTAAAAAATGTCAGAGGCAGGATTCAAATTCAATTTCAGGCCCAGTGCTCTTCCCACTATGTCATATACTCTAAGCACTGAACTATATATCATGATATTTAATCACTGATTAACAGTAGACTGCTAGCTCAGTACAACAGGGTTTACACTTCAGAATCCTCACAGGCAGTTAACTGAAAATATCAACCCAATATGTTGTTTTGATTAAAAAAGCCAGAAAACATTGGGTATCATTAGGCAGAATGTTAGTAGCACAACGTTAACCTACGTGGACCATGGTCTTGTAGTCAATACCTGGCACGGTGGTCCCCGCACCCCAATAACTGGACTAAATGATGGTGAGAAAAGGATAATTAAAGGCATCAAGATGGTGGAACCATTTTATAGGTGTATGGGTGATTCAAATAGGAGTCTGAAAGGCATGACATGTAAGTCTCCTGCCACCTAAAGTGTAAATGGATTATATACATTCATACAATCTTATGCATTCAGTTGGGGGGAAGTACCCCAAATCAGAGAAGAGGCCATTTGAGGACAAGTATGAATAATTATCACCATGCACAGGGGATAGTAAATTGTAGGATTTTTTACCCCCCATGAAAGCTGAAAAATACAAATAAGTTCAAGGAGAGATTTTAGATAAATTAATGGATGACTTCTTAAAACAGACTAATTAGGAAATGAGGAGTGTTTTAAAAACCAAATACTTTCTAGATCAGTCTCAGGGACTAAGAGCTCCCACTTGGTTTTCATTGTCAGAAAAATAGTATTTGGGTTGCATAGTTCACTGATATGACCACATATGGTACTTTTTCTCTTCGTGGAGGTCAATCAATGAGCATTTGTTGTTGCTGTTGTTGTTCAGTCCTTTCAGTCGTGTCCGACTCTTTGTGACCCTATTTGGGGTTTTCTTGGCAAAGATACTGGAGTGATTTGTCGTTTCCTTCCCTATTATTTCATTAACTAAGCGTTTACTAAGCATCTGCTATGCACCAGGCACTGAGCCTAGTGTTGGGGATACAAAGAAAGATTTAAAACAATCCCTGCCCTTGAGAAGCCCCCACTCTAAGGTGGGTGACAACATGCAAGCAACTATATCCAAACAAGCTATGTACAAAATAAATAGGAAATAATCAGAGAGGGAAGACACTAAAATTAAGAGGGACTGGGAATTCCTGCAGAAGGTGGCATTTTAGCTGTGGCTTAAAGGAAGACAAGAGGTAGAGATGAGGAAGGAGACGATTCAGGCATGGGAGACAGTCAGTGAAAATTCCCAGAGTCAAAAGATGGAGTATTTTGTTCTAGGAGCAGCAAGGAGGCATGTAAGATTTATAAGCAGACTGGAAGGGAGGTTGGGGGAGGGCCCAAGGGAAGGGAGAGGTTATAAATGGATTTCAATCCCAAATGGAGGGCCTTGTATTTGATCCTGGGGTGACAGGGATCCACTGGACTTGACTGAGCCA
Source organism: Dromiciops gliroides (assembly GCF_019393635.1). NCBI lineage: Eukaryota > Metazoa > Chordata > Mammalia > Microbiotheria > Microbiotheriidae > Dromiciops > Dromiciops gliroides. The sequence goes on from NC_057863.1 coordinate 157,830,668, forward strand.
GACAGTGACATGCTCAGGCTTGCACTTTAGAAAAATCATTTTGGTGGCTGAATAGACTAGACTGGATCAGGGAGAGACTTGTGGCAGACACACCCACCAGGGAGCTATTTGTCCAGGTTAGGGAGATGAGGACTTGTACCCAGACAGAGGCAGTACTGTGTGTGGGGGGGGGCGGGCGGGTTATATTCAAGAGAAGTTGCAAAGGTGACATCAAATTGACTATGAGAAAGGGGGTGAGAGAATGATGACACCTAGGTTGTAAGCCTAGGTGTCTGGGAGGATAATGGTCTCCTTGTCAGTAATAGAAAAGTTCGGAAGGAGGAGATTTGGGAGGAAAGAGAATGAGTTCAGTTTTGGAAAGGCTGAGTTTAAGGTGTCCAAAGGCCATCCTGTTGTGATATGTAATAGGCAGTTGGTGATGTGAGACAGTGGGTCAGCAGAGAGATTAGAGAAACAGAACTGAGAATCATCAGCATAGAGATGATTATTGAATCCATGAGAGCTGATGAAATTACTAAGCAAAGTAACTTCTTAAACTGTGGGTCACATAACTGAATATGAGGGTTGTGGAAAATATGGCAGCAGTCAAAGGTTATATATGCCTTTTTCATATACTTATATACCCAGGGTCGCAGAAAAATTTCTTGGGCAAAAAGGGGTCACGAGTGGGAAAAAAGTTTAAGAAGCCCTGGTATAGGAGAAGAAAAGGGGCCCAAGACAGCCTTGGTGCTGCCCCTCCCTCCACCCTCCATGGGATTAGCAGACCTCACCTGGAGGAAGGAGATCAATAAGACTGATATGGAATTGGACAGCTTGTATAAGAAGTAGGAGGAAGAAGGGTTGCTTCTTCATGGAAAACGAGGATAAAGGAGGATATATAGTAGCAGAAAGCATCTTAGTAACACGAGATGAGGAGGAGGGAAGAAAAGGGATCTCGCAGAGAATGGCCAAAAATTTTTACTTGTAATCTACCCACAAGAAAACTCACAGTGAATTTTTTTTTCTTTTCTAGAAATTAGCCAATCTTTTTCAACTTTCCAGGTCTAGCCCTAACCATTCACCTTTCTCAACTTCCTTCCTATCCCTCAATGACTCAGACTTTAGATATAAAATCACAGATTTCGGGCTGGAAAGGACTTTTTGGGTCATGTAGTCCAAACCTCTCATTTTACAGAGGAGGAAACTGATGCTCACAAAGCCTGACTGATCCATAGTCACATAATTATCTCCATGAAGCTAAATATTAATAAAAACAGGATAAACAGGCAACCTTTTGAACCTATGAAATATCTGTCATAGCTTTCTAATGTACAAACACATTGAAGCCAAATAGTATTCAGAGACCGGGGCTTTCCTCTGCTCAGGGAATTCCCAAACATAAAAATGAGAAAATGAAATGGGGTAATACTAAGGATTTCCTCCCCTCTGTACCAGATAAGGCAAAAAGGGCCCGCTGAGAATTTAAGTCATCCATTTCGGCCCTGTGATAAAAGTACAGCTGTAGACTTTGGATCTACCCCATCTGTTGTCAAGGCTGTGATTCCTAAACATCTTTCACTTCAGCTAAAATAACACAAGGAGTAGACTCTGAAATATTACTTAACAGACTCAGAGGAGGAGAAAGTGCAAAGCTCCGATCTTGCCAACAAAACAGGTCAAAGCTTAGTGTGTCTAAAGGTTGACACTGTCTTCTGCTTTTAGAGGAAAGGGCTTATACACTCAAAGAATCGACAAATCAACAAATTTAACTTGTTATATTAATGAGAGAGGAGCAAGATCTAGGGCTATAAAAGAAATGAAAAGAAAATCTACCCCACTTACCCATGTAAAAAGAGCCTTCGCAGTGGACCAACAAGCAGAAAGGGAGATCAGGGATTCCTCAGGTTCAAAGTCAGTTCACAACTGCTGGGCCCCCCACCCCTGTTTCAACTTTACCTTCCTACTATGAGATGGTTCTCTCCTTGCACCAAGACCTCTGAGAAGAGATTCTCCCTCCAGACACAAAGACAGACCACTTCTAACCTCAACCTCATGCAAAGTTCAACTGAATTCCTCCTTCTTGCTATCTCTTTGGCCTCAGAAACCTCCAGATGACAATAGGGCTTTGTGCTTCCCACCCACCCCACACCTCCAGCATTCAGGACACAATGTTACCTCTGCATCTTGCAACAGTGGCATCTCTTCTTTGCTACATGTAACAATGAGATTCATGGCTATAGAAGGGTCAAATTCAAGGCAAGAGGGCAATGGGGATTCAGGGGAAAAAAATAATTCCCAGCCCTGTAATAAGGCCTTTTAATTGGTTATTATTCTCTCATTCACCTGCCACATCCTAACATTTCTATGCCTTGGGGGGGGGGGGGGAGAATGTTAATACTGAAGTCTCTTAAATGAGCTTTGATAGCACCGAGCTCGAGAAGGAAGCCGTATATACTTTGAAATTCTAAGGAAGCTGGAAGAGTGCTCCGTGTTTGAAGGATTACAATTATGACAGTACAGAGCAGTAGAAAGATGACTTCCTAGTGGACTGACAGCAAGGCTCCCCTCAAGACTGTGTTGAAAGAGCTTCAGGGACAAGAGGGTCATTTTTCTCAAGCCATTATAGCCTTAAATGTATATTGTGAAATACATTACACAGAGCTTGAAATATTAATCACTCACTATCTTTCCACTTAGGTTTGATGCCTACATATATTGTTTTCTAAAATGCTTCAGCCACCACTGAAGTGAGGATTTGTGGGGGGTTTTCCCCCCACAGAATTTTAAGGGGTAATGGGAAGAAACTCCCCGACATCAAATGAATCCTTCTCTCTCTTTAGGCAAGACAGATACAAAACTAGTTCTAGAAGTACAGATAACATGTTAAAACTGCTTTTCCAGCCCCCAAAGCCCCTAGAAAGACTCACATTATTTATTTATTTGCTTTTTTACATCGATGCCTGTACTTAATGACTAAGAATTGAGACTCAGGCACACCCAAATACTTTCACATTCATTAGTCTCCCGTTCATATTGGCATGAACTGTGACAATTAGACACAGATGACAGAAGGGAAAGGGAAAATGAAGAATGCTGAAAGAGAAGGAAGACACTTGCTGGGAGCCTGCCTAGGTAAGCTCTCCAAGTGAGCAAGCCAATAAGAGACACGCCCCAGGCATGCTTTTCCCCCCTCAGCCACCTAAGGCTAGACTAAATATATTGGGAAGGGAGAAGAGAACATCCGAGTCCCACCTCAGACCCAGCAACCTTACACATCACAGCCTTACAGAGAGAAATGATACAAATAGTTAAGACTTTAAAAATATATATATAGAAGCACTATGAATATTTTCCTGGCTTCCAAAAGAGTTAGCTCGTATTCTCCCTTTGGACGGCTCTCCCTTAGAAAGCCAGGCTATTAGGAGGGGGGGGGGGGGGCGGAAAATTCAGTGAAGTAAAAAGGCTTAAATGTGGAAGGATTCAATAATTTAGAGCACTGCTGTCAGTCACTACTTCTATTTTAAGGGCTATACATGAATCATGCTAAAGAAAATAAATGAATTTCCATAGTTTATTTCAAGGGCCATCTTGGGAAGAAGTTGTAAACAGTCTATAAATCCCTTGCAGTAGCCACTCATACCAATTTCTGTACTAAGAGAGAGAGAAACAGCACTTTTGTCCACCCATGCACTTCTGTTCAGCTAAAATGCAGCAGTCTGACATACACAAATGTGTGACAATGCACACTGCATGATTTAAACTTATGGCCACTAAAAGCCATATTATAAACCCTGCATGCAGACCTCTATGTTAAAACAAACATTTAACTGTAGGAGTAAAGATCACTTTATTTATTAAACTATGTGCTAAGGAAGCAATTCACCATTTACCAGAGAGGAGTAGATGAACAGTCCTGAATCTTCCTTTGTCCAACTGTGTGCTGTATATTCAAGGGCATTATTCTCTCCTTGCTGTTTGCACATATAAGCACAGTTTCTTTCGAAAACTGTGCGGATGCCTTTAAACAGAATCACACTAGTAGTACAACCCATCCCAAACCTGTCAAAATTCACATTCCTATCACTGCTTGCTCCATCTCCATATCCTCTTCCTGGATTCCTCAGGAACAAGCTCCCACTGTACCATCTTCAACAAAATCTGAACAGAAGGAAAGCATCAGCTGCCGTACTAAATCCTCTTCCGTCCAAGGAGAGACTGACAAAAATCCAGCCTCAGAGTGTGAAACAGCAGGAGCAGTAGAACACCAAGATGATACACCTCAGCTGCATGGAAGCCCTCAAAGTCTACCCCTCCTCCAATAGAGGCTTTTAATTGGAATCTTTTTTTTTCCTTATTTGTTCTTAGGTAGCAATGACACGTGATTGCCAAAAATGGCTGGGATGCTGATGGCTTGAATTCTTTAAGTCTCAGAGCCCATCCAAAATGAAAGGGTAGTATCAGAGAGATACCCTGCTGCAAACTGCTGCTGTGAACCACAAAGAATCTTCCTCGGCTGCAAGAAAATCACCCTCCCAGAATGCTCAGCCTGGCACTCCTATTAACAAACATTTTCCTTCCTTGACCTAAATATGCTATTTGTTGTTTAATGCTGCATTATAAAGCTATAAAGAAGCACCCCCCCCCCAAAAAAGTCCCTAAAATGAGAAAATCATTAGCATGACTGCTGCTATGGAAACACACAGAAGCCCACTTTGAGCAACCTTTTGGCTGTATGGGGAAACAGCTTGCTGACAGCAAGTCACAAGGGAGCAGAAGATTACCGCGTCAATCTAGACTCCTTTCACACCTCCCCTTTGCAGGAGGGGAATGGTGAACAAGTTGCATGCACTAAAAATGGTTCTCTCCTCTCTGATGACTAAACAGTGCAAAATGGAATATGGCTGGATGATTCTCCAGTTCATCTGAACATCCATCCACCTTCTGAAAGAGCAGCTCAGGATGAAATTTTAAACACACTGAAGTTCCCCGGCTCCTGTGGTTAGCCTTTTCCGTGTATTCAGCACACTGCTGCTCTTCCTTCATCAAAGACTGAACTCAGTAACCTCAACATTACCTGGTAGGGTGCTTCTTTCCAAAATGACTAATGAGAGTGTGCTTCACTACAAAGCTATCCGCCAGGCGGAATACTTCACAGCAGATCCCACTTCTTTAAAATGCAGAGCTAGCAAATGAAGCCCAAGATAAACATATGGGAGAGCCCCTCTCCTGTACCCTGCCACTCCCTACATTATTACTCTTCCAAGATCTGTTCTGAAATTGTTCCTTGATACACAGAGCAACAGATGGTTTTCATCTTCAGGCTATGATATACACAGCTGTAACGTCACCAGCCGCAGCTGATGAATTGTAGTGATTAAGGACCATCCCTAAAGTCTTCCTCTGATGCTTTGTCATGGGGTGGCCATCAATACCAAGTTCTAACCCAGCAGAAAGAAAGCTCTGGTACACTCTACCAAGCCAGAAAAGGCTCATAGTACAGGCCTGACAAGAAACGGTGTTATCTGTTGTTTGAGAACCAGCTGCATCTGGAGATGCTCATCACCAGAAGGTTAGCCATCAAGTGATAAAAGGTTTTGGCTACAAACAGCTCCCTCAACAGATTACTAATGCAGTGTGTCACAGGCTCTGAGCCATGGACTACTACTGAGAGGTCAGGATGTATTACTACAATGGGTCCATCCGTATGTTAATCAATCAATAAGCAAACATACTTTCTGTACACAGTAACAGGCCCCGAAATGTGTGCACTACATTGTGTTTTCAGTATACATAGATGTAGATATGACAAGATACATGTAATAAAATATAAATTCACTTACAAATATTGATGGACTCATAGGAGCTTTCTGTCATGTTATTCTTTTTAAATCAATAGATACTTATAATACACCTATTATCACATAAAAAGTCACAAATCAATCAGCAAGCACTTATTTGGTGCCTACTATATGCCAAGCAGGGCAGTTAGGTGACATAAGGCCTGGAGTCAGAAAGACCTGAGTTCAAATTTGGCCTCAGGCACTTACTGCCTATGTGACCCTCAGCAAATCACTCCACCCTTTTTGCCTCAGTTTTCTCGTCTGTAAAATGAACTGGAGAAGGAAATGGCAAACTGCTCCACTATCTATGCCAAGAAAACCTCAAGCAGGATCATGAAGAGTAGGACATAACAGAAATGACTGATTAGCAACAACAATATGCTACACATGGTGCTGGAAATACAGAAATAAAAAGGAAAAGCAAACTTTCTCTCCCTGCCTTCTCAGTGCTTATACTCCATAGGGGAACACAACTGATACACTTAAATTTCATACACACACATATATAACACATATATGCAAAATATTAAATACAAGTTAATTTGTGGGGTTCAAGAGGCACTAGAAACTTGATGATCAAGAACACAAAATGTTTCATGCTAGAAAAGGACAGATTTAGGGCAGCTAGGTGGCACAGTGGATAGAGCACCGGCCCTGGAGTCAGGAGGACCTGAGTTCAAATTCAGCCTCAGACACTTAACACATACTAGCTTTGTGACCCTGGGCAAGTCACTTAACCCCAACTGCCTCACTCAAAAAGAAAGAAAGAAAGAAAGAAAGAAAGAAAGAAAGAAAGAAAGAAAGAAAGAAAGAAAGAAAGAAAGAAAGAAAGAAAGAAAGAAAGAAAGAAAGAAAGAAAGAAAGAAAGAAGAAAAGGACAGATTTGTGTAATCCCCCTCTCCCCCACCGGAGTGTTCAGTATACCTTGGGGTTGAAAGCAGGGGCCATGCACTGTTGAAAATGCAGATCATTGAAGTAAACACTAGATAAGCTGATAATGGAAACTGATGTATAGTAACATTATAAAATCTCCAAAGGACATTCCAAGTATTCTAACACCAGTGATTAGGCATTAAAGTCCTCCCCACCCCCAACAAAAAGTAAAATAAAAATTCTTTTTCTCACATTTTTATTCCAAGAATCTTTAACAACTACACAATATCTCAGTCATGAGATCACACACATAGGACACTCAGAGTTATGAGGTTTCAGTTTGTACCCAAGTTATTCAAGGGCTTCACTGATACTTAGAAGGAAGAAAAGAAAAGCATCCCAGGCCGCCTCAGCTTTGTATCTCTGCTCCATCTCTAGAAACAGCTCAGACTCAGAGCCGAGACCCACACACGTGAGATGATCCTCAGAAACAGGGTTTTAATGACTATAAAAACCTCCAGCTGTGAAAATACTATCTATCTTTCAGAATCTGACTCAAATGCTACCTTCTGATCCACCCAAGCATACATGATCTCCTCTGGACACCCCATGCACTTTATACAATGAGTCGTTTATGGTTCCTACTATATTCTGCCTTGTATTACATGGAGTTATTTGTGTACTTGTCTTACCCCTTCCTGCTAGATTGTAAACTCCCTGAGAATGAAGGCTATGTCTTATTCATCTTTGTATCCCCTGTGGTGCCTAATATAGTGCTTTGAACATAAAAAGTAGTTCAGTAAATATTTATTGAATAATGAATGAATGAATGAATG